>NC_089841.1:44331509-44694842 GCF_035609145.1 Eleutherodactylus coqui
TGAGATACTCTTATCTGCATGTGCTGATGGGAAGCACAGTCAGGGTGGGCTAACTATTAGAATGTTACATCATCCTATATTCAGTCTTTGGGATACAATTCATTACAGAGTAAGACCCATGAGGATTTAAGTGTTAGAAGTCATTTGTTGTAATGGAGTGATATTAGTAGATTTTCACCCATCTTTGCATGTCCGTTATTCTCTCTGGTATCTGTCACCTTTAAATCTAAAAAAGTTGTGTAAAATAGGGCAGATGTTTAGGTGTGTATCTTGAGAAGCACAGCTCATCAGTTTTGGGGGGTCTTTGATCTCATCTGCTCCTTTTGGGTTCAACCATTGTCCCCTTGCTCCTGTAATGCACATTCCCCAGACTTGCTGGCTGCGACTTCCAAGCACTGAGCTGAGACGAAGGGAAAATAAAACACCGGGTTATAATAATCTAAGAATTTTAGCCAGACGCTTGGTATATCTTTGAAACTGGGAGCATTCCATGGATATAATGCATCCACTCCTGTCGCTGTGCAATTCCCAGGATATAAGGAATTGATTAGTGACCTACTAATCTTGTAACCCTATTGGTATGCACAGCCAGAGTCCCATTGAGGCCAGCCTCACTTGGAGTTTTCATGTGGGGGCTGCAGCTTCTACTGACCCCAACAATCCCACAGCATTGCTCTCCATCCTTAGGTTGGTTCGGGCCGGCATTCTGCTGTCTAGGATGAGACAATCCAGTTCCTGCGTCCTCTCAGCCCGCAACCTCCTGCCCTCCTGGCTGGCATCTTCTCCCTTCTTAGTCAGTCATACAGCATCTCTTCTAATTTTGTCTCCAGTCCCCGTACTCCTGTCATGCAGCAAAAATGGTCTCTTATTGGCAGACCTCAGCCAATCAGCAAGCATCCATTGAGCATCCTCAGTTCTGCTGTGCCAAAATTTGGTGCAAACCTTTAGCTCCTGCTGGCGAGTCCCTTACAAGCTCTGCAAAGGGCACAGTTGGATAAACACAAAAGAACTGTGGAGGTATCTGGGTTTGTCAGGCAACAGCAGAGAAAGGAGCAGCCAGCAGCTTCGGTCCAGCAATTCCCAGCAGGCATCGGCAAAGGATCAAGAAGGCCACTTCAGGTAGTGAGGTAGTGCCCATACAGGTGTGTGGGCCATACATATGACCAAGAAGGCCATCAGGGAGTCAAAGGGAGCTAACAGTAGTTTTCTCATGTGAGATCCAGGAGTAAGGCTGGAGTCACATGGGTATAAGGGTATCTATGTGCACATTTGCGCCATGTAGCTGCATGAGTGTGTTCGTGTTTTACTGTACTTTTTCGGTGCACGAATTGTGCGTGTGCTGAATATTTTATTGCGCAGACAAAATGCATGTGCAAAATACACTCATGTGAACAGACCCATTGAAAACAATGTGACACAAGCTATAGGCTTCAGGGACGCAACGGTCAGCAGCTAACTAGGATTGTGGATGGCTGGAGAATCCGCATGACTCGGCTTCTACAGCATCCCTAGAGCAGTCAAGATTTCCCAAACTTCAACAATGCTTGGAGATAGGATTAAGCCAAATACAAAAGTGCCCAAAACATGTGACAAATCATGCTGAGCACTAATCATGGACTATAGCATGCTAAACATTTTCAGCATATCCTGTTAGATACTTTTCTCCTCCTTACACCACTTCTAGACAATGTAGACAATACTCTGTGAACAAAACAGCTCAGACTGATACATTGTACATAGCTAGTCTTGCTCTCAGCTGGGAAGTGGATACAATTGTATCCAGTGTAGACAATGCTCTGTGAGCTAAACAGCCCAAACTCTAGACTGATACATTGTACATAGCTAGTCCTGCTCTCAGCTGAGAAGTGGATACAATTCTATCCAGTATAGACAATGCTCTGTGAGCTAAACAGCCTGGACTCCAGACTGATACATTGTACATAGCTAGTCCTGCTCTCAGCTGAGAAGTGGATACAGTTGTATCCAGTATAGACAATGCTCTGTGAGCTAAACAGCCCGGACTCCAGACTGATACATTGTACATAGCTAGTCCTGCTCTCAGTGGAGAAGTGGATACAATTGTATCCAGTATAGACAATGCTCTGTGAGCTACACAGATCAGCAACAGCTACACAAGTCTCTCTGCTGGTTTGTGAGCTAAACAGCCAAGACGCCAGACTAATAAACTGTAGTACAGCATTCTCTACACTGGATACAATTGTAGCCAGGCTTGGACTAGCCCACAGGAAAGCAGGTAACTCCCCCGCTGGGTCCTGAGCCAACATAGGCCCTCAAACCCCACCCAAGCTGTGTACAGTATCTACACGAATTGGATTAATGACAATCTACCAATTTCAGCCCATTGAATCCTCCATATACTGCAGTGGAGATAGTGATACACACGAACGCAGCCACCTTTCTACTGATGTATATGGAGTATGCAGCGGCAATTAATTTGTGAACGGGGATCAGGCAATAGTTGCATGTAGCTACACAATGGTCCCCCAGAATGAATATTACTAGTGAGCTCTAGACAGCACAGTCCCACACTGACCTGTCAGTCGCACACATGTTCCTCTTCACTGACATTTACAGGAAATGTTCTCCTATAGTAAGATATTTCTCCAGGAGCCAAATTCCCAGCAGTTGCGGCCATATTCTCCATAAATATTACATCAAGCCCTAAGCTTTAATAGAAAAGATTAATCATACGAGTTCAAACCCCGAGCATAAATTACTCCAGATTTCCAGGATGTTGAGTGCTTCTCTATGTTGGGTGAAGAAGGTGAAATATTGGTTACTTTCATTTTATGTGTTTTGGCACAAATCATGATGACTAATGTGTGGTGAAATACGATCAATGTGTGTTCTATGTGTAACTTCCCTATAAAACTCCTTTTGAAAAGCCAAGTGGAAATGTATTCTATTATGGTCATTATTTCCCAGGTGCCCTCCGACTTGCACCCCTTTTATGGTGTCCGGTCTGTTGGTTAATATTAATCTTTATTTGCACAACGCCAGTTTCGGCTTCCCAGTTTATATCCGGATTGTTAAAGTCTCCTCATAATTGCCTCATTGTGATCTGCAGCTTGCCTCAGTAATAGATTTTTTGGTGGCTTCCGCTATATTTGGTGGCCTATACAGAACCCCTATGAAGATTTTATTATTGAAATGTTTCCCCCCCCCATGTATCTCTCTACCCATAAAGACTCCACATGTTCATCTCCATCCCATATATTTTCCCATAATGTGGGCTTTAAACAGGACTTTACATAAAGACAAACATATCCCATCTCATACACCCTAAGGGCTCCCACACCCTGGCAATATTTTCTCCACTGCTATGCAATTCTAAAGTTAAAGTCTCGCATCGCGAGAAAAAAAAAAAACAACAAAAAAACACGGCATGACGCCGGGATATCACCAGGTCTTTTTAATGGGGCCAGCGGCAGCAGCGCTAGCCAGATTGAAAAGAGATGGAGAATGCCGGGGACTTCTGCCACATCTGTAACAGCTGTGGCAGGAGTTTCCTTCATCCCCGCGTGGACTGCGGGGATGAAGGAATCCTCTGCCACAGCTGTGGCAGAAGTCCCCGGCATTCTAGCCCTTTGCTTTCAATGGGATCAGCACTGCTGCTGATCCCATTGAAAGCACTGCTTTCTGCCAAGGCCACGGAATGATTATCGGGGAAGGGCTTGAAATATAAGCCCTTCCCTGATAATCATCAATAAGTGTGTAAAAAAAATTAAAAAATTTATTACTCACCTCTCCTGCGCTCAGCCGCGTCCTCCTGCTGGCTCCCCGGCACTGCTATGAAGCTCTTTCAGCAGTCGGGGATTTAAAAATCCCTGCCTCCTGAAAGGGCTGTGCAGATTGGCTGAGGGCTCAGCCAATAGCAGCTACTGCTTAGCTATTGGCTGAGCGCTTAGCCAATCACACATAGCCCTTAGCTATTCATTCATGAATAGCTATAGCTGTGGCAGAAGTCCGCGGCATTCTCCCTATGCTTTCAATGGGGCTAGAAACTGATGGCAGCAACACATCTCACAAAAGTTTGCACAGTGCCACATCTACCATTGTATAGCATTCCCTCTTCTTTTAACAGTCTGTAAACATCTGGGAAGTGGGGAGACCAGTTGCTGGAGTTTTGGGAGAGGAAGGTTGTCCCATTCTTGTCTGATGTAGGATTATAGCTGCTCAACAGTCCTGGGGGCGTCTTTTGTTTCGTAATGTGCCTAACATTTTCTATTGGTAATGGTCTGAATGGGAGCATAAATTGTTCTATAATGTCTATATGCTGCTCAGCATTGGTACTAATGCAACGCCATACCATCAGAGATGCAGGCTTTTGAACTGTACTCTGATAACAAGCTGGATGGTTCCTCTCCTCTCGGGTCCGCAGAACACGGTGTCCGTGCTTTACAAAAAAAAATCAAATTTTGATCCACCTGACCACAGAACTGTTTAAATGAGCTTAGCCCAGAGAAGATGCCGGCGCTTCTGGATTCTGTTGATATATGATTCTTCTTTAAATGATGCAGTTTTAACTTGCATTTGTGGATTGCATGGTGAACTGTGTTCACAGACAATTTCAGGAAGCATTCCTGAGCCCACGCAGTAATTGGCATTACAGAATCATGCCTGTTTTGATACAGGGCTGCCTGAGGGCCGTAGATCTCGAGCATCCAATACTGAGCATCAGCCTTGTCCCTTGTGCTCATAAATGTTTCGAATCTCTCTGAAATCTTTTGCACTGTAGATGGTGGGATATTCAAAGTCTTCACAATTTTGCATTGAGGAACATTTTTCTGAAATTGTTCCACAAGTCTTAGACACAGTTTTTCACAGATTGGTGAACGTCTGACCATCTTTGCTTCTGAGAGACTCTGCCTCTTTAACATGTTCTGTTTATACCCAGCCATGTGACTTAGTAGAAAATCGCCCCTCCAGCCGTTTTTCATTAGTACCATTTACTTTTCCAGCCTTTTGTTACCCCTTTCCCAACTTTTGTGAGATGTGTTGCTGCCATCAATTTCTGAATAAGTTAATTTTTTAAAATGAAATGGAAAATGTTTCCTTCCACCTTCTGATACATGAGATTACCAAAACATTTAATCCTTTTTTTCTTTACATTTTACACAGCATCCCACTCCCGCTGCGGTGCGACCCCCAGAACACATGGAATCACACCCCTGCCTGATTAATAATCCTGTAGACATGATGCTTGAAATCTAATAGTTGGTAAATTCATGCTAGAAAATATGATGGACACAGTTTCCCTATTGGTGCGGCTTCTGGAGAATCATGGCCAAAATATTTAATTGGGTTTTCATCTGGAAGATCTGTGCATCTACTGAGCCAACCTCTTGGTGATTTTGTGGTGCCCCAAAGGGCCACCCAGGACACGAGGCCCGCACTAAGGAACTAGAAGAGTAGAGTTGTCACGGTGGCTCTTACCAGACTCCTCCTCGGAGGGACACATGCCACCCCACCTCAGCCCAAGTATCACTAGGCCTCTTCCAGATGCCCCTGGAACAGGCATGGCCTATAAACGTGCAGTGAAATGTAGATATGCCATGTGTGACGCCACCATTCCTTACTCACTGGAATGAACCTCCGTGGAGAAATGAAGGAAGTCCACACACATAAACTTATAGTACCTCAGTCCCTGGTACCTCAGGGGCTGGAAAAACTTTACTTGTAGCTTTGACAGTATACAGCGGAAAACACACCAGTGCGGGTAGTACAGAAGAATTGAGGTCAGGGAGGAAACTTGGGTTGATATCGTTTCTGCAGTGCAAAATATGTCAGGTACTACTCCTGGAAGGGAAAACTATCCAGAGGAGGATGGGGAAGGATCACTCCAGACACTCACTTGATGAGGACTTGAATCTCTGCACGGCGGACTCTTCACCCTTCACTCTCGTGCGTGCGCCCGCCCGCTCTCACAAATAGTTCCAGGAACTGGGGACCTCAGGATATCGCTCTTTCTCTCCTCCATTACTCTTCACCATATGAGGGTTGAAGGTACCCCCATGTGGCCGGCGCTCTACTCCTCTCCTAACCGTTGAAAGTGATGGTCTGACTGAAGAAGAACCCACACCTTGCTCTCAAACACCCATACTTATAGTGTCTAGCATACCACGTGACTGGACATAAATTGATACTTTTGCAGAC
This sequence comes from Eleutherodactylus coqui, assembly GCF_035609145.1. Lineage (NCBI taxonomy): Eukaryota > Metazoa > Chordata > Amphibia > Anura > Eleutherodactylidae > Eleutherodactylus > Eleutherodactylus coqui. The sequence goes on from NC_089841.1 coordinate 44,337,687, forward strand.
ATATCCCAGGCACATCCAGACATTAACCTCTCACATGCTGCAGCTGCGCAATACACATAACAAGAGACAAGACTTTTTGCACAGTGCATCTACACAGAAGACATGACATGTTTGACAATTATGGAGGGGCCTGACATATAGACTTCGGGCCACTACAATTTTACAATGAGAAGGGCAGATGTGCGGATCGGAATGTCTTTGAAACTAAAGTGGGGGTCCTCTCCTCATTGTGATTCAAGGAGTTGCATCTGATGCAGGACTGTCCATCTTTCACTCACTTCTTGCCCCAGGCCTATTTGAAACAATCGCATAGACTGGTATTTTCTATTTTATTCCTTTTTATTTTCATATTGGTTTTGTGTGAATTTGTATGCTTCTTACCCTTTTTGTAAATTACTCCTTTTGTATATTTTTACCTAAGCACTGCTAACCCTTTTTTAGAATGAAGCTTCAAACTTTATTTAGCCGCTCCTTAAGACTCCATTACATCGAAGTGTGTTGGCTGGTGGAGACCGAGAAGGCTTGTATCCACACAGTGAGCAGAACAGAGGTGTCTGACCTACCTGACGGAAATGGTCAGTGGTGGCAGCAAAGTGTGTTGAGGCATTGGAGGCCATGTTTGGTGCGATTTGGGCTCCATAGTGCACAAGTGCAGAATCTGGGAAGTTTTGTACTGTACATCATAGGTTGGTGACCATCAAACTCATTAACCCCGTATCTATGACAGACACCACAATGGATCCATATAGACCCCACTAGAAATTATTGGGTCCATCGAGCACCCTTGGTATCCGTCCAGCACTGAATTATGGTTTCAATTAGAAATGGAATAAAATTAGAATAAGTTCCAAGAAATTAAGCTCTATTGGTCACGACAAACGCTCCCAAAGGATCAGAAATTTCCCTTTTAGATCCAAACTTGCATAAACTGCAGTCCAGTTTGTGGGACTCTTGCTAACGCTGGCCCTTTTGGATAACATTGTATTAGGAGAACTGCACTTCGTGTCCCATCTGCAACTAATCACAGAGCAGATAGAGTGTAATTCCTGGTGAAGAGCTTACAGGAACACACTTACATTAAAGGGATCCCTTGTGTGCTTTGTGCTTATGTTGTGGAAAACGGAGGTCACGTTCCACAGTTTATTTCATGAAAGCCACAAAAATTGTTTTGGAAAAGTTTTTCCCTCAGTGAATGTGCAGGACTCAGAGCGAGGAACAAAGATCTGGATCTCCACCAAGTGCTCAGTCTCCTGACTCCCATTTACAAACATGGACATACAGTAACTTTTTTTTTTTTTATTATGTTCTTTTAATTGAATGTTTTTATTAGATTTATTATTTATTAGATTTATGTGTATAATTATAAAGAAGATCAAATTAGGAAAAAGTTCACCAAAAAAATTGTCAAAAACAGTGGAGGGGGTGAAAGAAGGTGGGGGAATTGGTGCATAGATGGGTAGACCTTTGATGATCATGACATACACATTGTGGCATCAATTACTGTAAAGATACAATTCTAATGTTTACAAATGTATTCTATCATAGTACAGAAACCATCAGATGCCACCAAGTGTAGAGCTGACAACATGGTCTGGTGGTGGGATTTCACCAACTAATCAGTAGGGGGCATCCCAGCACTTTTAGACCTTCCAAAGTCTTCTGTTGGCCATGTTATTGGGAGATGAAGACCATCTAGTATGTGCGGTTGCCGCCACGTTCAGGGAGACCCTGTAAACTGGCAGAATGTGGACAATGAAACCTTGTAGGAGCTGTGAAGACATCATACACATCGTCTGCCTTCGCTCAGGGGGTCTCACAGGCCATTGGAACATCCATTAGCACCAGAACCATCTGTAGGGAACTGCATGTGAAGGGTTACCATGGATTGGCGGCTGCACACAACATCACAGCAGTGACTGCACAGCGGTGCCTGCGATGGGGCTTGGAGCGGACTGTAAGTAAGTGGAAGCTGTGTTGTGGACAGATGAATCACAGGACACCATCTTTCAATTGGATGGCCGCACTTGGGTGTGATGGTTATCTGGTGGGTTCAACATGACTGCATCATCCCAACAGTGAAGTTTGGAGGAGGTTAAGGTGGGGGATTTCTGCTGGCAAGGACTAGAGCCATTGGTTGTAGTGAAGTCCGCCCTCAACCCCAATGGGTAGAGACATTCTGGACAATGTGGCATCACCTACTCTGTGGCAATACTTTGGTACAGCTCTGTGTCTGTGCTGAGGCTTGGTTTGAGGAGCAACTAATTTGCAAACTTCATTGGCCAGCCCAAAGTCCGGATCTCCATTACATCGAGCATATTTGCTACAAAAAAAAATGCCGCATCCATGCACGTCGAATACACTTATCCTCTGCATCGCTATATGAAGCTCTCCTCAAGGAATAGAGGTAAATCCCTCCACACATCTATGAGAGTTTGGTGGAAAACATGCCTAGGAGGGTTACTGCAGTCATTGGGGGCAAAGGGGGCCCAACATCGTACTGAAAAATGTAAACAAATTCATATTTCATCACCTTCTATGTATGAAGTGGCCCGAAGCCTATATATTTGGCCCCTCCATAACTGTCATACATGTCATATCTTTAATGTGGGTGCTCTGTGTAAATTGTCTTGTCTTTAGTTATGTGTATTGCACAGCTGCAGCATGTAAGAGGTTAATGTCTGTGAATGTCTGGGATATGTCTGGAAATTAAACAAGTTATGTTGTCACATGAGTATGCAAGTTATATATGCGAGTGCAAAAGAAGAGGAATTCCATTGCTTCAATGGTTGAGTGTGGAAGGAGAGTGTTGGCCACATGAGGGTACCTTTAACCCTCATGTGGAGAAGAATGAAAGAGGAAGACAGGTACCGTAATGACCTGGTTCAAGGGCCCTTATCCTAAGAGAGAGAGAGAGACCGCCATGCAGTGTTCAGAAGCCCGTCCAAAAGGGAGTGTTAGTGGAGTGATTCGTCCTCCTCTGGTTGTGTGTGTGTGTGTTTCCAGGAGTGGAGTCCTACAGATAACTTGAACTGTAGGCCTGGTGTCATCCTGCGTTGTTCCTCCCTGACCTCTGTAATTTGTCCTTCCTGCACTGGTGTAAGAATCTGTTTATCCTGCAAATAAAGTCCAGTCATTGACTTACCAGTGACCGAAGTTGTCAAGTTATTCAAGTGTGGGCTCTCTTACTTTCCCCTTCGGACATCCTACGGAGTAAGGAACGGTGGCATCTACTGTGACACTTCTTGAAGTCCACTACACTACCTATTCAGGTAACCGCTGCCTCAGCGTTGCTTGGAAGAGGCCTGGTGGCGCCTTGGCCAACGTTGCACACGTCTCTCAGGGGAGGATTTGGTAGTGCCACCATGACATCCCTAACAACCACCCCCGCCATCTCCTCAGTGGTGTGCCTTGTGTCTCGGTCATTGCATGTGCATCCCAATACTTTTATCAACATAGTGTATACTTTCGATGGATACAGATTCCATTTGGTTCACCTTTGCAGGAAGAGACTTGGAAGGGGGCATTGTTTTATGCTGGATAGCAATGTCCAGCCTGGGCAAACTGGCTGGATATTGTTATCCAAGGTTAAAATAGTCACCCTCTATCAAATCAGATGCAAATTAGATAAGCCAATTCAGCAGCCCCTATCACCAGTTGGGGGGAAATAAATGGACTGTTGAATATTCATTCTATTCTTCTTTATTATCCCACTGTCCAATCCTAACCCAGGGATTTACTTAATGGACTAAAGGCCCATTTACAGGCAAAGATAATCTTTCAGACCCCCTGATCGTCTTAATTTGCATGTAAAAGGGCCTCCAAGAGATGTTTGCAGAGCCCAGTGTGTAATTAATCACACGCCCAGCTATGTACACAGATGCATTGTTCTCAAATTACAATGTTATCTGCCGACTCCCCGCGGAGATAACAGCCTGTGGTCTACTGAGCTACAAACATGTTTGCTTTATCTCCAGTAGCTGAACCATGGATTTTAAGTTCAACTTAAAATCAAACGATAATGGGTCTTAAGGAGTGTGTACTTACTAATCTAGCGTCCAGCGTGGAATATAGAGAAAGAAATTCTGAACAATAGAAATGTATCACAGTTATTGAGGACAGCGCATCACAGCTGGAATGTGTGCCATTTTCCATCCACCCTCAAGATTATAAGTACTTTAGTATGTCCTGTAAGTTCTAAGTTTCTGTTTATTTCTCCATGTTATTTTCAGATCTGTTTTGCATTTATCGATGTTATTTTTATTTTTACCTTTTTATTATAAGCAATGCATTTTTGTATAAAGTCTAAAAACTTTGATAAGTGCAGACCTTGGGGCTCTGATCCTAAGCCTTAGGGCTCCTGGACACGGGCGAGATTTGATTTGCAGAATCCGCGGCCTGGCAGCTGCCTTCGGACTCCGCCGCAAATACCTATGGAGACCCGCTGCTTCCTGCACGCGAGCGGAAATTTCCGCTTGTAGCAGAAAAATTGCAGCATGCTCCATTCTGTGGGGTTTTCTGCACTGACTGCTTTCATTAAAATCAATCTAAGCCGTCCATCCCACGGCCCTTCCACAGTGAGCACTGCAGAAGGGTCGTGGGATCCGCGCCATTGCCTAGCAATGGTGCAGCTTTATCTGTCTTGTGCATGCGTGCCGGCGCTCGAGCAGTACAGAAAAAGAAGAATCTGGACAGGTGAGCGGGGTAACCAGCTGCGCACAGGGTCATATTCAGCTGCGGGATCCCACGTGCCAGATTTGACCCTGTCGTGTGCAAGAGGCACACGTGGTGTTAACCCTATGATTTCTGGAGAGAAGTGTGGGTGTGTGTATGAAGGTTTCCTAGCCTCTAGGGGTGATGGCAGCAAGAATTTGGGGGACATGGACTGTGGTGGAGAGTGACCTATGCTCACATGGCAGCCTGAGTGGAAAGTCTGAGCAAGACTGTGTGGCTGAGATAGGAGATGGGTGTCCTGGACCACCGGCTAGTATGGATATTCTTGTATACAGACTTATCTCTAAAAGCCCTGTGATCTGGCTAAGATGAAGGCTATTTCGGACTCCATGAATTCTCTTCCAAGGTCGCTCTCCCATTGCCCAATACACACTGGGGTCCCTGAAGCATTCATGGAAATTGTCAGGCAAGTGAATGGGGATCCATCTTGCCACATATGGGTTTGGGCTATCTGAGGGGGCAGCACCTGGGGTACCCAGGCATCCACCCTAGGGTCTGCAGTGCAAGAACAGGATTGGAGAGGCACAAGAAATGGAAGCATGCACTGGCCTTTTAAGAGACTGTGTAGGATCGCACACGAGCCCTATGGGTAAAAGTGCGGAAGCGAACAGCGGAAGGAGCAAGAGCATGGTGGCGACCACCTGCACCTCCAGGAGTGCAGTGAATACGCATGCATCATGCGTATTCACTGAATATATTTAACCCTGTCCAATCCAATTTCTATCCTTATTTTCCTACAGGGCTTACTCTTTTTTTTGCCGCTATACAACAGCGCTATCTGCTGGCCAAAGTCAGTACTGCATGAGGTGACACTTTGTACAGGCTCTGACAGCAGAGAGGCTGGTAATATACAGTAAGAGAACCCCGACAGACTTCTTCCAACATCGGAGCTGTACAGCCTTAAATTATAATGTCTTCAGACATCAGACAGTGGATTGGAAAGGGTTAATGCTCCCATAGACTTGCATGAGTGCTTTTGGTCCATAAAAGCAGCTTCCAACTGACCCTTGCAAAATTAATTTCAATAGGTTCATTCTCAATCTAGTTTGTGCATGCATATTTGGCACACATGAAAAAAAAAACACAGCATGCTATATTTTAGTGCGCACCAAAGGCCCCTTAAGAGTAATATCCACTGTAGCAAGTTGGGGTGCACTTGCCTGCGGATCGCCAACCTCTTGCACATGGAAATGGCACACCACACGTGTAGAAACTGCTCAGGAGATGTGGATTTCTTGATCTGGCTCCTGCCAGCCTTTGTCATCACCGCAAATCACCAAACACAGCAATATCACCCAACGTCAATATACACCGTCCATGTGCACCCCACTTGGGTGTGAGTCCAGGGTTGTCGCCCCTGTCGGACTCTGGCCTCTGCTAGGCCACCAGCCTGCAGCACCTCACCAGTGCTGCACTGGTCCTCTCTCTCAGCTTTCTGCACAGCTGCCTCTTTTGTGGCTAACTCTTGCTACAACTAGGGTATTAACCCTTTCTTTCCCTCTTGCAGGTATTAGAATGCCTGACTAGCACACTCTGCAGGTCATTCTGTGTAATGCACCGCTACATCCCCCCCCACTTTGATATAGGCTGTATCACACTTTCTTTTGGCCCTCCAGGGTCAAAACTCGAGGCTCAGGGGTCTCTTTTTATTTTTACTACCTCTTGTAACTCAGAGGTCTGTTCAGTCTGCATCTTTTGCTCAGCTCTTTTCTTTTGTTTACAGAAGTGATTTCTTTCCTCCAGACCGTCCAAGTCTTTACAAACTGTCCACCTGAAGTGCCCAGGTCACCTTCACTTAATTTGGTATGCTTCACCACTTGTGTCTTATTTTTACAATTCTTCATTCCTGCCACCAGTTGTTGGACCACGCCCTTGCGTTTTCTTTGTACCAGAGTTCGCTTTCCAGCATTATTATCTTCCCCCAAGATCTTTTCTTTTACTTGCTGTCTGAACTGGCTCCTAGACCGCACTAGTCTCTGAACCTTCTTTTCAGCAACATGACACTGTGCTGCCCAGCGTTTCATCTTCACACTTGAATTCTTGGCGAACTTTTGGAACAGCCCCTTTTTCTCTGACATCATTTTTAGGGTGCGTGTTAAAGTTAACACTTCAGTCTTTTTCATACGGACTAAAGATGAGCGAGTCTACTCGGCCACGCCCCTTTTTCACCCCCCTGTTCCTCGCTGCTACCCCCCCTGCGCCGCCACGCCTCCCCCCGCCCCCCGGTACCCCCCCCGAATCTTTTCACCCGAGTACTGAAGTACTCTGAAATCACGGTGCTCGATCGAGTAATTACTCGAAACGAGTAGGTTCGCTCATCTCTAATACGGACCCTTTCTTTAGCAGGCTCACATGCAGTGACACATCTTGCAGACCTGATTTTCTCCTCTGTAAGCTGCTGTTCACATATTATCTGCGTCTTCCTCAGTTTGGACACAAGCTCCTTTTGGAGACCGAGCTCCACAGAAACATCTTCTATCTCTTGCTGAAGTCTTACTTTAACCTTCTCAAGCTTATAACAGGCAGCTGTCTTCTCTTTATACTGCTGCCCTCTTAGCTTCTAACTACTCTTGTATTTCTCTTTTCTGCTCTTCCACAGAATCCAAGCACACCTGCTTGAGGAACACATCTCTCTCATCTTGCATTGTCTTCAGGTGTGCACTGAGACCGATCCTCTGCTGCGTCTCTTCCTGTAGCAACTTCTGGGACTCTTCACTCTGAGCTTCCAGCTCCACCTGCAGCCTGCTCAGACAACGCTGTCTGCACACTGTCACCTTCAGTTATTTTTATTTAGAGCTCTTGAAGCTGCATCTCTACTGTATTTCTCTTGCATTCAGACTCCTGTTTAGCCTGCAAAAGGACCGTCAGCTTATGGGTAAGCTTAGTACACTTGTTTCCACAGCCTGTTTGACCTCTTCCAAGGTTTCATTCATCTTTTCAGCTTGCTCTAACCGTTGGGACAATTCCTTCATAGCTAGCGCATGGGTCCGATTAAGGTCCTGGATCTGAGCTTCATATTCTTCAGCTTCCTCATCCAGGCTCATCTGTAGCTGGGACACCAGTCTCTCATGCAATGCCTCCTGGTTTTCCTTGTAACCCAGTAAGTCTTTTAAGATCTCCCCTTGTTTCTCTGCCTGACTGCAAGCTGCTTTCTTTAGTTCCAGCTCTTCCTTGAGCTGACCTATTTGGCACTCCAAGTCACCACTTTTCTTTGCCAACTTTATTTTCAACTCTGCAACCTGATTCTGCAAACCTGTAGTTTGATTCCGTGCATCTGTAGAAGCCCTTTCTAACTTGCAACACGTCATCTCCAACTCCTGGGTTTTCATTTGCAGTTTCTTACAGTACTGTTCATACTGCACAGATTGTGCCTCCAGACATACTCTCCAATCAGCCTCATCTTTGGCTACATCTCTGAGGTCTTGTATCTCTCCATGAGCTGTTGAAAGAGATCCCTCATACTTTTTCTCACTTCTCATCTCTTCTAAGCTCTGTTCACACTGAACATTCTTCTGTTCCAGCAACACCCGGTGATCAGCTTCCTCCTTAGCCAATCTCTCAAGATTCTCATTCTCCTTTAAGAAAGCTGCATTCTCTGCTAGCAGCCTTTGCCTCTTCTCCAAGCAGACATAAGATAGTCCTTTCTTTCTGTAACTGAACTTCATAATTTCTATTAGCAGTTTGCGATGCTTCCTCAGGAAATTTTATATAAGCTTGCATTGGTGCAAATCCCTCCTGAATTTTAAACAAGTGTTCTCTTGCTGTCTCACCCTGGACCTCAGGATCTGCACTGATAAATTCACTTTTCTTACTAGCAGCAGCCTTTTTCTTTTTTCTCTTCTTTGCACATTTAGTATGATCTAACCTTTCTCTCTCTAAAGGCATAGTACTACTAACTCCAGCATTTCTAGTCTTACACACACTATCTTCATTATTACTCCTCGCTTTCACTAGAGGTACATTTGCACTGGCTCCCACATGGGCGTTGGCTGCACTCCTCATTGCACCCTGTTCACATCCGGACTTCATTTGGGAAACATATTTACACATATTAGGCACAGAATACATCCCACCATCCCCAACACCTGAAATTTCAGGGTTAATGGACTTTTCTTGCACCACCCGGTCAGCAACACAGTTCTCAGACAACGTATCATGCAACACATTATGTACCATACGGTTTTTGAACGTTTTTGCACCCAATGCAGACACTGCAGTTTTCTCAGTACTCTCCTGCAGGGAAAACATTCTATTATGCAGCATTTTAACCACATTGGCATACATTTTCTCCCTCTCAAGTCCATACTGCCCAGAACCCGCAGTCTCTTTAGTGGCCTCACCACTCCATGGATTCTTCTCCAGATCTCTGTTACAGTCCTTTGGCAGGGACACCTCCTGCTGTGCCCTCAAAGCTTTGCAGTTAGCCTCCAACACAGACCAGTGGGGTTTTACTGGCCAGTGGATATCCGAACGTATATAAATCCATTTGCAAACGCCCCCAGCATGGCTCTTTCTGGTTGCCTCCTGCACCACCCGCAATCTTGACTGCACAGTCCATAATAAACAAACAAGTTCACAAACTTGCCTCACAGACTTCCTCTGCCTGGTCCTCTGTTGCTCCCACAGCAACCGCAAACTTCGGCCTCCTGGCCCTTTAACCGCAGTTTCGGCCTCCTGGCCCTTTAAACGGCATCCAGCACAGCCATTCCCAGCAGACATGCACGTGTTGCTCCTGCAGCTTTGTGCGCCACTCCAGATCTTGCCCGTATCCTCCACCATATGTAAGCAAGCGGGGTGCACTTGCCTGCGGATCGCCGACCTCTTGCACATGAAAATGGCACACCACACGTGTAGAAACTGCTCAGGAGATGTGGATTTCTTTATCTGGCTCCTGCCAGCCTTTATTTGTCATCACCGCAATCACAAAACACAGCAATACCATCCAACGGCATTATACACCGTCCATGTGCACCCCACTTGGGTGTGAGTCCAGGGTTGTCGCCCCTGTCGGACTCTGGCCTCTGCTAGGCCACCAGCCTGCAGCACCTCAGCTCTGCTGCACGGGTCCTCTGCTGCTTCCTGCACAGCTGCCTCTTTTGAAGCTAACTCTTGCTACAAATAGGGTATTAACCCTTTCTTTCCCTCTTGCAGGTATTAGAATGTCTGACTAGCACACTCTGCAGGTCATTCTGTGTAATGCACCGCTACACTCCATAATTGTATATTCTTTTTTTCATGAGAAAAAGAACACATCTGGAACTAATTGGGCTACATAGTCCTTTAAAGGAGATGTCCCGAGGCAGCAAGTGGGTCTATACACTTCTGTATGGCCATAATAATGCACTTTGTAATGTACATTGTGCATTAATTATGAGCCATACAGAAGTTATAAAAAGTTTTATACTTACCTGCTCCGTTGCTGGCGTCCTCGTCTCCATGGTGCCGACTAATTTTCGCCCTCCGATGGCCAAATTAGCCGCGCTTGCGCAGTCCGGGTCTTCTCCTCTTCTCTATGGGGCTCCGTGTAGCTCCGTGTAGCTCCGCCCCGTCACGTGCCGATTCCAGCCAATCAGGAGGCTGGAATCGGCAGTGGACCGCACAGAAGAGCTGCGGTCCACGGAGGCAGAGGATCCCGGCGGCCATCTTCAGCAGGTGAGTATGAAGACGCCGGACCGCCGGGATTCAGGTAAGCGCTGTGCGGGTGGTTTTTTTAACCCCTGCATCGGGGTTGTCTCGCGCCGAACGGGGGGGGGGTTTAAAAAAAAAAAAACCCGTTTCGGCGCGGGACATCTCCTTTAAATGAAAGGATGCTTGTGTCCCGTGCACATAGGAAAAGTCTCGCAGGACAAAAAAATACTGTAAAATGCACAAAAACACACGCAAAAGTACGACATTCACGGCACAAATGCCATGTTTCACTGAAAATAAGACACTGTCTTATATTTTTTTGCCCCAAAAAGGGCACAGTGTCTTATTTTCAGGGGAGGCCTTTTACTTACCTGGTCCGTGGCGTCCCGATTCCTCCCGATGGTTTCCGGCAGCGGCGTGGCATCCTCCTGGTCTTACAGAAGCCTTCTGCTGGCGATGGGGCTTTAAATACCCCGCCTTCAGCAAAGCGAGCGCTGTGATTGGCTAATCGAGCGCTGGCAGCCAATCACAGCCAGCGCTCGATGAGCCAATCAAAGCCATTCAGTGATGTCATTCACTGAATGGCTGTGATTGGCTCATCGGGTGCTGGCTGTGATTGGCTGCCAGCGCTCGATCTGCCAATCACAGCACTTGCTTTGCTGGAGGCGGGGTATTCAAAGCTCCGTCGCCAGCAGAAGGCAGCTGTGAGACGGAGGAGGACACCACTGGGGCCTCACCGCCGCAGACACCACTGGGACCTCACCGCCGCTGGGACCTCACCGCCACCACCGCTGGGACGTCGCTGCCGACACTGCCAGGGACATGGACACCGCCGCCGCGGACCATGTGAGTGTTTCCTTTTTTTTTAGTGGGGCACCCAAGATAGGTCCTATTTTCAGGGGAGGCCTTATATTTCAAGCCTCCCCCGAAAACCTGATAGGTATTACTATCGGGGTAGGACCTATTTTCGGGGAAACACGGTACGTTATGCATATTTTGCGCTTGAGAAGCCGGCCTAATTCAGAGCAAAATAGGACATGCTGTGATATTTTTTTTCACGCGTTTAAAATATATGCATAAAAAGCGCATGTATGAATCCCTCAATGCAAGTCAATGAGGTTACAGCAGTGCATATTACACATGTAAAAAATACGCAGAGAAAATATGCCCGTATGTGTGAGCCTTAAAGATGTGTATTTGGGCAGATTTTTATCTTTCCTCGTAAGTTTCCAGGTGGGGACTGAGTTCCAAAAGTTTTCCATCTTAAACAGAGGTTAACTAGTTGCAAGAAATGAAGTGATTTCCCCACCTCTGGGGGCACCAAAGGCTGCAGACTCCTCATCTAGATTCACCCTAAACATGTGCTATAAGCTTGAGAATTTATCCCAGAGCGGCTGCAGGAAGCCCTTAGTTGGCCTTAGTAGATGAGGAAGGAAGCTAATAGGCACTCGGGGTGACGGGTTAGAGATCAGACCGCTCAAAATATCCAGACCGCAGAAAACTTTGGTTGTGCAGTTCTGGACTGATTTATGCTTTTTAGTTCCCCAAACTTCTGCCGTGCCTCCTGGTTTCATCAGTGCTCATTCAATATCCCAACCAGGAATTCTATACTTAGGGCTTTACACACGGGCGTGTTATTCTTCCCTTATACAGCCGTCACAAAGGGACAAAACAAAACCACTGATCTCAATAGGAGATTGGTTTCGTCTTCACTGCTGGGATGTTTCGGCCATAGTATTTACTTTTTGAAGCAAAACTTTATAGTGGAGCCCCACGGAGGGTGTGGTCAGGGGAGGGGTTATGGGCGTGGCTTATCACAACATATGAGTTTTACCTCTGTCATTATAAAAAGGACAAAGCTGTTTAAGAAAAAAAGGAGGAAAGCTGGGCTATTGATATACCTTATATTTAAAATTAACATGTTGTTGAATTAAATCCCGCATCACATGTCAATATCCGCACGGGTTTTATGCAGATTTTTTCTACAGTGTGTGGATTAGATTTTCAAAATCTCATCCACTTTGCTGCTGCAGCTACTGTAAATTCTGAAGCAAATCTGTAGTAATAGTATCTCCTATATCAGTCCCAGTAGTAATAACGACCCCCTATATTGGCCCCAGTAGTAATGGCATCCCCTATATTGGTGACCCTAGTAGTAATAGTGATCCCTATATTGATGGCCCTAGTAGTAATAGCATTCCCTAAATTGGCCCCAGTAGTAATAGTGTCCCCTATATTGGTGGCCATAGTAGTAATAGCGTTCCCTATATCGGCCCCAGTAGTAATAGTGATCCCTTATATTGGTGGCTCTAGTAGTAGTAGCATCCCCTATATTGGCCCTAGTAGTAATAGCGTTCCCTATATTGGTGGCCCCAGTGATAATAAAGTTCCCTATATTGGCCTGAGTAGTAATAGTGACCCCCTATATTGGTGGCCCACTGTGGGGCTGAAAGAATCCCCTGCCGTGGCTGCCACAACTGCGGCCGAGGATTTCAGAGTTTCTTCCAAGGGCTCTGCGTAGCACAGTTTCGGAAACCCTGCTCTAGATTGTTCAAACTCGTAGGCTGTAGTAGTTGGCATCCCAGATGGTCCCATACATGTTCTATTGGTGATAAATCTGGTGACCGGTCAGCCACAGAAGTGTGACAATGTTGTGGGGGGTTCCTGTGACCCCTTTGTGTGTGCAGCTGAGCATTATCCTGCTGGATGCCTCTTGGAAGCCATCATGGAGGAACACGTGTGGCTGCAGGATGTCCTGAACATTGTCCCTCATACCACTACTAGGGGGGACCGACTGGTGTATGCGATGGCCCCCCAGACCATCACACCAGCAGGGGGCAGTGTGCGCTTCCACAGCAAAGCAGGATACAGGCGCTCACCCCGAGGTCTCTGGACACGAACACGGCCGTCGTCAGAACCCAAACTAAACCTGGATTTATTGCTGAATCATAGACTGGCAGAGTTGCTAGGCACCTCCAAGGTCATCGAGTCCAACCCCCTGCTCAGTGCAGGATTCACTAAATCATCCCAGACAGATATTAGTCCAGCCTTTTCGTTGAACACTTCCATTGAAGGAGAACTCACCACCTCCCGTGGTAACCTGTTACACTCATTGATCACCCTCAGTGTCTAATGTCTAATCCGTGTCTCCTTACTTTCAGTTTCATCCCATTGCTTTTAGTCTTTCCGTGTGCAAATGACAATAGGGCTGATCCCTCTGCACTGTGACAGCCCTTCAGATATTTGTAGACAGCTATTAAGTCTCCTCTCAGCCTTCTTTTTTGCAAGCTAAACATTCCCAGATCCTTTAACCGTTCCTCATAGGACATAATTTGCAGACCGCTCACAATCTTGGTAGCTCTTCTCTGAACTTGCTCCAGTTTGTCTATGTCTTTTTTTTTTAAAGTGGGATGCCCAAGAACTGGACACAGTATTCCAGATGTGGTCTGACTAAGGAAGAGTAGAGGGGGATAATGACCTCACGTGATCTAGACTCTATGCTTCTCTTAATACATCCCAGAATTGTGTGTTGCCTTTTTGACTGCTGCATCACATTGTTGACTCATGTTCAGTCTATGATCTATTAGTATACCCAAGTCTATTTCACATGTGCTGCTGCTTAGCCCAATTCCTCCCATTCTGTATGTGCTCTCTTCATTTTTCTTGCCCAGATGTAGGACTTTGCATTTCTCGTTGTTAAATACCATTCTGTTAGTTGCGGCCCACTGTTTGAATACTCTCCCTCTCTTCCCTAGTGTTAGCTATCCCTCCTAGTTTTGTGTCAAATTTGATCAGTTTCCCATCAATCCCCTCTTCCAGATCATTTATAAAAATGTTGAACAACACTGGGCCTAGGACAGAGCCTTGTGGTATCCCACTTGATGCATTCTTCCACTTGGATGTGCAGCCATGTATGACCACTCTTTGAGTACGATCACTCAGCCAGTTGTGAATCCACCTAACAGTTGCCTTATCAATCCTACATTTTTTTAATAAGTATAATATGAGATACTTTGTCAAATGCTTTACTAAAGTCAAGATATACCATGTCCACCACATTTCCCTGATCAACCCTGTTGGTGATTCTGTCATAGAAGGAAATTAGATTCATCTGGAATGACTTGTTTGTTACAAACCCATGCTGGCTCTCGTTAATTACTCCATTTTTATCCAAGTACTTGAATACATGCTGTTTAATAATTTTTTCAAACATCTTTCCCAGTATAGAGGTCAGGCTCACAGGCCTGTAGCTTCCTGGATCCACCTTCTTCCCTTTTTTTGAAAATAGGGACAACATTTGCCCTTTTCCAACCTTCTGGGTTTTCTCCTTTTCTCCAGGAATTTTTAAAGATTATGGCAAGTTCAGCAATTACCTCCGCTGCTTCCTTTAGTATCCTAGGATGTAATTCATCTGGACCTGGAGACTTTAATTAATTTAAGTTAGCTAAGTGTTCCCTCACCATCTCTCTGCTTAAGATAGCCTGCATTCTTTTATTCACCCAATAGCACAGGCAAGATCAGTTGATGTTCCATCTACTTTCTGAGAGAAAACAGATACAAAATACGATCGTAACAGTTTGTTTCTCATGCTCTGTACATTTGTGTAAAAACATTTTAGTTTGTGATCGGTGTCTCTTGCTCCTCTACTTGCCTTCTGAATTTTTCGTCTCAGTTCTTTCTTTCCACTTCTAATAGCGAGGTTCTCAAATGTATTAATTAGCTGTATATTTTTACCTGGCCTTTCACTTCCCATATTGTTCTAGTTTATAGCTCTCCTAATTAAAAACAACTCTGTTCCACTCTGCAGCGTCCAGTTGCATCGTTCACAACACCACTGCAAACGGAGGTGACACTGGCTGTCAAAGGCCGTACATGTAATGGGTGCTGTGAGACCAAATGTCTTTCAGCCAAGTGCCTGGAAATGGTTCCAACAGACACAGGGATGTGATGATGGTGCCACCTGTCTCTGGAGAGCAGACAATAAAACTGTTGGAACTGCTGGTTGATCAGATGCTCCTCTCTACTGGTGGTCTGTCGAGGGTCCTGAGCCCGGTCACCTTGTGTGCCCTCACACATCCACTGGTCCCAAAACCTCCTAACAGTCTGGTCCGATGCTCCTCTCTATTGGTGGTCTGTTGGGGGTCCTGAGCCCAGTCATCTTGTGTGCCCCCATCCACTGGTCCCAACACCTCCTAACAGTCTGGACAGAACGGCCCGGTGGGGGACAATTCATCGATACGACCATCCAGCTTCTCACATCCCAATAATGTACCCCTCTCAGACTCTGGTAACGGGGTGAAATCACTTATCTGTGTCGTAGAAGAGTCTAATGGTCAACAAGCTCTACACAAGTGTAAGAAGAGGTCACTACACACAAGGAGCCACCGAGAGCCTCTTATAGGCCAAGCGGGGAACCACTTTTAGGGTCTCCGGTGACAAGACCGATCATCTAATCCCCACAACTCTTATCATTTGTAGATCTGCCTGAGATGGAATTGCAGGATGAGATCTGCAGCAAAGCAACAATCTTCTACAAACCAGCAGTGTACATGGCAAAAATTGTGGACAGTGGCGCCACCTGGTGTCCTACAAGCAGACTGCACGCCGTCTAGTGGCCAGTCTTTCGCACATAAAAATCCTCTGTAATGAGTATTTATTGTGATGAAGCAGAACTTAATCAGTCTGACTGCTCTTTTGTAGGTGTTACTAAAGAAAGCTTAAAGTTTAAGTGGCTAAAACTGAACTTGTAGAGGACATCATATCCCAATCACTGACTTCAATCTTCCCTGAGTGTGGCTGAAGCATGCGGACATGGTGCTGTACACTGCACAATGATTCTGTCTTTCATTGCTTCACATTTCTGAATGATAGGTCACCCTGGCGCCGCTGATCTCTGTGCAGAACCAGTCTGTCATACATCACTCTTGCTGAAAGTTCCCTCTCATGTGTTAAGAACTGATTGACTGACATGTAGAGGTCTTCTCAGTGTCCTGGTGGCTATGGGAAATTACAACACATTCTACAACTGCTGCATAACCTCATAATACACACCTCAGCTACTGCAGAACATCATTATAAGCACCTCAGCTGCTGCAGAGCATCCTAATATGCACCTCAGCTGCTGCAGAGCATCCTAATATGCACCTCAGCTGCTGCAGAACATCCTAATACGCACCTCAGCTGCTGCAGAACATCCTAATACGCACCCCAGCTGCTGCAGAGCATCCTAATACGCACCTCAGCTGCTGCAGAACATCCAAATCATTTTTCATCCCCATAAATTTGATCATCTGCTATGTGTGTTAGCAGTGCATACTGCAGGATAACATGCTTTGTCAATTGGCTCTCATTGCAGAGGAACAATTCTTGGCAAAAGGGGTTATTACAGTCAACAATTATTAACGGTGGTTTGTCATGTGATGCCAGCACCTCTTTGCAGGGACTCCAAGAGTTAATGATGAAATAACTGACACGAGTCCTGGTAGCATTGATTAGCAAACTGAAGGTACACAGTTTTCTTCAGCTTTTAGTAATAGTCTAAACAACAATTACAGTCTCGCAGTTATGGCAGAGGTATTGCTTTGCATGCTCCACAGTTCAGTCCAGCACAACACAAATGAATCTTCAATCTCTCTATTTGCATTTAGAGGTTACTCAGTAGAATTCCCACAGTCCTAGTTATCTGATTGGGCTTTGTTAGAAGATTACACGGCAGATGAATGAAGTTGATTTAAGATGGGCCTCTTTCACTTTCCCTGACTTTACTTTTAACCGGGTTTTGTGTAACTCACATAAGAAGACAGGTCCCAAACTTTCTCCTCCACACTGCTTTTGATTCAGAAACATGTTAATCTTTGCTTTCCACTCCAGACAACACTATTTCTCTGCACTCACTGCAGTACACTTCAGTCGATCCACGTTGAATCCCCTGCCAAGGACCGAAGCCCCTTCAGATCCAATTCAGGTTGATGTTATCCGCAAACCCCTTTTTCCCACGGAAAAAGAAAGGCGTTGTGCTGGAAATCTGTGTCTTTATTGTGGGAGCTCAGGACATTATGCCTTAAAGTGTCCAAACAAGTTCCAAAGGAATCTCGCCTTAGCCAATGTCAAGACCCCGACCAATCGTAAACAAAAACAAATGGATGACACCAAACACACCTTTGCACCGATAGTCCAAGATGGTGTGAAAACCCTTCCCCCGCTCCACCATTTTGTTCTCCCAATAGAGATCCTAACGGTTAACCAGAAGACAACATGATCAGCGACCTTGGACTTATGAGTGGGAGGAAACTTCAGGGGCTTGAGATTAGCTTCTGACAAAAACATTGCAACCAGACTTAAGCCCATGCCGATTGATTTAGAAACTAGGGATGGGTCACCCTTGTCCTTGGGACCTGTCACACAGGAGACAATCGAACTGGAGCTCCACATGAAACCTGACCATCAAGAATCGATCAGCTTCCAGCTTATCTCTTCCCCTAAATTTCCATTGATTCTCGGGATCCCCTGGTTCTCGATCCATAATCCCTCTATCAACTGGGAACCAAGGACCATTGCTTTTCCTTCAGAATACTGTAAAGAGAACTGCCAGATAGCACCTTCCCCCACTAAACCAGTACAGAACCTTGAGGATGGTCAACAGGACTTTGAGAAATTACCCGTTCAATATCGGATGTTCAGGGATGTTTGCAACAAGAAGAAAGCTGGTCAGCTTCCACCTCACAGGCTGTATGGCTGGCCTATTGAGTTGTTCCTGGTATCTTCCATTCCACTTGGGTGTATCTACAACCTCGCAGAACCAGAGTTAAAGACTAGAGATGAGCGAGTGTACTCGCTAAGGCAAATTACTCGAGCGAGTATTGCCTTTTGCGAGTACCTGCCTGCCCGTCTCTAAAGATTTGGGTGCTGGCGGAGGGAACTTCTCTCCCTTCCTCCCCCCCCTCCCCCCGCTACCCACTGTTCACTCCCGCAACTCACCGCTCTCCCCCGCCGGCACCCGAATCTTTTGAGACGAGAGGGCAGGTACTCGCAAAAAGCAATACTCGCTCGAGTAATTTGCCCTAGCGAGTACGCTCACTCATCTCTATTAAAGACCCTTCAGGAACATCTGGATGGGAATCTGAAGAAGGGTTTCATCCGTTACTCTTCTTCCCTACTGGGAGCACCCATTTTCTTCATTGAAAAGAAAGATTCTACTCTTCGACCGTGCATCGACTATCAGGAACTAAACAAGATCACTATTAAGGATCGCCATCCTCTCCTGTTAATCCCAGAACTGATAGAAAGGCTTCGGGCAGCCAAGGTCTTTACTAAACTGAACCTCAGAGAAGCATATAACCTGGTACAGATCTACCCTAAGGAAGAGTGGAAGATGGCTTTCAGAACAAGATAGGGACACTTCAAATCTCTAGTGATGCCGATTGGTCTCTGCAACCGTCCAGCAGCAGGGATTCCCCTTTCTTGCTCGCCGAATGGAGCAGGAAAGCAGAATCCCCAGTACAGATGTGAAACCACCTTCACTTGTATTTAATTATTGCTTACCTATTTGAATTTCTGCATACATGTTTTTATCTACTCTATCTGTACGATCCCCATTTAAAATGTGCTCCATGATTGACAATGCCTTCCAGTGTACATCTTGTGCCATGTATGCAGTTCTGGAACAGCCGGGTGCATACTTCTGTATGGGATGTGAGCGTGTTGCACATTTGGAAGCCCCGATCCTGGGTCTAAATGACCATCCATTCATCATAGCAAACAAAATGCTGAACGCAGAACTAGCTGTATGGATTTATGTATAAGGAGCTCCCTCTAGTGTTGGTTTCAGTTTGTGCTCCTATCAGCTCCTGCTGTTCCTTTGTGGCCCCTTGGATATTGGGCCCCTGTAACAGCTGGTGCTGTGGTTTTTACATCAATAACAATGTAGAAATAATATCAGTTTTAACCCTTTCCAATCCACTGTCTGACCTCTGAAGACATTATGATTTAAGGCTGTGCAGCTCCGATGTTGGAAGACGCCCGTCGGTGTTCTCTTACTGTATATTGCCAGCCTCTCTGCTGTCGGAACCTATCCCACGTGTGTCGTCTCATGCAGTACTGGCTTTAGCCAGCATATAGCGCCGTTGTATACCAATAGAAAAAGAGTAAGCCCCCTAGGAAAATTAGGATACAAATTGGATTGGAAAGGGTTAATATTTTCCCATGATGCATTCCTACTACAATCCAGAGATCTCTGGTATTATCAGAGTTCATGCCTGTTATGCAGGAATAGTTTATACTGTGCAGCAGGTTTATCTGGTGTCCAGTTAGCTGCAGTTATTACTTAAAGGGGTGGTATGAAATTGCAGAAACTGCGCCACTCATGTCAGCAGGTTGTTTCTGGTATTGTTGCGCAGCCTCATTGACTTCAGCTTCATTACCTGACCCAACATCGCTACAAAACGCATGTATATGAAGCCCCGTGGTTTCCAATGTTTTTTTTCAGGCTACAAAACATCTCTCATGTGGAAGAACCCAGTGGAAACCAAGGGCTTCACATATATGCGTTTTGTAGCCTGTGTGAAATAAGCCTTAGACAGCTTTCATTAGAGTCCGGTGCCCGCCTACTTCTCCGTCACCCATCCTGATTAATGTACACTAGTAACTGGCATACATTGCAGCAGAAATACAGAATACAATTTAAACTCGCTACCTTCATCCACAAAGCCCTCCACAGCGCAGCGCTCCCCTATATTGCCTACCTAATCTCAATCCATCAACCAGCCCGGGCTCTCCGCTCTGCTAATGAAACCAGACTGAGCGCCCCTTTAATTTGAACTTCTCATTCCCACCTCCAAGACTTCTGCAGAGCAGCACCGGTCCTCTGGAACGCACTACCAAAGGCTACCCGGGCAATCCAGGACTCGCAGAACTTCAGGCTTGCTCTAAAAATGCACCTCTTCAGGGAGGCATACCGAATTCCCTAAACAAACCCCTCTGTACTCCGCCTGATAACATGCTCCCTGACCTACTGACTGCAATCCCTGCTAGCCATCATAAACCGCTCCTGCAGTCATACCGATTCTGCCATCACACGGCTAAATGTCTGACCATTGTCTTTGTAAGCGCTGCAGAATATGTTGGCGCTATACAAATGAAGTTGTTTATTATTATTATTATTATTACTGGCTGTAGAAAGTCATGGTTGTGGCCTGCGATTGGCTGTAGCCGTCACATGTCCTGGTCAGGAGCAACAGGAAGTACAGAGTGGTTATGAAGCAATTTTAGGCCGTAGGAAACCCCTTCACCTTTTAATACACTTGTCGTTCTGCGCCTGGTGCCTAGTTTAGTCTAAGTGTGCCCCATTGCATTTATATTGGGGGTATTTATCATCAGGGCAGTTTTTGATGCCAGTTTTTCCAACTTAAGTCCCAAAGAATGCACCAAATCTATTAAGCGGCTTGCCCCTCTTAACACGCTTGTCGCACTTCACCCAGCGCAAACTTTACTTCAACCCTGTGCCTTTAACGCCATTCTAAGTAAAGCTGCCCCATTGTATCAGCAATATATTGTATTTCGGATCCGCCATCATAATGTGCTCCGAGAACAGATAAAAGCTATCCTTCTTTACGAGCGGTCACCCTTGTACTGCATATTTCTAACGTGTAAATCGCATTAGTTGTTTCTCTCGGTATCGGCGCATTGTTTGTGCTTTGTGTGCCGTGAAGAATTCCTGACCTGTGCCCTAGTTGGAAAAAAGCCCAGAGCGACTTCACTTTCATTTCTCGCTGCTCCAAAAAAATGACATGTAGCCCAACCCAGTCATTACTGACTATACAGGGGGTTGTGCACATGACTAATACATGAGCAGATGCTCCTGAGGACCTGAAGTTATAGTCATACTAAAACCGCGCAAACGCCATCTAAGGTCAGAATCTATGATTCTCGCTAAAAAGGTTTTACCTGATTACACTTAAAGGGGAAGCTGCTGCCTTTTTGGGGTATTAAACTGCCGGCTAGGTGCTCTTCCACCTGTAAACACCACCAGTGACCGAATCTTGTTAAAATCGCTGCTTCCTGTATTACCCATAAAACTTACTTTTGAAATCGCACACCACATATCTGGGTGGGCACCGTCAATTCCAGCTCTTTCCCCCGCCCGATTGTCCCTTGCCTCCCACTACTCACATCAGTGCTATCCTCTTTGTAATCCCACACAGGCTACATCAGCTCTTATAGTGCCCACACGAGCAGTGTATATGTAAGCAGGTGTCATATAGCATATGTACATTTTTATTTGTACTATATCTTTAAGCCCTTAAGGACGTGGACCATTTTTTTTTTTTTTTTAGTTTTTCCTCCCTACTAGAAAAAAATCATCATTCTTTTATTTACTCATCAACGTCGCTGTTTGACGGTTGTTTTTTTGTGGGACGAGTTTTTCAACGGTACTATATAATGTACTGAAAAACTTTTACAACACTAAGGGCGAGCACCCACTGGCGTTTGCGCTTTCCGCGGGAAAAAAACGCAGCGTTTTCGCCGCGTTTCCCGCGTTTTTTCCGCGCGTTTTTCGCGGCGTTTTTCGCGGCGTTTTCGCGGCTTTTCCATTAATTTCCATGGAGAAAAATAAGGACACATATGCAACTGACAGTTCCTATGTTAAAAACGCAAACGCAACGCAAAAAAAACGCCAGTGGACAGGAACACGTTATCTCTATGCCTGTGCAGGAAAAACGCAAAACGCAAAACGCAGGTAAAAAAACGCCAGTGGGTGCTCGCCCTTAAAGTGGAGTGAAATGGGGAAAAAAACACAGTTCTGCCATCTCTGGGGAGGGGGGAATGTTATTTCTATGGTGTACACAGTACAGCAATGATCTGATAACTTTATTCTGTAAGTCGGTACGATTACAATTATATCACATTTATATAGTTTTTCTTTTGGTGTACTAATATTAAAAAAGAGAATCTTTTTGGAAAAAAGTTAAATTATTTTCTTCCCCCATTTTTTGACAACAAGACCTTTTCTTATTTTTTGGCAGCGCAGTTGTGCGAGGGCCCGTTTTTTTGCGAAACGTTCTGTAGTTTTTGTTGGTACCATTTTGGAGTGCATATGACTTTTTGATCACTTTTTATTACATTTTTTCTTGGAGACAGGGTGACCCAAAAAGTGCAATTTTGACGTTGTGTGTGTTTTATTTATTTTTTTCTGATGATGTTCCCCTTGCGGGGTAAATAAAGTGCTACTTTCATGGATCAAAATTTTATGGATGCAACGATATCAAATGTGTTTTGGGACCTTTTATTTATTTATTTTTTATAAATATGGTAAAAGGTGTTTGTTTTTGTTTTTTTTAAACTTTTATTACCTTTTGTTTTTAATAATTAATTAAACCTTTTAAAACTGATTTTTACATATTTTTTTTTATGGCCCCATAGAGCAGTGTTCCCCAACTCCAGTCCTCAGGGACCGCCAACAGGTCATGTTTTCAGGATTTCCTCAGTGTGATGTAATTATTGTCGGTGCCTCAGACATTGCCACAGGTGTTCTTACTGAAAACATGACCTGTTGGTGGTCCCTGAGGACTGGAGTTGGGGACCCCTGCCATAGAGGACAAGAACTTGCGATGCTTTGATTGCCCCTGTAGTATGATGTAATGCTATAGTATTACATTATGCCACATTCTGACAGGCAATCTAACAAGCCACGTCACAGGCATGGCTTGATAGGCAATCTGCAATGGCAGCCTTGGAGGCTTTCAGAAGGCCCCCAGCTGCCATGACAACCAAACGGCACCTCCCTATTTCATCGCGGGTGGTCGTTCGGGACGCCCAAACTCCAATCGGGGCATTTAATTGCCACTTTAAGAATTGACTGCTGGATTTAAAGGGGTAACAGCCACAATCAGAATTAGTGCTGCTTGCAGCTGTTGCGGGCGGGTGTCAGCCGTTAGAAACATCCATCACCCACATTGTATGGTATTCCATACATTGTATTGTATCGACCCCCAATCTCCCACCATACAAATCTCAAACTTCCATAGCATAACTGTACGTTCTGGAGCATTAAGGGGTTACATACTGTTAGTAACATCTGTTTTTGAATATTGTGCCCCCTGGGCACTGGGAATGGAAACCCATGGCTGACACAATAGATAAAATGATCCACGTCACCATGGCAACCATTGTGTGCTATAAACCGGAGGGCCCCTTGGCATAGTGAGTCAGGACAGAGATATTGAGAGTTGACAGTGAGTGTCTCTGCGTGCCAATAAAGCGCATTCATTTTGATGATGATGCGGGCTCCATTGTTTCTCACTGTGATGAGACGAAGCCAGGGGACCAAAAGGACTACCGGTTACCAACAGCGGGTGACAAGACTGAGACAAGACTGTTCTTGAGCGTCCGGAGCTGGGTGAATGATGTGGACACCAGGTTCTCCTTGGAGGACTCTGAGACCTGAACTTCAGGCAGTTCCCTGAACCTCCAGAGACTACAACACCCATCATCCAATCACAATCTGGGGGAGGTGGACTCTGCCCCAGACCACCAGTTTCATATATACCCCAACTTTACACGCCTATAGGTGCATCCACCGAAACCCGCAGCCAGAATGATTTTCATGCCGTGTTGCTGGCGGGCATTGCACATTTCCACAGAGCACTTGTCATTCGTCAGTTCCATCTCTACAAAGAAGAAGTTAATAGCAGTAGGTTCTGGCGGATGCACATATGCGCAGGTGTATACACCTCGGCTCACTGCACATGAGCACACTAGATGGGGAAATCATGGGAGACAGAGCATGTGTGGGATTACAAAGAGGATGGTGATGACAGGTGCCCACCCAGATCACTTGAAACTAATTTACATATGTGTCACGTAATTATAAAAGTATAACAGGCATTAGCACTTGAGATGACATGATATCACGTTCAGGAGATGTGAAGATAGTGGTGAAGGACTATGCTTCAATGTTGTTGGTCAATATGCACCGCCAGCTATGTATGTGGACATTTGTGGGGTGTCATTTATTGGAGACTCCACACAGTGATCCAGCTGTGTCACAACCAGCTAAAAACTGCCAGACTGAGTACTGCTGTATCCATAGCAACTGAGGGTGTGGGGGTTTGTGGAGAATGTAGTCCACCCATAATCCCTTATTTAGTGCACAGGGATGAAGGACCTGTGATAATGTCACTGTCATATGATCAGGGGTGGAACTCAGAGCCCCAATGACTGATCCCATGATGGTGGCATCTTTACATGTAACTTACTCACTTACGGACAGGTGGTGGTTGGTATTCCATAGCAACTGAGGATGCGGGGGTTTGTGGGGGATGTAGTCTGCCTGTAATATTCACAGGGATGAAGGACCTGTCATGATGTCACCATCATGTGATCAGGGGCGGAATTCAGAGCCCACGTGACTGATTATATGACGTAACTCACACAGTCACTCACTTACTCACAGACAGGTGGTTGTTAGTATTTTGATACTGGGGACAGGTTATCTTTAAAGGGGTTTTCCAACACTAAACTATTGATGACCTAGCCTCAGGATAGGTCATCAATAATTGAGAGCAGTGAATGGGATCAAGCTGCTATACTAGGCACCACTTCTATAAGATGCACAATGCTGTGTTGAGTGTGGACTGAAGCGGTTGTAACACTAACCCGAACACCGCTGTCACTTCTGTCAGATGATTGGCACAGATCCTGAGCAGCAGACCCTCACCGATTAACTATTGATGACCCATCCTGAGGAAAAGTCATTAACAGTTTAGTGCTAGAAAACCCCTTTTTAAAGGGGTCTTCGTCAGGGTACATGTAGGTCGTCCTGGAATACCCTATGTTGTTCATACAGAGTCAAGTCCCATTATAATGACCAGTAGTTAATATCCAGAGTAACTGCCATGTGCCACATAGACGTCAGCTAGACGAGCTGGGAGTGACTGAATAAAGTGCTGGTAGGTGGTCAGGTATATGGAGCCATGCTAACTGCAGTGCATCCATCCATTGCTGCAGGGTTCATGAGGGAGGATATATAGAGCGAACACGATGATCGAGGTGGTCCCACAGATGCTCAATTGGGTTCAAGTTTGGGGAATTATGGGACCAGTGAAGTACTTGGAAGTCTTGGTCGTGCTCTTTCAACCACTGTTGGACATTTCTAGCCCGGTGACATGTTGCATTGTCTTGCTAGAAGATCCCATCTGCCCCAAGGAAGACACACAGCATGTATGGGTGTACATGATCTGCCAGAAGGGAATTGTAACCACATTGGTTCAGAGTGCCTTCCACATGGATGAGCGGGCCCAGAGAATACCCCAGATCATAACGTTGTCACCACCAGCTTGTGTTCTTCCAGCAATGGTGTTTGTTCTCTGAGATTTCTCACTTGACACGCCAACATCCATTCGATGAAGCAGAAAATGTGACTCATCAGAGAAAGTAACTCTTTGCCAGTCACTACTGGTCCAATGCCAATACTGACATACAAATTGAAACCTTTTCTTTCAATGCGTCTTTGTTAGCATAGGTGCAGTGACCATGTGTCTGCTTTGGAGCCCCATAAGCAGTAGGGTTTACTGAACTGTTGTAGACACACGTCTGGTAGCCTTCTGGTTCATTTTCATGGTGAGCTGCTCTACTGTAGTGTATCTGCCACCTGTCGCTTACCTTCTTAGCTAATGTTCACCTCTTCTATCACTGGCACATGGTGCTTCGCAGTTTCCACATCTGTTATTCCCAATAGCGCCATTTGTACACTCATAAATAAAAAAAATTAAAAATAAATCTTGTTATTTGTACAGCGCCAACGTATTCCGCAGCGCTTTCAGGTAATTTATTTATTACCCCCCCCCCATCAAGCTGGGTACTCATTTTACCAACCTCGGAGGGATGGAAGGCTGAGTCAACCTTGAGCCGGCTAGCTGAACCACACAGGATTGAACTCGCAACAAAGCACACCCAATAGACATCCAAAAACGTGTCACTTAGATTGTGGTACCAAACACACAGGAGATCTGTAAGTGAGGCTGGTCCTCAGGAAAAGGTTGACGTGTGCACAGGGGTAGTGGTTTATACGCAGACCTGTCAGTTAAAATACATGAGTTCAAGCAACTCTACGGCAACTCTACGGTTTCTACGACAACTTCATCTCCTAGTTTATTCGTTATGATGAAACAATATATTTTTGTAAGCCTGGTGTCCGCATCGTGCCCGAATTTCTGTGTCACCTGCCCTACCGCGACAACAACAAGTGATATGTGAGCAGATAGCCTATCGCACATCCTATATACCCACTACAAACTGGTGTAACAAATTACAACAACCACCCCTATCTTCACTTGTAGCATAGCCGGACGGGAGTCAGAGTACATGGCCACTGTGAACCGAAGGTGATTCCAAGGTCCAGCCTGTTATACCTATACATGCTCTTAAACATCTCCCCTTCCTCTTGGCCAATCAGTAGCAATGAATGAACAAAGGATCACATAATGCATCCCAGTGCTTGAAACAAGATAAGCAGATAGAGTCAAGGAGGTGATTTAATTTGACTGCTGTTTCATACGACAGTCTAGGCAAGGAAAGCACTGGAGAGAAGTTCATCACATTTATTAGGAGTTGCATGTCTCATAAAAGGTTTTTTTAGGTCTCCAATATCGAAGATCTATTCTCAGAATAGGTTATCAATATTGAATTAGTAAGGGTCCCCTACCTGGGACCATGAGTGACCTGAGACTGCTGCCTCAGGCGATGGTCTGCAGGACCTCAGAGAAGTAGTGGGTTGCCACCTGGCTGATTGTTATTTTGTTTTACCCACCATTCTAGTGGTGGGTAAAAAGTAAGTGCCGGCTGGGCAGCAACCAGGCAAGCACTTCACTCACTCAGCCCCGAATCCCCATGATGTAACTGTACATACTGGAGCGTTAAGGGGTTAAAGCAATGTATCCTAGTGATAACACCTTGAAATAATCATGTTTGCACTGTCCACTAGAGAGCACTATTATCCTAGTCCTGGAATAAATGTTTTTTTGCTTCATCCATCCGGTACCATGCAGCCGGTATAGTTGCCACACACTGTACTTTCGGTATCGTTTTCTAATATTGTACTTGTCTAAGATTTGAAAAAAAACTAAGAAAAAGTCAGCTCACCCAATGCTGCAGGTCATGATTCAAACCAGTTTCCAATGTTGGAGGGTGTATGTTCCAATGGACCCTTGGAGATATAGAATTGTATCCAAATGTTTTTTTTTATAGAAATCCCAATATTGAATGATCCAGGTGGTGCGACCAAAGGAGCCCCTAAGCGTTTCCAGCTTTACCGCTCTCAGGCTGCCTTCTTCAAATACTAAACCTATTCTTTTGAATGGGATCCATCCACATTAGCGACGCAATGCTATGTAGGAAGCCCATCGCAGCATGTCCTATCTTCTGCGATATCGCCCATTGTTCTCAATGCACCCTGGAAAATCACTTGTCACCCAGTCTGTTCATACATAATATGAGGGAGAAAACGTTGTTGCACCATAGTGGAAATTTGAAGTGTGGGAGGAATATTTGCACAGCTGCCGGTTCACATTCACACTGAGCAGATTTACCATGCGAAGGCACACGTCTCTTTGATATTACGAAAATATTTTAGTACGGTGTTAGCCAGTAGAGCAAAGTGTGATTGTTCTCAGTAAGACAAACCAGGTAATCTTGTAGATATGATACCTTTTAATAGCTAACAAAAATACATGATGTTATAGCGAGCTTTCCAACCTCTCAGGGTTCTTCCTCAGGATTAACCCTTTCCAATCCAATTTTGGATTCAGGGTTTCCTAAAAGGCTTTCTCTTTTTGCTGTTATACAATAGTGCCATCTGCTGGCTAAAGCCAGTGTTTGTGCGCTAGAGAGGCTCTGACAGAGGAGGGGCTGGCAATAGACGGTAAGAATACCTTGTCGGACGTCTTCTGACATTGAAGCTGTACAAGCTTCAATCTGAATGTAGGAAGACGTCAGACAGTGGATTGAAAAGGGTTAATGGAACAAATCTAAAGACGTATTTATACTTAAATATAAACACTTGATCACATGGGAGGGTACATGTAAATAACATAAATGGCAACAGTGAATATGTTGTATGTATCATTGAATGCTCGGCGTGCCAGCTGCAGTATGTGGAGTGACCACTAGACAACTAAAACGCTGAATTCTTGAACACATTTCCGCCATACATAATGGGGAAGCTAAAGATGTAGCGGGAGCTGCTGAGTCCTTTATCTCCCAGCATAAGAGGGATCTTACCTACTTCCCATACTACTGGATCAAAAGTTTTTTCAACTCCATATGCAGAGGCGATAGAAAGAGGAGCTGTTACACAGACAAGCTTTTCGGATCTTTGAGTTGTACACTAGATTTCCATCTGGTTTAAATTACAAAAACGATTTATTATACATTTACTGATCGGGAATATGGGGGGGGAGGTTTTTTTTGTGTTTTTTTATTTTATTTTATTTTTATTCTGCCCTCTCCTCTCATTTCTTCTGGTTCACACCACCTGGATAATTTTTCTGATGTGATAAATAAAAGTTAATTTTTAACAGAACTGCTGGGATTTTTATTAAGAAATTTTGGATGCACTTGTCTAGATTTGTCTGTATCCTATTCTAGGAAATGAAGGTAAAATCCTTAGTAGTGCCTCACATTGACTCCTTTCCCAGTAAGGTCGGAGCATGCCTGAATTTCTAGGAAAACAATCCTGGGAAAGCTTTGCAACGACCCTCTGACATAGAGATGTGTAATCTTCTTATATCTTCAAGAAAAGGCAAATGTGAAGACGAGAATATTGTCTACTGTGCACTTATTGTCTATGTCTCAGGGTCAGTGCTAGTGTAATGTTCTGCTCAAAGTGAATAACTGGTTACTACGGCAAAAGAGAGATGCAACAACTTAGGTGACAATTTAGACAATGCTTTCTTACTCTTGTAATCGATGAACTGTAAGTGAGGTCAACCTCGCTAGGAATAGTGGGTGTGCACACTCATAAGGACTGAGTAAGTAACGTGCCTGGTAAATATACATATATTGATGCTGCAGCAATTCTTACTTAGGGCTCATGTCCACGGGCAAAATATGATTTAAGATCCGCAGCGGATCTCCCGCATGCGGATCCGCATCCCATAGGGATGCATTGACCACCCGCGGGTAGATAAATACCCGCGGATCGTCAATAAAAGGGATTTTAAAAAAAATGGAGCATGGAAAAATCCGGACCATGCTCCATTTTCGTGCGGGTCTCCCGCGGGGACGGCTCCCGCGGGCTTCTATTGAAGCCTATGGAAGCCGTCCGGATCCGCGGGAGACCTAAAATAGGAATTTAAAGTATTTACCATCCGGCGCGGGCGGGGAAGGTCAGCTGTTCCTCACGGCCGCATCTTCCTTGCTTCGGCTCGGCGGATGTGCCCGGCGCATGCGCGCGGCACGTCGGCGACGTGCCGGCGACGTGCCGCCGGCGTCAGGAATTCATCCGCCGGCCGAAAATGAAGATCCGGCCGTGAGGAACAGCTGATCTTCTCCGCCCGCGCCGGATGGTAAATACTTTTAAATTCTTATTTTCGGCGCTCATGTCCGCGGGGCAGGAGGGACCCGCTGCAGATTCTACATGTAGAATCTGCAGCGGATCTGATTTTCCCCGTGGACATGAGGCCTTAAAGGGACTTCCTTCACAGGTCACTGACAGAGAACAAACGCTGTATATCAAGGCAAGCTCTAGGATTAAGGATGCTGGGTGCAGTTTATTATACTATTAGCAGGGGGGGGGGTGTTAACATTTCTCATAGGGACAGTATATTGTATTCTGTGAACTATGCATTTCTGTGTTATAGAACAAACTTTTACAAAGTAATGTTAATACTGTTTTCCAAACACTGTTGCTCTTTTATTTCTTGTGTGAATATTATCAGTAGGGCTGAGTTAAGGCCCATTTACATGTCATCATTATCACTCAAAAAACGACCGAAAATGAGCGATAAACGTTACATTTAAACGCGGGCATCGGGCACTTTTCATTTGAACAGTGATTTTAAGGTGAACTTAAAAATCCATCATTTAGCTACTGGAGATAAGGCAAACACATTTATCTGTCAGTAGACCACAGGCTGTTATCTCCACGCGATGAGAACAATGCAGCTGTGTGCACAGCTATGCTTGTGATTAATCACAAGCTGGGCTCTGAAAACAGCTCATGGAGGCCTTTTTACATGCAAATGAAGATGATACAGTGTTAATGGCTATTAATGGCCATTAACACTGTATGCAAAAAGATCGTTAAATCTTTCAGTCATTTGAAAAATTATCTTTTTGTGTAAATGGGCCTTTAGTGCAGATTAGTGCATTAGGCCACTGTAAAGTGGAAGTCAAGTTGCTTATTTACTCCCATATCGTTATTTGCTACATCTTAAATTCTTTATTCTTAAAATATTTATCCTTAAAGGGGTTGTCCCGCGGCAGCAAGTGGGTCTATACACTTCTGTATGGCCATAATAATGCACTTTGTAATATACATTGTGCATTAATTATGAGCCATACAGAAGTTATAAAAAGTTTTATACTTACCTGCTCCGTTGCTGGCGTCCTCGTCTCCATGGTGCCGACTAATTTTCGCCCTCCGATGGCCAAATTAGCCGCGCTTGCGCAGTCCTGGTCTTCTGCTCTCTTCAATGGAGCCGCTCGTGCAGAATGCAGGCTCCGTGTAGCTCCGCCCCGTCACGTGCCGATTCCAGCCAATCAGGAGGCTGGAATCGGCAATGGACCGCACAGAAGAGCTGCGGTCCACGGAGGAAGAGGATTCCGGCGGCCATCTTCACCGGT
The DNA here is from genome assembly GCF_035609145.1 of Eleutherodactylus coqui. Classification (NCBI taxonomy): domain Eukaryota; kingdom Metazoa; phylum Chordata; class Amphibia; order Anura; family Eleutherodactylidae; genus Eleutherodactylus; species Eleutherodactylus coqui. The sequence goes on from NC_089841.1 coordinate 44,368,884, forward strand.
AAGTATAGAAGTCACCGGAGCGCGGGGATTAAGGTAAGCGCTCCGGTAAGCTTTCTGTACGTCCCTGCATCGGGGTTGTCTCGCGCCGAACGGGGGGGGGGTTGAAAAAAAAAAAAACCGTTTCGGCGCGGGACAACCCCTTTAAATAAACTTTGTATATTCTTTGTAATTTCGTGAGCTCCATGCTGAAATCTGCGTCGTGCACCATTACCCATGACACCAACTCCAGGCATGTTTGCTCAGATCACTAGGAGCCCCTAAAACTTAGTGTGCCCTGGCATCTGCCCAGGTTTGCCTGGTGCTGATCGTAGGATTGAAAGAGACTGAGCTGCAGTACCAGGTACAACCACAACCATATATATGGGGCTGTGCCTGTGTAATCAGTGAAAGAAAGGAGCACTATAACTTCTTCATGCTGATCGGTGGTGGTTCTGGGGTCAGGCCCCAGTGTTCATATTAATGACCTATCATCTCTAACTCCAGTTTCAGAAGTTAGCTATTTCCCCCCTCACCGAGAATACTGCTGAATTCTATTGAACCTGATAGCTCAATGTACACGCTACGGAATTATGCAGCTCGAAATTACCCGCGGCATGTCCTATTTGCCGCGGGAATACGCGCGGATGGCTTCTATTGTAGTCAATGGAAGCCGCCCGTCACGCTATACTTCTGCTGTAGCACAGCGAAAGTATGACGTGGATACGCGCCCCGCCCACCGCCGGCCGCATCATATGACGCTGCCGGCACGTCATGTGACACCGCCAGCGCGTCATGTGACACCGTCATGTGAGGATTTCTGTTCTTCTTAGGTGTACATAATGAGCTGTAAATGCTGCATGTTACGGCTGTAACATGGCGTCATTAACATGTAATACTGTACACCTAAGAAGAACACAAACCCACAGCCTAAGGCTGCAGCGTAGCCACACATCAATGCACACGCTGCAGCTATTACTGTCACCGGAGCAGAAATCTGTGCTCCCTGAATTCCGTTCCCCTGCTCACCAATAGCAATGGTGCAGCAGCCGGGGCTTGTGCTGTGGTGGCTGGGAGAGCCAGGCGAGCGCCACTTCAGTCCTGTTTCCCAGCAGCTGTCTGTCAGTTCCGTGCCAGCCGACCCCCGCCGCCTCTCTGCTCCCTCAGCGACGCTCCCATGATCACTGCTGCCAGTCAGCTCCAGCCGCCGCTTCAGTCCTCTCTCCCAGCCCCCGCCAGTCAGGTTTTTGCCTGCCGAACCTGTCGCTTCTCTGCTCCATCAGCGTCGCTCCCACTCACAGCGCTGCCTGTGTGCTGCCACGATCACCGCAGCCAGTCCGCTCACAGCTCCCAATGTGATGCCGCGGTCACCGCTGCCAGCTGGGATTTGGTAGTGGCCTTGTAGGACATACAGGGCTAACACATGTGCAGCCAATCAGGTACAGGGGGCGTCACCTCCCTGTCAATCTTGACTCCACCAGGAATTCCTGGTGGCGCCAAGATACAATAATACCCTGAACTACATTTACTGCTATTAAATCTTGCTTTTATGCTCTGCAGACATACAGTAAATTTCCCCTGCAAGTCAGACTGCAGGCTATACAGCCTGTTTCTACTGTTGCACTGTAGGTCTTGGAGGTGCTGCCCTCTATGGTATTGTGGGCAATTAATTGTTATTTGCTTTCTCTTTTTGTTTTAGGTCAGACGCCAGTGCTGTAGGGCACAATTTGTAATAGTGAAGGTGCTGAATAATACACTGAGTCAGATATGTTGCTTAACTTGTTGTAAACACGGTATCATTAAATAAAGCAGGGAGATAAGGCAATTTTCTTCAACACACTCAGTGAATAATAAATGATACACAAGTTGCAATAATGTATCCACCTGTGTCTAACACATTTATATCCTGGGAGCTTACTCTGGATTTCTTTTCTCTTTATCTCTTCATATTTACATCTCTTTTATTATTCCTCTACTCACTGTCAAAGCTGACTCTCCTTCTCTGTTACTCACGGTTTCTCAGATTTTTCTTGTTTCTCCCTGTTCCTCTGCTCTTTCTCTTTCTTCTCTTCTCTCTCTTTCTCTTGCTCGGCTCTCGCTGTCACTGCTGCTCTCTCTCTCTCCGCCACGTCTCTCTCCTGCCTGGTACTTTCTTTTCTCTTACTCTTCTCTTTCTGGAGCTTCACTTTTTGTTGTCACTACTCTGCCCCCTGCGACCATTGTCCAGCTATTTATCGCCTCTGTCACCTGACCAGTTTGTCTGCAGCCAATCACAACCTATCTGCTTGCTAGGCTACCTGCCTCATCTGAGTCTCTAAGCATTTTTTCTAACTTGTGCAGCTGAATAAAATGACTAACTGATTGCTGTGTTACCTGCATCTGCTGTGCAACATGACTCAGATTAAACCCCCAGGGACGGTTATTATATTACCGGTCCCCACAGCTAAACAGCGCTACACCTCTTTCAGGCCCCTACACCTCTGTTGAAGCCTGCCCTGCAACATACTACTCTGAAAGAAATGACCCTTCATCTCGTTGGGTCATGGTAGCTTCTACAACACTACTTTTCATCAGTCCCACTTTTCTCTTCCTTAAACATGCTGCATGCACATTACATAATCTCCCACTTCAAAGATGAGAACAGCTCCAGGCCAAATGGAGAAGTTGGGGACAACGAATACCTGCAAGCAGAGAAAATGTCACCTGAGAGTCGTAGGATTAAAGGCTTTATTCTCTCTACGTCTGCATAGAAAACAGGATGGTCCGAGGCTGATATAATACATACACTATGTTGACAGAAGTATCAGACACCTCAAAGGTGATGAAATTGGATTATTCACATTTTTCCATCCGGTGTTGGGCCTCTTTGGCCTCAATGACTGCAGTAACCCTCCTAAGCAGCTTTCCTCCAATTTCCCATAGATGTGTGGAGGGATTTGCCTTCATTCCTCAAGGTAAAACTGGGGTATCTTTTCAGGTAATGATGGGCGTGTTGGGTGTGTACAGACACAGTGTTCTACTTCGTCCCAAAGATGCTCAATGGGATTGAGATCCGGACTTTGGGTCGGCCAATAAAGCTTGAAGATATTCTGCTCCTCAAACCAAACCTCAACCCTGTGTGATATATGACATGGTGCTCATCATGTTGGTAGAGACAGGGAGCTGTACCAAAGTATTGCCGCAGGGTAGGTGATGCCACGTTGTCCGGAATGTCTCTGTACCCATTGGTATTGATGGTAAGCTTCACTATAACCAATGACCCTAATCCTACCCAGCAGAAATACCCAACACCACAACACTTGCTTCCACTCATTTACAGTCCGACGCTCCAAGCCCCATCTGCTGTGATGTTGTGTGCCGCCGCTCGTCCATGGTGACCCTTCACATGCAGTTCCCTATGGATGGGTCTGGTGCTAATGGATGTTCCAATGGTCTGTGAGACCTCCTGAGTGAGGGCAGACGATGTGTGTGATGTCTTCACAGCTCCTACAAGGCCTCGTTGTCCACGTTCTGCCAGTTTATGAGGTACTCATAAATCGCCCGTGTGGATGCGGCTTATGCTCACAAATCCAATTTGCATATCTGCTTCACCTGATACCACAGAATTGATGTGTGTCCCAATACAGTTGTACATATACATGTACAGAACCGAGCACAATTTCCTGCACTATAGAATGCCGCTCCTTACTTCCCCAAAATCGCTTGAAATAAGGTGCAATGGCTGTAGATGGGTGTCAAGGTCTGGAATCAGGCCCACTGTCCAGTGGCAGAAGGCATTTGAGGGCCTGTATTAGTCAGCTGAAATAGTCAAAAAACTAGTCCAAGTCCACCAATACTACAGCAGAACGCGGCTAGAATAGAGGGAAACCGCAGCAATTCATCATGGTGTAGATTCTACTAGGTGGTGAAATTGTTCTGCAGGAATATCAGCCCCTGCAGACAGGAAGCTTCTTGTAGTTGCTGCAAATTAGATGGTTGTTCAAAACAGCTGACAGGAAGGGGTCAACGATTCAGGCTGCTTGTGCCAAATTCTGACCTACAATCAGCATGGTGCAACAGAAATCTGGATCCATCTGACCAGGAGATGTTTTTCCGCTGCTCAGTGATACAATTTTTGTACTCTTTTGCCCCCCGGAGTCTCAAGTTTCTGTTTCTCTTAGACACAATGGTGCTGGAACTGGTCATCTGCTGTTATATCCCATCCATGCTAAGGGACGGCGAGTTGTGCATTCAGACACGTTAGTTGGAGCGCCAGCATTGTATTCGGCTGATCCTGACTGTGCAGAGCCTGTTGGTCAGAATAATTCCTGACATCCCCCTCTGACCCCTTTTGGTAATGAGTTGTTTCCATCCACATGATCCCCTTTTGCTGGATGTTTTCCTAAATCACGCCATTCTCTCCACACCGTTACACAAGAAAACTGAAGTGCCGATTATAATTTTCTCATATCTCATAATTAAGAGGGACAGGGGCTCCAATAAAGGGACCATTCAGTGTCTATAAGGGGAGAATATGGGGAAATAAGGTCTGCAACAAGAAGCGGGGTAATTATCAGTCCTGGGTAACACTAGAGAGGGAACTGTCCAGAATCTCATGGGCTCCATACGGAATGCTACTACTTGGTACAAGAATTTTGGAGACCTCTTCCTGTATAGGGTCTAAAATACCAGTATATATCTATCGGCCATGGAAATCTTGATTTGCTTTATCGGGGCTATGATCTACATGAATTGTGGTGCTTTAACAGTTAAATGACCAGAGTGGAGAGTGGTTATTGAGAGCATCTCTTTCTGGAGAACCTTTACTGTCCTGTTTTATGCAGACAACTCATTGATATGTAATGCTTCATTCCTCCTGTAGGGGAGCTGCAGGGAAATTAAACACTTACTGTCAGGTTTCCCAATAGATTACAGCTGATCCCTGTGTGTTGCAGCATTTGGACCCTTCTAACAAGTAGGGATTATCTACAGCGAGAACCCCTTTAATCTTCTCTTGCTTTTCTATTTTTGGACGTCTTATTAAATATAAAGATACATTAGTAAATGAGCGCACAGAAATGGATATTTTTTTATTAATCGCAGTAAACATACAGTTTTCCCGTAAATGTAAGATTTGGATATTTCTCTTCCTGTAAATCTCCGCATGTCTCCCGGCAGCCGCCGCATTTACTGAATCTCTTGTCAAAATGAAGGACATCTTTATAATGATGCGACCGGGTGGAGACCTCTGCTACTGCCACGATATAAGAAACGATTAAAAAAGATATTCCAAGAAAAGTATTGATTCTCGTCTGCTAGATTACAAGTGTCGGCCTGCAGCAAGTAGGAAGAACTGCATTAAATCACACGTGTAGGCAGCACTGATACCCCATGAAGCGGAACAGGCTGGCTCCGAGCCCAGACCACCAGAGAAATGGATTGGGTTACCAGAATAGGAATCATATCTATGGGACTCTTGAAAGATGCGTAGGCAGAAAGAGTTATGAAGAGCGCTGCAGTAGCAGTCATATCTGGGCCAGGCTGCCTGGAGACCCCTCTACTTCATAAGAAGACACCAGTATTATAGATGGCACATGGTAGGTGGGGGTCTTGATTTTGCATTGGGCCCTGAAGCTTCACGCTATGCCTTTCATAACCGTCAGCACCCTACCAAAAACGCCCATATTTCAGGTTTTTAGAGCCCCTCCTTCCTCACACGCAAAAAACATTCATTTTAGAGACACTGAAAATGCCAATTCACAAGATATCCAACACATAATTGAAGTATTAAGACTTGTCTGAAGTGACAGAGTAATAGTGGCCCCAATAGTAAGTGTCCCCTTAATAGTCACGATAGTAATACTGTGCCCCTTAGTAACCACAATAGTAATAATGACTCCCATAGTGGCTTGAGTATTAAGTGTCTTCGAGTAATATTGAGTGGAGAGTGACCCAGTAGTAATAGTGACCCCCATAGTGATCCGGGTATTAATAATGTCTCCCATAGTGGCTCCAGTATTAAGTGTTCTGCATAGTGCCCCATATTAGTAGTGACCCCCATAGTGGCCCCAGTAGTAATAGTGATCCCATTAGTGGCAGAGTAGTGATAGTGACCCATTCATTGTACCAGTAGTAATAGTGACCCCATAGTGGCCCCAGTATTATTAGTGTCCCTCATAGTGGCCCCTTGAAGTAATAGTGACCTCCATAGTCCCCCTAGTGGCCCCACTATTAATAGCGATTCCCAAAGAGGCCCCAGTAGTAACAGTGACCCCCATAGTGGACCTTCAGCTGGGAAGCAACCTAACAAGCATTGCACTCACTTGGTCCACAGCTTCAGTCAGGTGCTCACCGCTGCTGGAATCAGCCTGTGACCCCTGAATTCTCTGCATAAAGGCCAGCATGTGCATGCAGGAGGAAGAGAGTGGTCAGGGGTCACAAACTAGCAGCTGTGGACCCAGTGAATGCAATGCTTGTGGGGTTGCTGTTCAGCTGGCTTGCAGCTGGCAATTATTTTTTACTAGCTATTTACACGGCTGGTAAAAAATAAGTACTGATCGGGTGCTGCCTGAGGCACAAGGCTTAGGTTGCCTCATGGAAGGGGTGCCCCTGTTCTTAGGTTCCTAGCAATCAGACCACACCAATCAGCAAGTTATACCCTGTCCTTTCTTGGGGAAACCCCTTTAAACCCAGATAGTTTATACTTCTGTATAGGCCATCAGTCCCAGACGCCATGCAGTCCTTATCAAGGGAGTAGGACAGTTCTAGGTACAGCCGCAGACCACATGGATAAGCATTAGTACGGTACTTGTGGTCTCTTCATTGTACTGATTTGTTAGGGTCCTGGAGGTCAGACCCAATAATCAAACATTCATGGTCTATCCTAAGAACAGGCCATCAATGTTTATGCTCTGGATATCACAATAGCAGCATCCCCTAGTCCCTTGTGTGAATGGGGTGTTAGTGCACATGCATGATCACTGCTTCAGTCACTTCTATGGGACGGCTGTGTTCTTGTAATCACTGGGGTCCCAGTGGTTGGATCCCAAGAGATCAAATATTTATCGCCAGGGACTGGACGGCAAATTTTAGGCTGGGGGCAAGCACACAGCACTGGCCTGTGACTAGTATGCCATTTTTAGGATGTTTTCCGACAGTTTTTAAAATGCCACATCCACATTGAAATTTTCCACCATGGTTCTGACAGTTTAATGCACTGTAACCCTCTGAGGCTGAGCTTTGGAGTTCTACCACAGACTTTCATGCACATCCGCATGCAGATTTGGCCGCAGTCAATAGGGCAAACCTGTGTGCTGCTACCAAATGCAGTTTTGGCACCAAGACTTGGTATTTCAGTTCTTTTTTGGGGCAACATGGCCTTGAGAGTCTGCGTGTGAAAAGAATTCTGCGCAGCACGAATTTTATGCAATCAATAGAAGACTAAAACAGGGCAGAATCTACATCTAAATCAGGGCAAAAATCTGCTGTGCCAATGAGGACTTGCAGTGGCCCAGTACATCATTCTAGTCCCCTCCATAAGTGTCATACATATTTGTCTTATGTGGATGCACTGTGCAAAGCTTGTCCTGTCATATCCAGTGTTTGTGTTGGACAGCTGCGGCGCTTGAGAGGTTAACTCTAATAAAATCATTGCCTGCCTGTAAATGTATCAGTCTGTCATGTCATGTGGTACAAGGGAGAGTATATATAGGAGTGCTTGAAAGCAGGGGAGGAGTTCTGTCTTCAACCTGTGTGCTAAGTCCATCTTTAGAGAGTGCTAACATAGAGCCACATAGAAGCACCTTCAGCTTCCATGTAGGTGAAGATGGAAGAGGAGGAGAGATATTCCGTAGCGATTGGAGTGTGGATGTGTGGATGTGAGTGGAGTAAGTCCTAAAACCATAAGAGAGAGTATCCCCGAGTAACTCTGTATAAAGAGACCCACCGTACAGGTACCAATTCAGGCACAAGTTGTTCCTAAGCGGCCTTCCAAAATCAGAATCACCGTATAGAGGTACGCTACTGAGTCACACCCACGCGCCTGCCGTGTGGGGTGCTAATCCTTCAAGTAAATAATTGCTGCCAGAGTGTGTGCGGAGTGATCCCTACCTCCTTCCTCCTCTGTAGTGCTCTTTACGTAAGTACTTGACAAAGACTCATTATCACAAGAGTCGAAACGTTGTCTTTTCTGTGTGGGAGGAATAAACCTCTTTACTTATTGCATCAACTGCTGCCTCCACTATTTCTTTCTTGGAGGAAGAAGTGAAGGCGTATTCATGTTTAAAGTTTCATTTGCTCATGCTCTCTAAAGTAATTTTTCTAGCTTAAAGTCATTTAGTATTCTCATGCATAATTAATGTCTAGTCTAATGTAATCAATTCCTGCTAATTCAGTACAGTCACCATATGCTTGAGACTGTGTATATGGTATGATTGTTATCTATGTATGACTGGAGGTCATTTGTGTACCCCTAAGTCCAGTCTTAGTGTTTGCAGCCCGTTCTAGCCTGTCTCAGGGGGCGGGGCCTTTCATTCACCTCATTCAAATCACAGACAGCTGTATTGACTTAAGCTACTGACTGCTCCGATGATATTTTTGCTCTCTTTTTCCTGCCAGTCGCCCTTTCATATTTTTATGTTTGGTAACAGTGTGTTTCCTTCTCCGTAAGAAACAGTGACGGTCATTCCACTGATCTTACAATACTAGCCTTTGGAGCAAAGTGTTATGTAAGCAGCCCAGTGACATCACTGAATGCCTGTGATTGGCTCATCGACCGCCGGCTGTGATTGGCTGCCGGCGCTGAGATTAGCCAATCACAGGGCTCGCTCTGCTGGAGACGGGGTATTCAAAGCCTTGTCACCAGCAGAAGCTGAGCAGGCAGATGGGGAGGACTCAGCCGTTTGCCGCAGCGCCGCCAGAGACCATCAGGACACCACGGATCATCCGGACGCCGCAGACAAGATAAGTATTGATTTTTTATTTATTTTTGGGGTCACCTGTGATAGGTTCTTTTTTGGGAGAGGCCTTATATTTCAAGCCTCCCCCAAAAAAACTATAGGTCTTACTATCAGGGTAGGACCTATTTTGGGGGAAACATGGTATGTATAATCAAATTATATATCAAGAAGTTTGGTATATTTCTGATAACAAATGTATTTTGAGTGCTCTTGCCACTTTTTTGTTTTCTACTTCTATTTTGAGGATGGGTCATCAATAGTTGATCAGCAACTACCACTCGGGATCGTGACCAATCAAATGTTTAGGTGCCCGCTGTCACCGACAAAATACAGGGTACAGAGCAGAAGCAGACAGCTCTGACTCCTGTGTAGTGGGTGGTGTTGGTAATTGCAGGTGCAACAACCATTAAAATCAATATTAGCTGCACCTGCAATTACGAACACCATTCACTGCATGGGGGTAGGAGCAGTCTACTTCGGCTCCATACCCCTCGTTTTGTATCTGGAACAGCTGATTGATCAGGGTCCCAAGTGGCAGACCCCAGCCAATCAACTATTGATGACCTATCCTAAGGATAAGTCACCAATGAAAAAAAAATGCCTGGAAAACAACCTTTAAGTGATAATGGTGGCCACAGAGGGGACACACTATTACCTAATGGTGGCCACAGAGGGGACACACTATTACTTAATGGTGGCCACAGAGGGGACACACTATTACGTAATGGTGGCCACAGAGGGGACACACTGTTACTTAATGGTGGCCACAGAGGGGACACACCCATACTTAATGGTGGCCACAGAGTGGACACACTATTACTTAATGGTAGCCAAAGAGGGGACGTACTATTACTTATTGGTGGCCACAGAGGGGACGTACTATTACTTATTGGTGGCCACAGAGGGGGCGCTCTACGTTATAGAAGATGTCTTACAGAGTGGGAAGGCTGGAGAAAGGCCAGATGAGTTGAGTTGCCCATCATTCAATACAGGACTTTTGTACATGCCGTGCAGGAATTGTGTAAAAGTGGATTTTGAATGATTGAGGACAATGAGGATAAAAAAGCTACTGTTACATTCATCTGTTTTGGGCAAATTACATGTAATGTATATCTGGATATGGTAAATTTTGTTGACAGACTTCCTCTAATTGAGCTGCACATCAAACACCATAACCACATGCACAATTACATGCCGGCTTGTATGTGCATGTCTGATATGTCATTTACTTGTAATTTGTACTACATTTATAAGTTAAGTAAACGCTACAAGTAGCAATGTGCTGCTAGCAGGCCGATCACTATGCAGGCAGTAATTCCCTGGAAGGTCATTGAACGAAGGAGTAATTTCTAGTAACAAGATAAACATTGCACATAAAATAAACAGCTCATATATGCAGGATATGCACTTCTGTAACCCAACTCAAAGCTGGAAAAATATCTCTCCGCCAGCCTAAACAGCCCAGACTTCAGACTGATGCATTGCAGCAAACTAGCAGAGAGATGTGTGCAGCTGCTGCATTTAGCTCACAGAGCATTGTCTACACTGGATACAATTGTGTCCACTTCTCAGTAGAGAGCAGGACTAGCTATGTACAATGTATCAGTCTGGAGTCCGGGCTGTTTAGCTTACAGAGGATCGTCTAGACTGGATTATGCACTTCTCTGCTGAGAGCAGGACTAGCTATGTACAATGCATCAGTCTGGAGTCCCGGCTGTTTAGCTCACAGAGCATTGTCAAGACTGGATACAACTGTAAACACTTCTCTGCTGAGAGCAGGACTAGCTATGTACAATGTATCAGTCTGGGCCCAGGCTGTTTAGCTCACAGAGCATTGTCTACACTGGATACAACTGTATGCACTTCTATGCTGAGAACAGGACTAGCTATGTACAATGTATCAGTCTGGAGTCTGGGCTGTTTAGCTCACAGAGCATTGTCTACACTGGATACAATTGTATCCACTCCTCAGTTGAGAGCAGGACTAGCTATGTACAATGTATCAGTCTGGAGTCCGGGCTGTTTAGCTCACAGAGCATTGTCTACACTGCATTGAATTGTATCCACTTGTTAGGTATAGGGTCACCGCTGGGGACACTGGCGGCCGGCGGTCGCGCTCTGCTCCTCCTGGTGCCGCGGGATTCAATGCGGGTGCCATCGGTCGGGATTCCCCCATGTTGGTGGTTGCCCGTTCCCGCCGCGCTTGGGGTTGTGCTCCCTCTGGCTGGCCGCGCGGCTCTCTGTATAGTACACAGCCCCGGGGAGAGACGGTCTTATCATCTCCCCTATCCCCCCTGTCACCTTTCCCCAACCTGTCTGGGCAGGAACTTTCATATATCAGGCTGCTGAGTGCTAACAGAGGTTGCCAGTGTTTGGTTAGACTTCGTTCTGCTAGCACCCGCATATACTTGTTGCAGCTATTCTGAAGTCTTCGCCTTGCTTTCAGGCCAGACCAGGGTTTAGCAGAGTCTCTACCTTTTCTGTAGCTGAGGGGTGTGGTGGTTGGATGAGTGATGTCAGTCCTCATCTGTTTCTGAGTAGCTCTGCTCCTATATAAGCTGGGCTAGAATTGACCTCAGTGGTGGTCAATTTTTCAGTTGCTACTTGGACTGCTGCTGAGGAGCACAGCCAGCTCTGGAGCTCCTGCACGTTTACGTTAAGTATTATTGCGTTTTTGTATTAGGACCCCCTGGTAGGGAATTATTAGTGCCTAGGCATGCGTTGTGGGTCCGCACCTGTCGGAAGCGATCGGCCTGCCGAGTAGGCTGGGCCCCCTCCCGGGTTAGGGGTGTTCATGGAAAGCATTTCCCCTTAGTTTTGCATTTCCGTTGCACAGTTGTGCCTTTTTCTTTTGTTTTTGACTATTGCACGTCCGGTAAGGACGCAACAATACTGTTCCTGACTATTTTGTTCTTTGACCCATTTATGCCTCTGCTCCTGTCTTGGTCCTTTTGTACTACGCACGTGTCTCCCCGGTTTGACTCGGTTTTCCTTGACTACTCTGTTACCCTGTCGTTTTGCTCTCAGTAGGTTTTGACCCGGCTTGTTTGACCATCCGTATCCTGTCTCTCTCCCTTGGGGTCCCTGTCACTAGATCAGAGCAGGGACCGTTGCCCAGTTGTCGCCGTGGGGCAAGTAGGTAGGGATACGGGAGTGGGCTGATGTAGGGACCCCCCTTTGGCCATCTGTTCCCTACCAGCCATAACAGAAACACTGGTCCAAACGATCTCGGGTTTTTCTCTCCGACCTGCCCTGGTGAGTCCAGATATGAAGGCTGTATCCGTTCTGGTGAACCAGTTGTAAGCCCTAACTGGTTTGGTGCAGGATCTCTCAGCTCGACTTCAGCAGCAGGAACAAACTGCTACCAGAGCCCCACCGGCTGCCCCTGCTGTTCCGGTGGCCTGTTGTGAGCCTAAGGCCACCATGCCAGACTTCTTTTCAAGTGACCATAGAGCCTTCTTTTCTTTCCGAGAGGGTTGCAAGTTATACTTTAGTTTGCGACCCTACTTGTCCGCTTCTGAACACTAGAGAGTGGGCTTGATTATCTCACGGTTGAGGGGTAACCCTCAAAATTGGGCGTTTTTGCTTCCTCCCGACTCACCACCCGTCAGTCCATCGGCCCTTGGTCAAATATATGATGAGCCTGATAGCACGTGGTATGCTGTCAGTAAGCTGTTAAAACTTCACCTGGATAGACGCTCAGCGGAAGAATATTGGTCACAGTTCCGTCAGTTTTGCGTTGAGTCCCGATGGAATGACCGTGCTTTAAAGGATTTGTTTCTGACTGGTTTGTCTGAGGCAGTAAGACTTGTTGTCACATCCTGAACCGGAGACGTTAGATCAAGCCATGACCTTTGGCAGTTAGGGCAGACCGACGACTTAGAGCCAGACGCAACCATCAGCACAGAGTACCTCCTGCTCCTCCAGGGAACCAGGCCCAGACCTCACCTACCAAAGACTCAGAACCTATGGAACTGGGCTCCATGTCCCCACAGGAGCATAAGGAATACCGGCTCAAGCATCGGCTATGCCTCTACTGTGGAGATCCAGGACACCGGGTCGCCACCTGCTGCAAGAGACAGCTGCAAGAAAACTTCCGCTCCTAGGTGATGACCGGAGGGATCGCCTAGGAGCTCAGGTACTTCTGGAAAATTCAAAATAGTTTTTTCCTTGTGCTATTATTTACGGTAGTTACCATTTTGTCAGCCGAGCGTTTATTGATTCTGGTGAGGACACAAATTTTGTGAATTTTGACTTTATTAAGCCCATGTCTCAGTGTCTGCAACTCCTGAGCCACCCTGCATGGGTCTCCGGAATTGACTCCACTCCCCTGTATGCTGGCATTGTCAGAAGAAGAACTCTGGAGCTTCAGTTCTCGGTAGAGGCGTTACACACAGAGACCTGTTCCTTTTTGGTGATGGAGAATCTTTCTGTAGATGTGGTTCAGGGTTTGCCGTTTCGGTTCCGGTTCATTAAGTTAGTGGTGAGGAGTTTGTGTTATCTAAATATATTGAGGGTTTTGAGGACTGTCTGAAGCGTTACCCACCCCCCTCCCAAAAGTGGGATTGCAAGATAGACCTAATTCCCTGGAGTAAGATTCCCAAGGGGGGAATATATAATGCAACTGTTCCCGAACGGGAGGCTATGAAGGAATACATCACAGAAGTCTGGCCAAGGGCCATATTTGACCTTCAGAGTCTCCTGCGGGGACAGGTTTATTTTTTGTGGAAAAGAAGGATGGTGGTCTCCGGCCATGTGTTGATTATAGAGAGCTGAATAAGATTACTATCAAGAACCAGTACTCTTTGCCCTTGATCCCGGATCTTCTAAATCAGATTGTGGGGGCCAAGTGATTCTCCAAACTCGACCTCAGGGGAGCTGACAATCTGATTTGTGTCAGAGAGGGAGATGAGTGGAAGACTGCTTTTAACACACCGCTAGGGCATTTCGAATGTTTAGTCATGCCGTACGGGTTATGTAATGCTCCAGCAGTTTTTCAGGGCCTTATGAACACCATTTTTCATGATTTGTTGGGCAGGTTCATAGTCATCTATCTTGACGAGATTTTGGTCTTTTCTCCTGATTAGGGGTCCCATGCAGAGCATCTGCGTACTGTCCTGTCACGTCTCAGGGAACATTACTTGTTTGCTAAGCTGGAGAAATGTCTGTTTGGGGTTCAGGAGATCTCGTTTTTAGGTTATGTCATTTCTCCAACCATACGTATGGATTCGGACAAGGTTAGGGCCATTACCAAATGGGTGCAGCCCACCAATTTAAAAGCTTTGCAACGCTTTTTGGGCTTTGCTAATTTTTATTGAAAATTTATTACGAATTTTTCGGTTGTGGCCAAACCCTTGACCGACCTTATTAAGAAGGGAGCGGAGGTTGACTCCTGGTCTCCGGAGGCTGTAGAGGCTTTCATACTTCTCAAGAGGGCCTTCTCTACAATGCCGATTCTGGTTCAGACTGATCTTAACCCCCGTTCATCGTTGAGGTCGATGCCTCGGAACACAGAGTTGGGGCGGTTCTCTCCCAGGAATCCTCAGGCCGGGCCAGTCTCCAAGCTTGTGGCCTTTTCTCTAAAAAATTTAACCCGGCAGAACACAGTTACGATATTGGTAATAGGGAATTGCTAGCTATAAAATGGGCCTTCGAAGAATGGAGACACTTCCTGGAGGGGGCCCAGCACCCTATTACGGTCCTTACGGACCATAAGAACTTGGTTTATTTGGAGTCCGCTAAGCTCCTTAATGCCAGGCAGGCACGATGGGCTCTGTTTTTCACATGCTTCAATTTTGTGGTTACTTATGTGCCTGGACCTAAGAATGTGAAGGCAGCTTTGGGGTCCCTGAGGTGGACGATTCCCAGCCGGAGAGTATTTTGCCCCCGGGAGTTGTGGTTGCTGCTCTGACATCTGACTTCTCCACTCAACTCCTGGCGGCCCAACAGGCGGTTCCTGAGGACCTCCCTGGAAGGGAGGTTGTTCGTCCCTAGTGCACTGCGTCTCCTTGTGCTGGAGAAAGTCCATTTGTCTGCCCTGGCCGGTCATCCAGGGGTCCAAGGTACATTGGAACTGTGTGCCCGGTTGTATTGGTGGCCGCAGATGTCTCGGGATGTCAAGGAGTTTGTTAGGTCATGCTCCACTTGGGCCCGAGGGAAGGGTGTTCGTAGATGGCCTGAGAGGAAGCTTCTACCTCTTCCTGTTCCAGATAGACCGTGGTCCCATCTGTCGATGGACTCTATTACAAATTAAAGCTACCCTCACTAAAGCTAGCTCCTCGGTTCATGGGGCCGTTTTCAGTCACCAGAGTAATTAACCCCATGGCATAAGGCATATATGCCGAACTCGTGGAAGGCCCATAGGGTTTTCCACAAGTCGCTTTTTAAGAGATACGTCCCTCCAGTGGTATGGTGATAGTGATTGGCTGAGCGCTGGAGAACCAATCAATGCAGCGCTCGATGAACCAATCAGAGCCTCCCTGGAGGTGGGATTTATGAACCACCTAATCAGGAAGCAGCAACTGAAGACTGCAAACAATTGCAGCGGAAGGGACAGTGCCTGTTAGGTAATGTATTGTTTTGTGGTTTCTTTTAAATGCAGATAGGGCTTATTTTAGGGGCAACAGTAGGACCTCCTACTGTTAAAGTTGCATCGCACCATACGAAAAACCGCAATTTTGGGCGATGCAACACAAAGGAATGGTCCATTGGGAAACATCGCTAATGTGAAGGAACCCATAGGAAAGCATGGGCTTCATATACCTGCAATTTGTAGCGCTGTTGCATCGCAAGAAAATCGTGCGGTTTTTTTTTGTAGTGCGTGAGAAAGCGGCCTAATGCTCACAGATCCAATTTGTATATCCCCTATGCCTGACAGCATAGGATAGGTGGGAGTCCAATACTTTTTTCAACATAATGTATACCGTATGCACTACAACCCCAAGGTGAGACCTGGTCACTATAGGGGGAGATTGCTTTAACAAGCAGCAATTAGGAACGAAAGAGAAAAGTTTGTTTGTATCCAAATACACAATGATCACCCACATCATCATCATCATCGTGCTTGAACATGAAGAAAAATCCCCTACGTAGGAGGGACCCCAGATGTGATCAGTGCATGCTACCAGCAGTGATACCGGTGTGCAGCCAGGAGGAAACCATCATCCTCCAGCTCTCACTGTCCGTCCTTGCATAACGAGCCGCCGTGTAAACCACTTCTGGAACATGTTATCCGGTTTAGTAATATCCCAGTAAGACTTACAGGAAACGGAGTCATCGGGAAGGAAAGAAAGTTACATTCATTTAAGGACGGGATCCCAAGACGCTTCACTAAATAGAGGGAGTTTCTTAGTTTTAATTTCAGGAAAATCGAGGAATGTGTGTTAACCACTTCATGGCCAGGAGATTGTGGGTCCTATAGATAAAGCTTCATTTTTACACCTATGTACAAATAGGGGATGGAAAAGTACCTCCACAATGGCACCTATGGGAAGCTTCCCTATTAGGCCGGCTTCACAAGCATATAAGCATATTGGCATATGCCTGAACGCTGCATTTTTGCGCACGCATCGGCATATTTTACTGTACTTTTTGCCCCCATAGGGCACATTCACTGGCTTGCAGCAAACAAACGCACTGATTGAGATGGCTAATTAGTTCCTGATGTGTATTTTTTTTCAGCGGAATTATGCAGTCATCTCAGCACATTTGCGCACCCCCTACTGGCTTATTCCAACGTGTGTATATCGGCCCAGTTTTCATGCCCAGCCGATATACACAGTCTCTCTCTGCAGGGGGAGGAGGCGGGCCGGCCCGGGAGTAGTGCACTGAGCCCCCGCACCCTCTCTGCTCTCTCTCCGAACCTCGCCAATATTTGCAATGGGAAAGGGGAGGCCGGGGGCGGAACTTACATGACATTGCAGCTACCTTGAATAGGGCTGAGCTGCAATACCACACACAGCCTGCTGATATCTAATCAGTTGGGGTCTATTGGCAGCAAAAAAAGGCTCGCACATTTTAGCTTAGTGGGGCAAGCACACAGCACTGGTCCATGAGTAGATGCGCATCCCGAGGTGGAAACGTACGGTGCGGATGGCTGCACAAGGCTAAACCACGCTGCCAATGGCCACAAAAAATAATTGCTATATTGTGCAGTCATTGGCCATTGTGGGTCGGCGCAGTTTGGTAGTTTATAGTAAGTACACCATGTTTCCAGTCATAGGGCTTATTCAGACATCCATATATCAGCCAGGTTTGCACACCCCGCCGATATACGGCGTCCCTTTCTGCAGGGGGAGGAGGCAGGATGGGCCAGGAGTAGTGCACTGAGCTCCTGCCTCCTCTCCGCCCCTCACCACTATTTGCAATGGGAGGGGCAGGAGGGGCGGAACTTAGCTCTGCTCCTGCCCCGCCCCTCTCATTGCACACAGTGGCAAGGGCCGGAGAGGAGGCGGAGAGAGGGTGGGAGCTCATTGCACTGCTCCCGGCCCATCCTGCCTCCTCCCCCTGCAGAGAGGGACAGGGTATATCGGCCGGGCGTGAAAACCCGGCTGATATATGGACGTCTGAATAAGCCCTTAAAGTAGTTGTCTAGGACTTCTTGATTTTTTTTTTTCTATTGATGACCTGTTCTCAAGACAATTCATTAACAGATGGTCGTTGGGGTTCTGCTGCTCTGGATCCCCATCAATCAGCTGATTCCCAGTTCCCCTGTTACTATGGAGTGCGTAAGAAGCAGATCATGCTGTCCATAGCGCAGTGGCCCAGGTTGATATTGCGGGCGTAGCTCCCATTGAATTTAATAGGAGCTGTGCCTGCAGTACAAACTGCTGGGCTATGATTAGTGAAATCCGCTTGCTGCAGCTGTCTTTAGTGCCAGTAGCACTTGGAATCAGCTGATCGGCAGGGATCCTGAGCAGCAGACCCTACCGATCATCTATTAATGACCTATTCTGAGGACAGGTCATCAATAGAAACATTAATCCTTTAACCTACTTGTTTAACATAAATACAGTACCGTAACTAATTATATATGTATATAATTATATTTAGCCACGCCAAAGGTCCTAAGGTCCTCCCATAGGAGCCCATGCAGCAGCCGACATATTTTAGCCCAAAAGATAGTTCCAGGACTATCTTTTGGGCCCGACGTAAAAACGCCCGGCACTATATTGGCTTGCCGTTTTTACGTCTCAGAAATACGCCCATGTGATCTGATGCATTGGAATCCAATGCATCAGATCACAGCGCATATCGGCCGGCCGTGAAAATGGCGGGCCTATATGTGCTAATGGGAAAGAAGCCTTATACAGATGAGTATCCCAGTCCAACCTCAGGTCTACTGACCTGAACTCACAGCATCCTTAGTCAAAGTGGTGTGGTAACCTGGGAGTTATTCGCTCATGGCGATCGTCGTCCTAATGTGGTTGGCACCATTCCCAGATGGACGTTGGATGGCTAAGAGATGCTAAGCTTATCTTCAACTGGGTCACCTCTTACTCATGGAGCGCTTTGATGTCCAGCATATTTTCCAAGACCTCTGCTTGTTTTTCTGTTTGGCTGTAAGCAGCTTTCTTAGTTTCCAACTTTTCTTTAAGTTCACTTATTTGAGATTGCAGTTCAGCATTTTTCTTATCTAACTGCATTTTCAACTCTGCAATTTGATTAGGCAAATCTGTGGAATCTCCTCCTAACTCGTAACACGTCATCTCTAATTCTTCAGCTACGTCTCTCCTAGATGCCAGAGCACACTGCGCAATTTCCACCACACCAATCTGCGAAACGTTTGCGGGAGCTGCACCTGATTGGTCCCGCAGAGCCAATGAGAGGCAGCAGTCACTCACCCATTAATGAATTCATGAATGGGTGTGTGAGTGAAACCTGCCTCTGATTGGTCAGGCTGTGACCAATCAGAGGCAGATCATTCAGCAGGCGGGGATTTTAAAGCCCCGCCGGCTGATAGTGCCGAGAAGCAGTTCAGGAGAACTGACAGCGGCCGCGGCAGAACTCCGGCTGCAGCGGAAAGGTGAGTATACCATTTTTTTTTTATTTTAACACTTTTTAGGATGAATTGCAGGGAAGGGCTTATATATTTAAGCCCTTCCTGACAATTCATCCAGCGCTCGCCGGCAGCCCATTGCTTTCAATGGAGACGGTTGTATTGCCGGCTCCATTGAATTCAATGGGCAAACATCGTTCTTCTCTGCCACAGCTGTTACAGCTGTGGCAGAGAAGAATGATTTGTGTTCTATATGTTCTCAATGGGGTCGGCGCTGCTGCCGCCGGCCCCATTGAGCGCATATAGAGAAGAGAACAGGAATCGCAGATCGCACATAGGTGCGATCTGCGATTTCTGTTCTATAATTTATCGGACGAGCGCATAAAAAGCGCTCATGTGTCCGATACCATTGCAAAGCAATGGTTTTATAAAATCACCGGACGCATGCGCAAATCGCGGCTAAAAACGCCCGTCTGACTAAGCCCTTACTGTGACTCCAGACATACTCCACTGGGGTTCAACTGGCTACATTACCTCTGGACATCCGTAGATACAGTGGTCTATCTCTAGACAACCCCAACTTGGCTCCTTCTGGTCGTCTCCCTTGACAACCGCACTTAGCATTTTTGGTCCACACCCAACCACAGCCCAGACCTCTGCTTGGACCTTCATTGCCTATGGCAACTGCACTTTCACATTCAGCCCTCCTGCCACCATTCCCTGCCAGCGCATCCTCCACCAATTGTGCTAACCTCATGGTGACCGCCATCCTCAGGTCCTAAGATGGTCAGCACCTCTCGCAGATAGACACTTTGAGTGCACGATTTCTAGTGCCCCCAAAATAGTAACAGTGTACCCCAAATATCCCCTTAATAGTAGTTGTGCCAAATGCCCTAATAGTAACAGGGCGCCAAGAGTGGTAATAGTGCCTCCAACTGTCCCCTTAGTGATAATAGTACTGTCAAGTGTCCCATTAGTGGTAACAAAGCTACTACCGTAACTATGCCATGATGCTTTTAGGCCTCATGTCCACGGGGAAAATCAGGCCCGCCGCGAATTCTCCATGTAGAATCCCGCAGCGGGTCCCTCCTTTCCCGCGGACATGAGGCTAAAAAGATTTAACTTACCTGTCCGGACGCTGCGGAGCTTCCCTCCGTCGCGGCCTGATCTTCCTTCTTCGGCCCGACGGATTTACTCAGCACGCGCCGGAAAGCTGAAATTCAGGTACGGGTGTACCGTGGATCTGGACAGCTTCCATAGGCTTCAATAGAAGCCTGCGGGAGACCTGCACTAAAAATGGAGCATGCCGCGGGTGTTTTCCCGCAGACGCAATCTGCGCCTCAGGGGAAAATGACATCCGCAGGTATTTAACTGCCTGCGGGTGTCCAATGTATCCCTATGGGGCGCGGATCACACTGCGGGAAAAACGCTGCGGATTTTAAATCACATTTTCCCCGTGGACATGAGGCCTTAGGGCCTCGGGGGGCAAGACCATTCATCTAATCTCAGCACAACTCCAATCATTGGCATATCTACCTGAGATGTAACTGCATGCCAGGTTTTACAGCAAAGCATCAACTTCTTCTAGGCGCCGGATGTTTTTGATAGAGTGTACTACTAGTTGGTCCTATCTACTTGGATGAGTTAGAGCGGCTTTGAGCTGCAGCTAGAATGCAAGGCAATCAGGAAACGGGGGGTTGGTGGGGTGCCTGGACTCAGCCCCCCACCAATCAGATACTGTTGGCCAATACTAAGGAAAATTCATCACATTATCATCTTGGAAAACCCCCTTGAAGGAGCAATAATCAGATCTAATCAGATGGTTTTCAGAAGCTCATCAAGCCATAGTTTTCTCCTTCTGATGTGTTTGCTGCCAGTTACATCTGTATGTCTGTAAGGAGATACGGAGCAATAAAAGTCAGACAGCTGCAATTATTCTCAGTACATTACAGACTATTGCATTAGCGTCTTCCAGTAAGTCGCGGTACACGCTTGATGTGATTTCACGAAGCTTTCAGTATTAATGGTCCGGTTACTTTAGACTTCTTCTATCATTCTCTTCTTGAAGCAGCGGGACGCTGTATTATACTCCATACACATACCACGTATTAATAACCTGCTGGCCTGGGATTGCGAACAGCGCCATGGTGCGGGACGTGCCACGTTTATAGATTGGAAGACCTTTTTAACATCCAATGCAAGTCGTCATCCATAGGTGATGCCTTGTTAGGAGCCCCTCATATGGTCTATGACAGGGGTGGTAGTCCTCTTTCACACGGGCGACAGCGATATCGCAGCTATGTTCTTGGCGATATCACGACTTTGTGGCTTTCTTTTGCCAGGATTTTCGTGGGAGCTTGAAATATAAGCCCTACCCCAAAATGAGCCCTGTCTGTTTTAAAAAATATATATACATCACATAACAGGCGCTGTTCGCTCCGCCGCGCTTCTCCTCCAGCAGTTCCCCAACACTTGTTTGTAGTCTTCAGCCAGCGCTTTCTGGTCAGGAGGTTCAAAAATTCGCCTCCAGGAAGCACTGGCTCTGATTGGCTGAGCCGCTGTGCTTGAGAACCAATCACTGCAGCGCTTGATGAACCAATCACAGCCATTCAATGTGATACAACACATAGGAAGGCTCCATAGGAAAACATGGGCTACAAAACATCGCAAATGGCGCTGTATAGAGCATGCCGTGATTTTCTTTCTCGCAATGTCGCAGCCTACAAGGCATCACTAATGTGATGAAACCCATAGGAAAGCACGGGCTTTACATACATGCGATTTGTAGCGCTGAAAATTGCGCGATTTTGTCGCCCATGTGAAAGCGGCCTTAATCTCCTTTTTACCGAGGGCCTCATCAGTCTTAGGGCTTAAACTGACAAACGTGTTACCCACGCATAACGTGAAGAGTAGAACCTATTGATTTCAATGGGTTCATCCTCACTTTTTTTTTTGCACCCGGGCGTATTTATGCTCTGTAGTATGTATTTTTACGTGTGCAATACGGACATGTTAAACACCGTTGATTTGCATTGAGGTATTCGCAGCATGTTCTATTTTAGTTCATATTAGGGCTTATTCACACGAATGTACGGAACGTAAATTCGCATGAATGAAGGGAGGAGATGGCAAGGAGCTGGCTGATACATTTGTGCTAGCCAGTCGATCTTTTTTTTTGCGATCAAAATGCCGTTTGCGCATATCAAACTCGTTACTGAAGGAATCCAAAGGGGAACCATTGGTTCTAATGAGCGAGATTTTTGGATGTGAATGAGCCCCAAATGCAAGTACTCCTTAACATGGCTATAGAGCTTTATGCACTATGATGGGGTTTATCCACTACTTTAGCCCTGAGCTTCCTACCTTAGCGGGTGGCTACGATGCCCGGGTAGGGCTGGCAGAGCTGGGCCACCACCTGGGAGTCGCTGGACAGAGCGGAAACCAATTGCAATTTACCGCTTGCAGGTGGGAAAATCGCAGCCTGCTCTATTTTGAGGCAGATTCTGTGCGGACGGCTTCCATAGAAGTTAATGGAAGCCCTCTGACCCATGACCCTTGCACAATCATCATTGCGGAAAGGTCACTGGATCCACGTCATTGCCTAGCAGGCATTATCTGTACTGTGCATGTGCGCCGGCCGGCACATCTGCAGTACAAAAGGATTCTGCGTCTGCCGTACGCAGGAGCCCTAAGGCTGGGTTCACAAGGGCGGATTTGCCGCGGAAATTCCGTGCGGAATTTCGCTGCGGCAAATCCGCATGCGGCCACTAATCCCGGGATTAGCCAGCCATGTGGACGAGATTTCTCAGAAATCTCATCCACACGGGACGGCAAATCCGCTGCGGCTAAGCCGGCAGAAGCCGCTGCTGCGGCGCGGATTTGCCGACCGCAGCATGTCTTTTTTTTTTTTTTCCCGCTGCGGCCGCGCTCTCCTCTATGGGAGCGCCAGCCGCAGTGGAAGAGCGAGCGGCCGGGCCGCTTCAAAGCCGCTTTTTAGCTGCGGCCAAACCGCGTCATTTCCATCGGGAATCCGCCCTGTGTGACCGTGGCCTAGGAAGAATCTGGACAGGTACGCGGGGGGCACCGGACGGGCACAGGATCGGATTCCGATGCAGATATTTTTCCGCGATAAAACGTTGGTCAAAAATCGCGACCATGTGAAGCAGTGGATTCCGATGTATTTGTTCACACGGGTCATTTTCACGCGCGTGAATAAATCACACCATCAAAACGTGAAATCAGCGATCATTTCCAGTCATCTTTTGACGAAAAAAACTGGAGGCTCCCATAGACTCCAATGGGAGCTGAAAAAAAGGTTTACATGCGTCCGGAAAGAAGACAGCTGCCACCATTTAAGCTATTAGCCAATCGCCGGAATTGCGTGCTGCAGCATATTTTTCCGTTGAGCAGGCGCGGCAGTAACACGGGGTAATTACGGCGCTGGGGTGATAATTAGCTGCAGTTGTACATAGAAGAATAGAATCGGCTTCTCTCTCCCTTCATGCTAACGTTCATATTTACCTGAGTGGGCGTGGGAAGCGGCAGAGGCAGCTGCGCTATTTCCAGCGCTGTAACCGGATCCGCGCTGGCCAGTAACTGTAGCTCGGCGCTGATAAACCCGTCTTTGTCTCATTAGGGTGCATTGATAGGGTTCAGTTGATGAAACTGTAGCTGGCATTTTTATTATACGAGGATTACTTACAGTGTGTTTGTGCGAACAAGAAAGCGATTTTACTGCTGCTGCTTCCTGGTTTAGCAATTTTAACCCCTTAAGGACACAGACTTTTTTTTTTTTGTTTTGTTTTTTCTTCCCTCTTTTAAAAAATCAGAACTTTTTTATTTATTAGAGATGAGCGAGTATACTCGCTAAGGCACATTCCTCGAGCGAGTAGTGCCTTAGCCGAGTATCTTGCCACTCGTCTCTAAAGATTCGGGGGCCGGCGGGGGAGAACGGGGAGGAACGGAGGGGAGCGGGGGGGGGGGAGAGGGAAAGAGAGATCTCCCCTCCGGTCCTCCCCCCTCGTCCCCGCCCCCCGAACCTTTAGGTACGAGCGGGGAGCGGTGTGAAACGGAAAGAAAATGAAATTCCGCCATCTTTGGTGCGTCCTGTTTCTACGGCGCACAAACTGCAACAAAAATGACCTGCTAACTTTATTCTATGGAGCAGTACGATTACTACGATACCGAATTGATGGTTTTCTTTTTTGCTGGATTACTTTTATTTTTTTCGAAAGATATTTAATTTATTTAAATTCTTTTCTGCCGCCATCTTCTGACAACCGTAACATTATTTTTACGTCGACCTAGTTGTGCGGGGGTTAATTTTTTGCGGGACGTCCAGTAGTTTCTATTTGGTGACATTTAGGAGTACTTACGACTTTTTGGTTGTTTTTTATTACATTTTTTTCATGGAAACAGGGTGACCAAAAAAAGAACAATTCTTGCGTTCTTTATTTTTTTTTGCTGACTACGTTCACCGTGGGGGGTAAATAATGTATTACTTTGATAGATCGGACTTTTACAAATGCAGCGATACTAAATATGCATTTTTGTTTTATTTTTAGATTCTTTGAATATAAATATAGCATAATGTTTGTTTTTTAACTTAATAATTTTTTATTTTTTTAATAATTAATAAAGCTTTTTTAAACTAGTTTTTACAGTTTTTTTTTTTAGTACTTCACAGGGGACAAGAACTTATAATGCTTTGATCGCTCCTGCAGTATGATGTAATGCCATAGCATTACAATGTATTGCAGTCTGATAGGCATTCTATTAAGCCATGCCACAGGCATGGATTGATAGGCAATCTGCAATGGCAGCTCTGGGGCCTTTCAGGGGGCAGTGCGGGGAGCACTGCGGGACTCCTGAACATTGATCGGGGCATTTAAATGCCGCTGTCTGAATTAACAGCGGTATTTAAAGGGTTAACAGCTCTGATCAGTGGCGCAACTAATCGGAGCTGTTGCGGGTGCCGGCAGTAAGAAATCCTCAATCCCGCTCCATGCAAACCCCAACTCTGCAGGACGTAACTGTATGTCCTGTAGCGTTAAGGGGTTAGGTGGTTAAAAGAACTTTAAAGTGAATATCCACTTTTTCAAATATTTCTTAAAGGGGTTGTGCCAGAATGAAAAGTTATTCCCTATCTACAGGAATAGTCACAGAAAACGGCCAGTACTTACTGCAGGACACCGATGAGACAGCTACTCACACTGCCTTTTGATATAGAGGGGGGTGGCTACTTGGTGTACACTCCCACACATAGTGGATACAGGGTGCCAGACCATTCTGATATATGTAGTTCACCATGCAGACCAGCAACCTATTAATGACGCCATGATAATTCAGTGGGTTGCCCTGCACTTCCATCAGTGGACCACATTGGTACTGCCACCCTGGGCTCCCCCTGGAGTCTTAAAGCCACACTGCATGTGAATGATAGATAATAAATGCAAGGCATTGGTTGGATGTTGGCCAAGATACATGAGCCCACTAACCACTTCACGGTGTCCTGCACAGGTGTAATTCGCTCCTCCATTTGGTAGTCAGCTACCTGCATGGTGAGAGGATGCATCTAAATGCACTCCTCACTCAGTAAGTAACGGCCATTTTCTGTGACTGCTATCTACAGGGATGGTGGATAATTTCCTGATTGTTGAGATCTCCTGATTGAATAGCCTTTCTTTAAATATGGCTTCTGCAGTGTCTTGCTGGTTATAGCATAAGCTATGTGCATTTAAATCCTGTATTCCTTGCACACTTCTAACATCTTGTTCCTAGTCTAGCTTTGTTTCTTGTCAGTATATTTCTTTTCCTATGGTTATTACTAGTTCAATGCTTGCTACTTAGCCTTGTAGTTTGGTGCTCGCTTTTGTCTTGTTTGTATTTGTCTGAATGGTTATGGCCCCTCTAGTAGTTTTAGCCCAATGTTCTGTCTTGGAACACATTGAGGGATATTTACTAAGCTAACTGCATGAGAATTCTGGCTAATTTCATGCCAAAAAAATGGTATCCATGACTTACACTAGATTTATTATGCGTTTTAAAAACTTTTTAGACCGTTATGAAAAGTGTCTACAAAAGGGGAGTGTAGCCTAAAATGCATCAAATTGTGGCAAAATGTTGGTAGAATTTTTTTTTTTTTCTGAAGTAAGCCATCCAAGAGGTAGCATTGGGAAGATAAGTGTCTAAGAAGATGGTGCAAAATCTAATATGCAATGGGCGCTGTGATAAACTTGGCGCATCTTCTGATTGTCTCGTCTTAGTTTAAGCTCATAACATAAATATTACATTGGAACCAATCTCATAACATTACAGCACAAACCTACTTCAGTACATAAATATAGTATGATCCAACATAAGTAAATGGATGCAGTACCAATACCAAATTCCTCAAATAAAATAGCAGAACCAAGTGATTGTGTTAAATGGGAATACTGTCCCGAGCCTATATCTGCCCAATGCTCCTCCTACAAGCTGGTGATCCTGTGGCACCACACGTGTTGCACATAGCTTAGGTTGGCTATGGATCATTGTAGAACAGAGAAACAGAAGACTAATTGTGGCTTGTGAAGTTTGACTTACACATAATAAATGACCTACGTACTTGCGAATTAGTAATAGGACCCTTGTGCAGGTCCCATGGGATGACCTTAAGGTAGCAAACAAGGGCTCTTTTTTGGTATGACCTGTATTGTACCCAGTGGAGGACCTGTTGTGGGGTTCTCCACCACCGTTGTTGTCACCACATTCTAGTGACATCTATACTGTGTCGTAATAGTTAACTGTCGCAATAACGTGGACTTATAACCACAGCTTAATGTTAAGAATAACTGGATTAAGACTCCTCTATGTTTTACTTAAACCGCCAGTGAGTATAAAGCGAGTCTGATCTTGTGGTCGGATCCTCCTGTGTAGCGGCTCTACCGGAATGTCTACTTGTGGGAAACGGATGGCAGAAATGTGCACAAGTAAGTTCATGTTTGTCGCAGAGCAGATTCTAGAGCGCCGACTTTGCAGGAGGATGTTTGCTTTAGATGATGATAGAATAATGGAACATCCCCTTATTTACTGATAAATCACCCCCCCCCCCCCCCCCACTCATCATTTGCTTACTAATCATCACACCCTCTGGAATATTATACGGCATTTTAACCCCTTAGTGACGAAGCCTGTTTGCGCCTTAGTGACGGAGCCAAATTTTGGAAATCTGACATGCGTTGTTCAACGTGGCATAACTCCGTAAAGGCTTTACATATCCAAGTGATTCTGACATTGTTTTTTCGCCACATGTTGTACTTCATTTAGATTGTAAAAAGAGACCGATATAATTTGTGTATATTTATTAAAAGTACCAATATTGGAAAAATTTTGAAAAAATTGTCATTTTTTCACATTTTCAACCGTAATATCTCAAATATGTCCAAACATACTGTACAAATTTTTGATAAGATATGTATTTCCATCTGTTTACTTTATTCTGAATGCACACTTGAAAAACTTTTGTGTTTTTTTTAACCATTTAGAGGACGTACAAATTTAACATTACTTTTCAGCATTTTGAGGAGCACTTTGTTTTCCTGCACCAAGCCAAGTTTGCAGAGGCTCATAAGTGTCAGAATAATAGATACACCCACAAATGACCCCATTTTAAAAACTACACCCCTTAGTGTATTCACTGAGGGGTGTCATGAGTATTTTGACCCCACCAGTTCTTTTCAGGAATTAGTTCAATTTAGGGGACAAAAAATAAAATTTCATATTTTTGCAAATATGTCATTTTAAAGACATATTTTTTTCCTATAGAGCCCATGAAAATGAGGATTTACACACCAAAATGGATACCCCCGTTTCTCCCGTGTTCAGAAACATACCCATTGTGGCCCTAATCTTATGTCTGGATGCATAACGGGAGCCAAAATGAAAGGAATAGTCGGTGTCTTTCAGAACATAAATTTTGCTTGAAGGCATTTTAGGCCCCATAGCACTTTTGTAGAGCTCTTGAGTGGCCAAAACCAAAGAGAACCCCCACAAGTGACCCCATTTTGAAAACTAGACCCCTTAACGAATTTATCTAGGGGTGTACTGCCCATTTTGACCCCACAGTTTTTGAATGAATTCAAGCCAAGCAAAAGGAAAAAATTGTGATTTTCATTTTTTTGTCAATTCTGTCATTTTAAAAACAGCTTTTTTTGTACAGCACACGCATGAATGAAGCCTTTCATCCCAAAATGGATACCCCTGTTTCTCCCGTGTTCAGAGACATACCCATTGTGGCCCTAATCTTATGTCTGGATGCACAATGGGGCCCAAAACGAAAGGAGTAGTCGGTGGCTTTAAGAACATAGATTTTCCTTGAAGGAGTTTTAGGCCCATAGCACTTTTGTAGAGCTCTTGAGCGGCCAAAATCAAAGAGAACCCCCACAAGTGACCCCATTTTGAAAACTAGACCCCTTAATGAATTTATCTAGGGGTGTACTGCCCATTTTGAGCCCACAGTTTTTGAATGAATTGAAGCAAAGCAAAAGGAAAAAATTGTGATTTTCGTTTTTTTGGCAATTCTGTCGTTTTAAAAACTGCTTTTTTGGTACAGCACACACATGAATGAAGACTTGCACCCCAAAGTGGATACCCCTGTTTGTCCCGTGTTCAGAGACATACCCATTGTGGCCCTAATCTTTTGTCTGGATGCACAACGGGGCCCAAAATGAAAGGAGTAGTCGGTGGCTTTCAGAACAGAAATTTAGCATGAAGGTGATTTAGACCCCATTGCACACTTGTAGAGCCCTTGAGCGGCCAAAACGACAGAGAACCCCCACAAATGATCCCATTTTGAAAACTAGACCCCCTAACGAATTTATCTAGGGGTGTACTGTGTATTTTTACCCTACAATTTTTGAATAAATCTAAGCAAAGCAGTAGGAAAAAAATTACAATTTTCATTTTTTTGGCAGTTGTATCAATTTAAAAACTGTTTTTTTTGTAAAGCACACATAGGGATGAAGACTTTCACCCCAAAATGGATACCCCTGTTTGTCCCGTGTTCAGAACCATACCCCTTGTGGCCCTAATCTACTTAAAGGACGCATGGCTAGGCCTATAATGGAAGGAGCACCCGTTGGATTTTAGGGTACAACGGAATAAATTCCAGGCCCCATTGCCCACTTATAGAGCCATTGAGCAGCCAAAACGATAAAGAACCCCCACAAATATCCCCATTTTAAAAACTAGACCCCTTAACGAATTCATCTAGGGGTGTACTGCGTATTTTGACCACACAGTATTTGAATAAATTTCAGCAAAGCAGAAGAAAAAAATTACAATTTTCATTTTTTTGGCAATTTTGTCAATTTAAAAACTTTTTTTTTTGTACAGTTTACATAGGAATGAAGACGTTCACCCCAAATGGATACCCCCGTTTGTCCCGTGTTCAAAAACATACCCATTGTGGCCCTAATCTACTTACAGGAAACATGGCAAGGCCTGTAACGGAGGGAACACCCGTTGGATTGCAGGGCACAACTGAATAAATTCCAGGCCCCATTGCTCATTTGTACGGAATAAAAATTGACTCCCTAAAATCCCCCCCCCCCTCCACGCCCTTTTCGGCGTTCCCCAAATCTTAGATAAAAGTAATAATGTGAACTGTGTAGTATTTCCAAAGACGGGTAATTATGGAGGCTGGTTGGGATGGGCACATGGGGCAATAAAACCGGGTATCCCCCCTCCTCTCATGCTTTTTGGGAGTCATTTTTTGACCTCAGTGGCGGGGATGGGGTGTAAAAAGTGGCGCTCTGTGAGTCTCCGTAAGCTTGATGAGGTGCGGCGGTCTCGCACAGAAGGCGCTCAACAAGCTGCTCCTGGAACTGCAGGAAGGCGAGCGTTCCCGGGGCTTCTTGTAAATTGCGTATTACAGGTAGCGGTCTGAATAACGCCGGGCTCACACAGCCGTAGGTGGATCCCAGCTGTGAGCCCGGCTGTGACCCTGCGTACGGCCGCGTAATGTACTGCGCATAACTGCGTACTTACACGGGCAGTCATGCGCAGTACACTTTTTTTTTTTGTTGTTTGTATTTCCCGCACCGTCGCTTAGCGATGACGCGGGTACCCGCAGCCCGTATACAACGTAGTTGCGTATGAGCAGCGGGTATATCCACGACCATGGAGCACAATGGGCTCTATGTTGCAGATATCCGCGGTAAAATAGAACCTGCTGCGTTCTCTTTTCTGTGAGTGGATTACGCAATTCCAACCCGCTAATGTGAGCGGAATTGTGTAATCCAATGCGATTGATCTGCGTATTACCGCTAATCAAACGCATGCGGAATCCGTAATTCCTATCCGGTCATGTGAGACCGGCCAAAGGTAGATCGCTACCTTTTTATCACGTGACCGGGGACCGCTCAACGAGGCCACCCGTCACTGCTCCAGGCTCTCGGTGACCGTTGGTCGCTGGGAGCAAGGAGATATTAAGTTTCCTGGGCTCCCCGACTCCTGCGCATGTGTCGGGTGTTTTGCCGGCGGTCGCATGCGCAGAATACGGGAAAGTTCACGGAAGAAGATTGCGTCGGGGTGCAAATATGGAGGCCTCCGGTAAAAAATTTTATCTCCTCTCACCGATCGCATCAGTGAGGGGAGATGAAGCTTCACCTTTTTTTAACTTTTACGTGATCGCCATTATTCTTTGGATAACGGCGAACACGTGACCAGGAACCGCTGACCGCGGCCCCCGTGAAATCTCCAGGCTCTCGGCTAAGTTTTGTAGCCAGGAGCAGGGAGATTTTAAAAAACCACGGCTTTTGCGCATGCGCCTGCCACATTGGTGACGGGCGCGTGCGCAGAAGCTGGGTTGAGGTCCGCGGATAAATCCGCAGGCCTTAGGTACGTCATTTCATCCTCCCTCACGGATATGATCCGTGGGGGGAGATGAAACGCAAGGTTTTTTTAACTTTTTAAAACTTTTTTTTTACTTTTTGCACTTTTTTTTTTTTACCTTTTACCCCTTTTTTTATTTTATTTTTTTTTACTTTTTGCACTTTTTTTTTACTTTACATGATCACTGTCATCCATTGGATGACAGTGATCATGTCCCTGGTGACATCCCTCTGCTCTTGGCTACACATGGCAGCCAGGAGCAGAGCAATTTTGAATTTCCCGGGGCTCGAGCCCCTCTGTGCACGCGCCCGATGTCAATCATCGGGCGCGCATGCGCAGACGGGGATTTCGGGTCCCGGGACATCGGGACATCGCAGAGGACCGGGGGTGAGTATCTTCACCTCCCCTCATGGATCCGATCCATGAGGGGAGGTGAAACTTTACTTTTGTTTTACTTTTTAAACTTTTTCGCGATCACCGCTATCGCAATGGATAGCGGTGATCGCGGGCCCGGGGACCGCTCACAGCGGTCCCTGGTAACACCTCCTGGTTCCCGGCTACCTTCAGGAGCCGGGAGCCAGGAGATTTTAAATTTGCCGAGGACACCCGGGCTTCTGCGCGTGCGCGTGACGTCATCGTCAGGCGCGCATGCGCAGAAGGCCGCCGGCGGGTCCGGGAGGACCAGATCTCCGGGGGACACCGCCGACAAGCCGTGTGAGTATTTTCAGCTGCCGTGATGGATCCGATCCATCATAGCAGCTGAATATCTAACTTTTTACGCACTTTTCTTTGCTTTTTTGCGATCGGCGCTATCCATTGCATAGCGCCGATCGCAATGCCGGGGGGGACTGCCCGCATCCTGGGATGACAGCTCCATGCTGTCGGCTACCTTCGGGCACCGACAGCATGGAGCTGTCACGTCCTCAGGCCAGTGGGCATCAATCCAAAGAGGATGCATAAAACTACGTCCTCTAGGTTTAAGGCCCACTTTCTGAGGACGTAGTTTCCCGATGGGGCCGTCGTTAAGGGGTTAAACATCTTGAAGGGATTATCCAGGAATTCAACAAAATGGCCACCAATGATGGAGCCTAATGCCCTGGTAAGTTTGACAGCAATGAACATTGTGGTGTTAGGCTTCGTCCGTTGTCCCGGTCTGATCCCCTTTCTTCTCGGGTCTAGAGATAAATCCACCCTTAGGATGGGTTTCTATTGGCTGCATAAATGGTGGCCATTTTTTTTGAATTCCTGGACAACTCCCCTTAAGACTGTAATGTATTTTGACCTTAAAGGGATTGTCTACTTTGGATAATCCCATTTTGGATCCCATAAAGATAAGCTGATCCCAGCGATCCCCATCGGATCATCCATACAATCAGTCCAATCAGCAACACTGCAGATCAAAGTGGAAGATGAGTAAAGCAGTTTAAAAAATACTAACTCCCTCAGGATTATACAAAATGTCAAATATTTAGAATATATGTGCATTAAGCTGACTGCGGCTGAATTTTAAGCTGATTGTGGCCAATCAATTCTCGTCAGATAGAATTCTGCCATCAGCCACAAAAGTACTGGATAATTTTTAACCACTGGTCAGCCAAAATGGACAAAATCAGTCATTTTGGGTGACTTTTCTCTTGTGAACTAGCAATTTTAGGGTGAACACCCACTTGCAATTTTTCTTGTCTGCGATGCGACAGCGATGATTATGAAACCAATGGATTCATACTCATTTGCAATGTTTCAGCAGAGCTTTGCATCGCAGAGAAGAAATCTGCGATATCACTCAGTGTTTTCAATGGGGCAGTGGCAGCAGCACTAGATCCATTGAAAACATATTAGGGAGAATATCGCAGACTTCTGCCAGAGCTGTGACAGCTGTGGCAGGAGTTTCCTTCCCGCTGGGATGAAGGAATCCTCTGCCATAGCTGTGGCAGAAGTCCAGAATGCTATCCCATAGCTTTCAATGGGGTCGGTGCTGCTGCTGTCCCCATTGAAAGCAGTGGTTTTGTGGCAACCCCCGCAGCATGATTTTCGGGAAGGGCTTGAAATATAAGCCCTTCCCTAAAAAAAATAATAAAAAAAAATTTCTCACCTCTTCGTCGCTCAGATGCATCCTCTGGCTGGCTCCCCTGCACTGCTGTCCAGCATTTTCAGCAAGCGGGATTTAAAAATCCCCGCCTCTCGAAATGGCTGTGCTGATTGGCTGAGTGATCAGCCAATTACAGTCAACGCTGGATGAATAGCTAAGCGCTGCCTGTAATTGTTTGAGCGCTCAGCCAATCAGCACAGCCCTTTCTATGGAACAGAGGAAGATTGCCGAGCACATCAATCTTCTTCCATCCCATAGAAGTGAATTCACTTATATGTAGCTCTAAGGATTTGGATCCTAGCTTCCAGATTTAAGGGGCTGCCCAAAAAGGGGTTAACTAGTTGCCATGAATATAGATAGTGAGATGCAACAATTTGTGCAAAAAAAATTGGCCAGTGCTAAATTTTTGTGACAATCTGAACTGAACATGTCCAGAAGAGTCTGGGCTGATTGGTTGCTGGCTGGACTATAAGAATTGTTTACTGCAACACCAGAAAGAACAGAGTGTAGTTGATAGCTAGAGGTGCTGCTGCTGAGACAGTCCAAGGGATGGCAGGGTCTGCAGAGCAGAGACTGCCCGTGGGAGACATACATCTGGAGCCAGCCCCAGGAGACTGTGGGGTCCAGCATCTGTGAGAGGGAAACGTTGGGTGCAAGTGTTTACAGAGAGGCTGCATGTGTGGATACAAGAGGCACTCGTGTTACTGGACTGCAGACTGGATAAGGAGAGCTTCTGGACAGCTACTCCTCCCAACCTAAGCAACAAGCTGTAAGTGAGGTCTCCCTCTACACAAGAAATAAGTATGCACACAGCTAGAGACTAGATGAAGGACACAATAGGCCTGTTGTCTAGAGAATAACTAAAAAGACATTGCTCCCAAGTTATGGACGGAGACCAAACGGCATGCACCAACGCAAGCTCTTGGAGTAAAAACACTGTGTTCAGTTATACTGTATTGACAGTAGTGAAGTGATAACCTTGCTCATAACCTAGAAACATAGTATGTTAGGCTGAAAAAAAGACAAATGTCCATCAAGTTCAGCCTGTTTCCATCCCCCTTTTTGATCCAGAGGAAGGCAAAAAAAAAACAAAACCAATGAGGCAGAAGCCAATTTACCCCTTATTTTTTTGGGAAAAAATTCCTTCCCGACTCCATAATGGCAGTCAGAATAATCCCGGGATCAACGTTTGAAAGGTTTCTACCTGACTCCAAGACCGTCAGTTGGAAGATCCCTGAGTCAACAACCCTTTTGGTTGTTTAATGTCTATATCCTGTAATGTCGTAGCGCTCTAGAAAGACATCTAGAGCCCTCTTAAACTCCTCTATAGATTTTGTCATCACCACGTCCTCAGGCAGAGAGTTCCACAGTCTCACTGCTCTTACAGTAAAGAACCCCCTTCTGTGTATTGTAGTGCATGAACTCTATTCCAGTGTAGAAGGACTAGCCTTCACCAAGTATTGCTAATATTGTTTCTGAAGTATCACTTTTATCCTGCTTTGAGTATCCTTTCTAGGATTTCGCCAGTATAGATAGCCTCAAGTAGCCATACGGTAAACATTGGATTGATCACTTATTTATACACTGTTCTTCACCAACATTTTCGTGTTCCTAAAGAAACCTTTTTATATTTTTGGTAACTCCATTGGCTCCATCGTATCCTGAACCTGTGTCACACACCATCTCCCAACACAGTGATCAGAAATGTATTCCATACCCTGCCGATAGGGGATAAGTGTCTTTAGTAGGAAAACCCCTTTAAATGACTGGGAATGGACGTTTTCCTGATTAGGACTGTGCATTGATCCAAACAGCAGCTAAATGTAACTTTATTCCTTTTGTGAGGGCTCAGCGTTAGGACAGGTAGCAATCTGGGTGTAACCAGTCAGACAGTGACACTCTGGATAAAGTCTGTAGTCCAGGCTTCGCCTGGCTTTATTTCAGCACAAAAACAAAGCAAAACCAGGCCTTAACATCAAGCCAACATAAAGTAACTCCTGCTCGTCTGAGCACTTACTAGACATAGACCAACCCTGACTACTCACTTGCAAAACAAATGCTTGCTGCGCACAACCAGCCAGGCTCTCAGACCTGCAGAGGTCTCAGCACACTTCCTTCAGGACCTGCAGGCCCAGGCTTCATAGGGCCTGGTACCAGCCTCACCTGGTACGTGGGAGTGGCCATCCCACCCTTTACTTTGACCACTCCAGGAAAACCTGGCCCTGATTATGCAGCTTGGAGCCATTTACCCACTACAACGTGTCAGTAACTTAATGTTACTGACACCCGACTGCCGCCTTCCTCCACCGAGCCCAGGCTGCTCGGTGGCACGTATCTGCCCAAGTGCTCCCTAAAGCCACATAGGAGAGCATCCTAGGCGAAATATATCTGCCCTCCAGCACTTTGCCGGTCACTGTCTCACACTTTTCATATAGCTTGGAAGCAATATATGTTAAATCTCTTCAAAAATCCAATCTTCGCGCCATTTCAAGCATTCTTGTGCAATGACTTTAGTGAAGAGCGGTGATGAGAGGTCTCAGGAATCAGTTGTGTCTCCATACAGAAGCTTCCACTACAGATATAGGTTGTATTCAGACTTTCCCCTCCTCTGTGTGAGCAGCTGCACATTCTTCAGACAGTTGCAAAATAATTGGATTATGAGAAAGTAAACAGCTGGAGAACCCGGCCCGGAGGAGGCGATCTGTGAGTCCTGGAGTTCATATACTGGCACAAAGAGTTACTAAAAAGGGGAAATCAAATCCAAACTTTTTCTGCTTATTTTTGTCTTCCGCATTAATAACATCAGCAATTATTTGGGGGTTAAAAGTTTGCAGAATAGTTACTAATGTGAGTGCGGGAATTCTCCAGTTTTGTGTGGCATCCCCCATGGAAAAGCTGATTATAGGGAGGAGTTGTGTAAACCATATATTTGATGTCTGTAGGTAGTTATCAAGCTGCAGCAAGGTCTTTCCCCCCTGCAGATGAATTCCCAGCCAGCCATCTGTAGTGTAGTTGCAGGAAAACAGTCACGGCTCGCTGGCTGTGTGGGATCAACTGGAGTGATGTCACAGCGTTAACCCTGACCCATGTGATATGCATACCGGTGCATGCTCAGTGTCATTTCAGCAAGCATTAGCCCTTTTTCCTACTAGGGAGAGGCAAGGTAACCCCAGCTTCCTGATGTAGGGTCACCCTAATCAGGGCAAGTGCGCTCCTTTTAAGTAGGGTCTCATTGCATTAGTACTTTGGGGATAGAGTTCCCGGTTTCCCCATTTTGGTTTTGTTAGAAATATTTTGTGTTCTCTGTTCATACATTTTGTATATACCTGTCCATTTTGGACATCAAACTATATCCAATCTGGATAAGGTATATCTGTGTGCAGCTTGAATGCAACCAAAAGATTTGTGTTCAGAGTTGTATCCTGAACTCAACCCTATGGAGATGCTGTGGCGTGGCCTGTAGATGTCTGTGCACACAAGGCATCCCAGAAATACTGATGAACTAAAACATATTTGCACGCAGGAATGGTTCAAAATTCAATATCTTAATTGCAGCAACAGGAAACTTTTGGTGGAGGTGATTACCGTGAAAGCGGAATCTACAGGTTATTAACCTCAAAGGTTCACTTGTTTTTTCTTTCTACATTGTAGATATTTACTCAATGTGCTCAATAAAAGGCACAAATGATACAACTGTCTCTGTGTTATTAGGTATATTGTTTATCTATGATTGTGACTTAGATAACAATCAGACCACATTTTATGAGTAATCAATGAAGAAATTCAGGAAGTTCCAAAGGGTTCACTTACTTTTTCTTACAACTGTTTTAGCTCCACTCTGAATTGGTGGTTTAGGGTGTGATGCTCATGCAGGGAGACGACATTGTAATCTGCAGTTTGAAGTCATTTTTAGAGTCTGAGGTCTGAATTTATCCTGGGGGTCTGTATTTATCAGAAGTGGTTTAAGTGAGGGGGTTTGTATTAATTTGGGGGGTCTGAGTCCAGAGTCTGAATGCTGTGATGCACCAGTAATTCTAAAGCGAAGCAAATTAGAATTCTTCAATTCTTTATTATTGTTCCTGGAATGCAGGGAGACGGCCGCCCCTGGTCTACAGTCTTGCCAGAATATTTATCTAGATACTAATTTAACCCCTTAATACTGAACATATTTTTGAACTGATGAAACATTATTTAGCTATTCTTCTTTTTATTCATGCCTATAATGTTTTAGAGCTTTTGTGAGGTGTTTTTTTTTTTTTTGGGGGGGGGCGGGGGGGGGGTGATACAGGAGATAGAAGTGAGGGGGGTGGGGGAGATGAGGCATGGGGAACACAAACAGTATGAAAATTACATGTGCTATTCAGTTATTTGAAAACAACTGGGTTGGGGGTGATAAGGAGGTACGGAGGCAGAAGGTATATATGATAGGCAAAGTGGAAAGTGTGGGGAGCCATAAGGAGGGGCAGGGGGCATGTTGTGGGTAGGGGGATTAGATCATGAGATTTGGTAAGCTTCTTTGAAGAGGTAGTCTTTAAGGCGCGTCTGAAGTTCTATGTGTCTGGGATTGTCCAGATGTTTTGGGGTAGAGTGTCCCAGAGGATGGGTGCTGCTCTGGTGAAGTGCTGGAGGTGAGCGTGTGAGCTTCATACTAGAGGGGTGTTTAGTCTGAGTGTGTCAGCAGATCGGAGTGTGCGGGCTGGGTGGTGCATGGACAGGAGGGAGGCGATGTACGGTGGCGCAGCACCATGGAGAGCTTTGTGGGTGATACGTTTGAATTTAGTTCTGCAGTGGATGGGCAGCCAGTGCAGTGACAGGCATAGTGCGGGGGCATCTGAGAAGCCACTGGATAGAAAGATGAGTCTAGCTGCCGCATTTAGTATGGATTGGAGAGGGGAGAGTCTGGTGCGGGGGAGGTCCATGAACAGTGAGTTGCAGTAGTCGAGTCGGGAATGAATGAGGGCGACAACGAGTGTCTTTAGCGTGTCCGTTGTGAGAAACGGACATATTAAAAAGCGGTCCATAGAAACGGACATAATAAAAGGCGAAAGTCTCATAATACATTTGGTGCATTTTGGTCTGTTTTGAAGCCAAAAAAAATTTAATCTATGGCTACTATGAGCAGGTGCAGATTTATAAAACTTTTTGCACCATTTTCTGGCCTTAAATTTAACAAATTCATTCTTGACTGTAATTGTCCAAGGTAAAAACAAAGACGAGACTCCGGGGGGCAAAAGAGCACAAATTGTATCACTGAGCAGCGGAGAAACATCTCCTGGTCAGATGGATCCAGATCTCTGTTGTACCAGGCTGATGGCACAAGCAGCATGAATCAATGACCCCTTCCTGTCAGCTGATCAGAACATCTGAGCACCTCCATCTAATCTGCAGCAACTACAGGAAGCTTCCTGTCCGCAGGGGCCGATATTCCTACAGAGCGACTTCATCTATTGGTGGAATCTACATCACAATGAACAGCTGCAGTTCTGAAAGCCAAATGAGGTCCAACACGATACTAGATGGGGGTCCAATAAAGGGGCCGTTCAGTGTATAACTCAGTGAATGACATTGGCGCTAGGGTTTCAGACATGGTTAGAGGAGTTCAAGGTTTTATATTTTTAATAGATTATTTGCTTTTCTGTTAAATATTTCATTCTGTAATTATCTTTGATATCATTAAATATTATCTAATTTCCGCTTTTAAATCTACCAATAATTATACAAAATACATAAATTAAATTATTTTATTAAAAATAAAAATGCTGAAGCGGCTCCGCTATTTACCTCGCCGCTGTACGATATACGGTGTTTACTAGAGATGAGCGAGCACTAAAATGCTCGGGTGCTCGTTACTCGAGACGAACTTTTCGCGATGCTCGAGGGTTTGTTTCGAATAACGAACCCCATTGAAGTCAATGGGCGACCCGAGCATTTTTGTATATCGCCGATGCTCACTAAGGTTTTCGTTTGTGAAAATCTGGGCAATTCAAGAAAGTGATGGGAACGACACAGCAACGGATAGGGCAGGCGAGGGGCTACATGTTGGGCTGCATCTCAAGTTCCCAGGTCCCACTATTAAGCCACAATAGCAGCAAGAGTGG
Organism: Eleutherodactylus coqui; assembly: GCF_035609145.1. NCBI lineage: Eukaryota > Metazoa > Chordata > Amphibia > Anura > Eleutherodactylidae > Eleutherodactylus > Eleutherodactylus coqui. The sequence continues at coordinate 44,407,854 of NC_089841.1, forward strand.
GCCCCCCCCCCAACAACTTTTACTTCTGAAAAGCCCTCATTAGCAATGCATACCTTAGCTAAGGACCACACTACCTCCAACAAAGCACAATCACTGCCTGCATGACACTCCGCTGCCACTTCTCCTGTGTTACATGCTGCCCAACCCCCCCCACGACCCAGTGTCCACAGCGCACACCAAACTGTCCCTGCCCAGCCTTCAGCTGCCCTCATGCCACGCCACACTCATGTCTATTTATAAGTGTGTCTGCCAGAGGAAAAGCACGCACACACTGCAGAGGGTTGGCACGGCTAGGCAGCGACCCTCTTTAAAAGGGGTGGGGCGATAGTCCACAATGCTGTACAGAAGCAATGAGAAATGCAATCCTGTGCCACCTCCATCTGGAGCTGCACACGTGGGCATAGCAATGGGGAACCTATGTGCCACACACTATTTATTCTGTCAAGGTGTCTGCATGCCCCAGTCAGACCGCGTTTTTTTATAAATAGTCACAGGCAGGTACAACTCCGCAATGGGAATTCCGTGTGCACCCACAGCATGGGTGGCTCCCTGGAACCCACCGGCTGTACATAAATATATCCCATTGCATTGCCCATCACAGCTGAGGTAATAATGTCATGTTTAATGCAGGTGGGCTTCGGCCCACACTGCATGCCCCAGTCAGACCGGGGTTCTTTAGAAGTGGACAGATGCATTTACAACTCCCTGTGGACCCACAGCATGGGTGGCTCCCTGGAACCCACCGTCGGTACATAAATATATCCCATTGGAGTGCCCAACACAGCTGATGTTACGTCAGCTGTAATGCAGGTGGGCAAAAAATTAATTGGATTACACTGTAGGCGAGGGCCCCCAAAAATTAGTGTAACAACAGTACTAACGTACCTGAGAAAAATTGCCCATGCCCAACCAAGAGGGCAGGTGAAACCCATTAATCGCTTTGGTTAATGTGGCTTAATTGGTAACTAGGCCTGGAGGCAGCCCAGTAAAAATAAAAATTGGTTGAGGTGAAAGTTTCAACGCTTTAATGAGCATTGAAACGTATAAAAATTGTTTAGAAAAATTATATGACTGAGCCTTGTGGGCCTAAGAAAAATTGCCCGTTCGGCGTGATTATGTGAGGTTTCAGGAGGAGGAGCAGGCGGAGGAGGAGGAATATTATACACAGATTGATGAAGCTAAAAGGTCCCCGTTTTTGATGGTGATAGAGAACAATGCTTCCATCCGCGGGTGCAGCCTACGTATTGTTTAGGTACCGCTGCTGTCCGCTGGTGGAGAGGAGAAGTCTGGGGAAATCCAGGCTTTGTTCATCTTGATGAGTGTAAGCCTGTCGGCACTGTCGGTTGACAGGTGGGTACGCTTATCCGTGATTCCCCCAGCCACACTAAACACAGTCTCTGACAAGACGCTAGCCGCAGGACAAGCAAGCACCTCCAGGGCATACAGCGCGAGTTCAGGCCACGTGTCCAGCTTCGACACCCAGTAGTTGTAGGGGGCAGAGGCGTCACCGAGGACGGTCGTGCGATCGGCTACGTACTCCCTCACCATCCTTTTACAGTGCTCCCGCCAAGTCAGCCTTGACTGGGGACCGGTGACACAGTCTTGCTGGGGAGCCATAAAGCTGGCAAAGGCCTTGGATAATGTTCCCCTGCCTGCGCTGTACATGCTGCCCGATCTCTGCGCCTCCCCTGCTACCTGGGCCGCGGAAATGCGCCTTCGGCCACTAGCGCTGTCGGATGGGAAGTTTACCATCAGTTTGTCCACCAGCGCCCTGTGGTATAGCATCATTCTCGAACCCCTTTCCTCTTCGGGAATGAGAGTGGAAAGGCTCTCCTTATACCGTGGGTCGAGCAGTGTGTACACCCAGTAATCCGTAGTGGCCAGAATGCGTGTAACGCGAGGGTCACGAGAAAGGCATCCTAACATGAAGTCAGCCATGTGTGCCAGGGTACCTGTACGCAACACATGGCTGTCCTCACTCGGAAAATCACTTTTAGGATCCTCCTCCTCCTCCTCCTCCTCCTCCTCTGGCCATACACGCTGAAAGGATGACAGGCAAGCTGCATCTGTACCCTCAGCAGTGGGCCAAGCTGTCTCTTCCCCCTCCTCCTCATGCTCCTCCCCCTCCTCCTCAACGCGCTGAGATATAGACATGAGGTTGCTCTGACTATCCAGCGACATACTGTCTTCCCCCGCCTCCGTTTCCGATTCCAAAGCGTCTGCCTTTATGCTTTGCAGGGAACTTCTCAAGAGGCATAGCAGAGGAATGGTGACTCTAATGATTGCAGCATCCCTGCTCAGCATCTGGGTAGACTCCTCAAAGTTTCCAAGGACCTGGCAGATGGCTTGCAACCAGGCCCACTCTTCTGTAAATAATTGAGGAGGCTGACTCCCACTACGCTGCCCATGTTGGAGTTGGTATTCCACAATAGCTCTACGCTGCTCGTAGAGCCTGGCCAACATGTGGAGCGTAGAGTTCCACTGTGTGGGCACGTCGCACAGCAATCGGTGCACTGGCAGATGAAACCGATGTTGCAGTGTCCGCAGGGTGGCAGCGTGCGTGTGGGACTTGCGGAAATGTGCGCAGAGCTGGCGCACCTTTCCGAGCAGGTATGACAAGTGTGTGTAGCTTTTCAGAAAGCGCTGAACCACCAAATTAAAGACATGGGCCAGGCATGGCACGTGCGTGAGGCTGCCGAGCTGCAGAGCCGCCACCAGCTTATGGCCATTGTCACACATGACCATGCCCGGTTGGAGGCTCAGCGGCGCAAGCCAGCGGTCGGTCTGCTCTGTCAGACCCTGCAGCAGTTCGTGGGCCGTGTGCCTCTTCTCTCCTAAGCTGAGTAGTTTCAGCACGGCCTGCTGACGCTTGCCCACCGCTGTGCTGCCACGCCGCGTGACACCGACTGCTGGCGACGTGCTGCTGCTGACATATCTTGATTGCGAGACAGAGGTTGCGTAGGAGGAGGAGGAGAGTGGTTTAGTGGAGGAAGCATACACCGCCGCAGATACCACCACCGACCTGGGGCACGCAATTCGGGGGGTGGGTAGGACGTGAGCGGTCCCAGGCTCTGACTCTGTCCCAGCCTCCACTAAATTCACCCAATGTGCCGTCAGGGAGATATAGTGGCCCTGCCCGCCTGTGCTTGTCCACGTGTCTGTTGTTAAGTGGACCTTGGCAGTAACCGCGTTGGTGAAGGCGCGTACAATGTTGCGGGAGACGTGGTCGTGCAGGCCTGGGACGGCACATCGGGAAAAGTAGTGGCGACTGGGAACCGAGTAGCGCGGGGCCGCCGCCGCCATCATGCTTTTGAAAGCCTCCGTTTCCACAAGCCTATACGGCAGCATCTCCAGGCTGATCAATTTTGCAATGTGCACGTTTAACGCTTGAGCGTGCGGGTGCGTGGCGGCGTACTTGCGCTCGCGCTCAAACAGTGGCGCTAGCGACGTCTGGACGCTGCGCTGAGACATTGCTGGATGGGGCCGAGGACAGCGGAGGTGAGGGTGTGGGTGCAGGCCAGGAGACGGTAGTGCCTGTGTCCTGAGTGGGGGGTTGGATCTCAGTGGCAGGTTGGGGCACAGGGGGAGAGGCAGTGGTGCAAACCGGAGGCGGTGAACAGGCATCGTCCCACCTTGTGGGGTGCTTGGCCATCTTATGCCTGCGCATGCTGGTGGTGGTGCCTCCCCAGCTGATCTTGGCGCGACAAAGGTTGTACACCACTGTTCGTCGGTCATCAGGCGTCTCTGTGAAAAACTGCCACACCGTAGAGCACCTTGACCTCTGCAGGGTGACATGGCGCGAGGGGGCGCTTTGGGAAACAGTTGGTGGATTATTCGGTCTGGCCCTGCCTCTACCCCTGGCCACCGCACTGGCTCGGCCTGTGCCCACACCCTGACTTGGGCCTCCGCGTCCTCGCCCGCGTCCACGTCCTCTAGGCCTACCCCTACCCCTCAGCATGCTGTATTACCAGTAGTTCAGAAACAGAACGCTGTAATTAAATGTGCCGCTTATTGGCCTGTGGTTGGAGGCTGACTTCGTTTACGGAACGCCAGGAAATAATTTTGCGCAAGCCTGCTGTAACACTTAGCTGGCTGCGTATGATTTTGTAGAACTACTACACCCAGCACAGACAGACCTAGAACACTGAGCACAGTGACAGGCAGGCCAAATAGATTTTTTGCCCAAATTTTTTTAGCAAAGGCCCACTGCCTATATTCAATGAATATGTCTTCTGTCCCTGCCTCCACACTTCTGTCCCTGGAGTATGTCACAGAACTGCAGAGTGTTGCACTGTCAACTGCAACACAGCGGTGATTTAAGAGCCCAGACAGAGCCAGGAAATAATTTGGCGCAAGCCTGCTGTAACACTTAGCTGGCTGCATATGATTTTGTAGAACTACTACACCCAGCACAGACAGACCCAGAACACTGAGCACAGTGACAGGCAGGCCAAATAGATTTTTTGCCCAAATTTTTTTAGCAAAGGCCCACTGCCTATATTCAATCAATAATATAATATGTCTTCTGGCCCTGCCTACGCACTTCTGTCCCTGGAGTATTACTGCAGGGCGCAATGCTCTGCACGGCCGATATACCAAAAAAAAAAAAATGTGCACCACTGCAAAAAGCAGCCTCCACAGTACTGCACACGGTTAGATGTGGCCCTAAGAAGGACCGTTGGGGTTCTTGAAGCCTACAATAACTCCTAACACTCTCCCCATAGCAGCTCCAACACGATAGCACTTTCCCTCAGCTATGTCAGAACGCATCTGTGGCGAGCCGCCGGAGGGGCCGATTTTTATACTCGGGTGACACCTGATCTCCCCAGCCACTCACTGCAGGGGGGTGGTATAGGGCTTGAACGTCGCAGGGGGAAGTTGTAATGCCTTCCCTGTCTTTCAATTGGCCAGAAAAGCGCGCTAATGTCTCAGAGATGAAAGTGAAAGTAACCCAAACATCGCGTGGTACTCGTTACGAGTAACGAGCATCTCGAACACGCTAATACTCGAACGAGTATCAAGCTCGGACGAGTACGTTCGCTCATCTCTAGTGTTTACCTCTGCAGGAGGGGCCTCTGAAGAAAAAAAAACAAGCAGTTTACAGGAATGTCATTGATTAGTGAAGGAGTCAGGGGAGTTATGGAATTAAGAGGTTTGTTTCCCGAAATTGCAGATCTATACTTCCTGCTGATTTGCTATTGTTCTCCGTTTCCCCTGGTAGAACATTCATATTGCGGGCGCGACCTTCGTGAGTTCATTCTCCTTCCTTACAATATTAGAGGCGCATTCTTTTTTTAGTAACGCTCAACAAACAGATGAGAAAAGGAGATTTAAATTTAAACTTTACTCATATTAATAATAATTACACATTACATAATAGAACGATTTGTAGGAGCATTTTGCTATTTTTTTCACCCTTTTACTGCTGGAGCTTTAGAGACAGGGTTTACTGTTTGAAAAAAAATGTCTTCTACCCCCCTGCCCAGATATCTTGTGAAAATGCCTCCCAGTTGTTTACACTCATGGACACCTTCATGCAACTTTGCATCAAAACGTAATTATTTTTAATAAATGTATGAGCTTGAGTTATAGCCTGAGATTCACAACATCAGAATCATGATGGATGGTTAAATTAGGGAAGAGGAGCCATAAGGGGGCACTGGCAAGTGCATTGGGAATGCAGAGAAAGGGCTTGGGGGAAGGTAGATGGGTAGATAGGACCCCAACCTCTCTCGCTTTCCCAAGCCGGGCAATCCATGAAGCTCGTGGAAGGAGGCAAGGCTGGCAGGACAAGGTGAAGGCTTGAACTTTAGGACCCTTTGTATAGGGCAGAGGAAGGAAGGAGAAGTGTCAGGGATCTGGAGAAGGTAAAGGTAGAGAAAGTAAATGGATCTAGCTTAGGAAGATAAGAAATATGGCCCAGGCTGGGGGAGGTCAGTCAATCCTAGCTTTATCCACCACCCCTGCCCTACAAATGAGGATAAATTCTGTTTCACTCTTCCTTTTTCACAGAGCCATGGTGAGACAGAAGTCAGCGGAGTAATGGCACTGTGTAAAAGACGAGGCTAGAGAGATTCACAAGTCCTAGTCCTTGTGATAGTGTTCGAAATGATAGAGCTGGGGACCGAATGGCGCTTCTCCCAGAAAGGTGCTAACTGCCAGGTTAAAGTCTGCCAGACCAACTCACCAAACGAGCGGTACGGTTATAGATGGCAGAGCTACGACTATTGAGGCATGCAGACTGGCCTGCAAATGGTGCCCAAAAGGAAGGAGAAGCATGCAGCTGTGATCATGATCGTGGAAGGCAGGTGAGGCCTCCTGCTCCAGTTCCTCCTGCTGTGATTGACGTTGGGCTCCCTATTTTGTGCCGAGTTTAAAACAAGCATGGCACCTGCCACAAAAAATGTTTCCAAAAGACATACTATTATGCGCTAGCCTCTCTTTTCCCAGTAACGAGGGTATGGGATAAGAGCGGAAGTGAGAATGGGTACATAGTAAGCCCCTTCCTTATCCTACAAATAAAACGTTAAGGCATGCAGTGTTCAGATGTGTCTATGCTCATAAATAGCCTGATTATGCACAGGGGTTGGTTAGATATGCAACTGCCCCCAAAAAAACCCTAAATAAGACAATCAGAGCACATAAGATAGTAAGAATGGTGATCAACCCCTGAGGTCATCGGAGGCTGTACAGGGAGAGATGACAGCACCAGGCTGTGAACAGAGCAAAGGCAATAATAATAATCTTTATTTTTATGGCACCAACTTATTCCGCAGCACTTTCAGGCATTGGAGAAATGCAAACAATACAACAATTACAATGGGAGGTACAATCAGTTTGAAACAAATGGGTTGGGGTGGTACAGGAGGTAGAAGGGGGGGGGAGCGAGGCATGGGGAACACAGGCAGTAGGGGATTTCATGCGGAAATCAGTTATTAGAAAGCAAACGGGGTGGGGCGGTAAGGAGTTGCACGTGTAGAGGTCGTATGTGATAGGCAGGGTAGAAGATGTGGAGCACCATAGGGAGGGGCGGGGGACTAGGTCAGGGGATTTGGTATGCTTTCCTGAAGCGGTACGTTTTTAAGGCGCATCTGAAATTTCGCACATCAGGAATTGTCCGGATGCCATGGGGTAGAGCATTTCAGAGGATTGGTGCTGCTCTGGTGAAGTCCTGGAGGCGAGCATATGAGGTTCGTATTACAGGGGTGTTTAGTCTGAGTGTGTTAGCCGATCGGAGTGAGCGGGCTGGGTGGTGTGCAGACAGGAGGAAGGTGATGTATGGTGGCACGGCGCCATGCAGAGCTTTGTAAGTGAGGTAGAGGAGTTTAAATTACATTCTGCAGTGGATTGGCAGCCAATGAAGTGACTGGCATAGTGTGGGGGCATCTGACAAACGGCTAGATAGAAAAATGAGCCTAGCTGCCACATTTATTATGGATTGGAGTGGAGCGAGTCAGGTGCAGGGGAGGCTGATGAGTAGCAAGTGTCAGTAGACAAGTCGGGAGTGGATGAGGGCGACCACAAGTGTCTTTAGCGTGTCCATGGTGAGGAACGGCTGTATTTTAGCAATATTTCTGAGGTGCGGGTAGTATGTTTGGGCCAGAGATTGGATGTGGGTGGTAAAGGAGAGGTCAGAGTCCAGTGTGACCCCAAGGCATCGGGCATGCCGTCTGGGGGTTATGATGGTGCCAGACACTGGAATGGAGATGTTGAGGGAAGGTTGGTTAGAAGGTGGAAAGACAAGGAAGTCAGTTTTAGAGAGGTTTAGTTTGAGAAAAAGGGAGGATATAGTGTTAGAGACAGTGGACAGACAGTCGGTGATATTTTGGAGGAATGGTCCAGAGATCTCATGAGAGGAGGTGTATAGTTGGGTGTTGTCAGCGTAGAGATGGTATTGGAGACCGAATTTGTGGATGGTTTGTCCAATTGGGGCTGCATAGATAGAGAAGAGGAGGGGACCAAAGACCGAGCTCTGGGGGACCCCGACAGCAAGAGGAAGTGGAGAGCGATACAGCCAGCAAAGGAGACATTGAAAGAGCGGTCAGAGAGGTAGGAGGAAAACCAGGAAGGAGCAAGGTCCTTTAGACCAATAGAGTGGAGCATAGTAAGAAGGAGGTCATGGTCGACAGTCAAATGCAGCAGACAGGTCAAGGAGAATTAGTAGGGAATAGTCACCTCTCGACTTTGTTGTCATCAGGTCATTTCTTACTTTTGTAAGGGCAGTTTCGGTCGAGTGTAGAGAGCGGAAACCAGACTGGAAGGAGTCAAGGAGTGAGTTGTCAGAGAAAGCATGAGAGGCGGCAGCAGAGCAAGCATACTAGTAATTTGGCAATAAATGGTAGGTTTGAGACAGGTCAGTAGTTGGCGGCATCAGTCGGGTCCATGGTTAGTTTTTTTAAGCAGAGGGGATGTGATGGAGTGTTTAAATGAGGAGGTGAAAGTGCCAGAGGTTAGAGAATAGAGAGCAAAGGTGATAATAGAACAGAGTAGAGAAAGAAGTAGAGGTGATTATAAAACAGGGTAGAACAGAATAGAGAGCAGACTTGTTTACAGAACATAGTATAGAGCAGAGTAGAGTAGAGGGTATATGTGATTATAGAACACAGAAAAGAGAAAAGTAGATAGAGCAGAGGTGATTATAGCGCACAGTAGAAAAAAGAAGTGATTAAGAACAGAGTACAGGACAGAGAAACAGAGAATAATAAAAAGTAGAGGTGATTATGGGGCAAAGAAAGGAGAGTACTAAACAGACATCATTACAGAAGAGAGAAGAGTAGACAGAAGAGTTCAAAGAAGAGAAAATAGAGAGCAGATGTGATTACATAACAGAGTAAAGAAAGGAGTAGAGAAGATAGTAGAGATAGGAAATTGAATATAGAACAGAGTACCGAACAGCAAATAAGCAAATGGAGAGCAGAGGTGATTATAGGGCATTACAGAACAGAGAGGAGTACAATACATAGAGAGCAGAGGTGATTACAGAACATGACAGAGAATAGTAGAAATCAGATGTGATTATAGAAGAGATAAAGAGAAGAGTGGACAGAGAGAAGGGGTGATGATAGAGCAGAGTAGAGAGAGGAAATGATTATAGAACAGAGTAGACAGAAGTCATTATAGAGCAGAGTAGACAAAAGTGATTATAGCATAGAGTAGAAAGAAGAGGTGATTGTATTGCAGAGTAGACAGAAGAGTACAGAGTAGAGGTAATTATAGAACAGAGTAGAGGGCAAAGAAAAAAGTAAATAGAGAGCAGAGGTGATTATAGAACAGAGAAACAGAATAGTACAAAGTGGATGTTATAGGGCAAAGAGAGGAGAGTACTGAACAGATGTAATTATAGAAGAGAGAAGAGTACACAGAAGAATAGATAGAGAGCACAGGTGATTACAGAACAGGGTAAAGAAAGGAGTAGATATGAAAGTAGAACTGCATCTAGAACAGAGTATAGTGCAGCGTAAAAAGTAGATGGAGAGCAGAAGTGATTATAGGACAGTACAGAACAGAGTACAAAGAAGAGTACATAGAGAGCAAATGTGATTACAGAACATGATCGAATAGTAGAGAGCAGATGTGACTATGAAACAGATAGCAGAGTAGACAGGGGCAAGAGGTGGTTGTAGAGCAGAGTAGAGAGAAGAGATGATTATAGAATAAAGTAAAGAATGGAATACATTAAAGAGCAGAGAGAACAGCAGACATAGAGCAGGGGTGATTGTAGAACAGGGTATAGAGCAGAACAGAGAGCCAAGCATAGAGGTGATTAGAACACAGCAGGGGGAAAGCAGAAGTGATTACAAAAAAAAAAGAGTATAGAGAAGAAATGATAAAATAGAGTAAAAGATCCAGTAGACTGTTAGAGCTGAGCAAAGGTAAAAAAAGTAATGTGACAGCAGCACCAGTATGCATATTATGTATAAAGAGATGATGTGAGCGCAGCCAGTGATACGGGGTAATGAGCCGCAGAGCAGTGATTATTGCCGAATCCATTGCACAACACAGAAGAGTGGACAAGGAGGTTATAAGATCTGACTAGAAGCCATTACTCACTGGAGACATTCCTCAGGGAAGCCAGATGGAAGGCAGATGGGATGGACAGAATCCATATTAATTAGAGGAAGCCACAGACATTTACAGGAATAAGTGGGAAGTCCCCTCCCCTCCTCAGAATATATATACTTGTCTGGAATAAACACAGACGTAGAGGGAGATATTTATAATCCTCAGGTACATAAAAAAGACAAAAATAAAAGGCACAGAATATATAAAATAAAGAGCACATTTTCACACCGACCACTAAGCCTAATAATAGTCTGATACTTCCTGTTCTATAGAGAGCTTCTCAGCTATCATCTCATCATCACCGGCAGGATTACACCTATATATAGATAACGCAGGATCCACCATTCGCAATAGGTGATGTCACAGCTTACCTCCTCCCCCTCCCTGCATAGGTTACAGAGCATGCCCACAGCAGTCCCCTGCATAGTCATCTCTAGACAACAGTCTCCTATGGTTTATGTAGTTGCTGTAAAGCAAATCTCTAAATACTGTTAACAGCAGCTCAGGCAAGATGGCCGCCCCCCTAGTCATGGAAAGAGAAAAATCTACAATTGGAAAATAAAGACAGATTAGAAAAATATATGTTCCAAGATCTGGTTTTAATTTATAAATATATTATATTTCTTGTTAACTCCTTCCCACATCATGATTTACATGTATATCATAGGAGGGAAGCGGCTCAGACAAAGTGCCATACATGTATGGCATGTTGGCATGTACATAGCGTGGCCTCAGGATCTAAGCCGGTGCCATCTTCAACATCATCGGCCCTCCTTCACCCAATGACAGAAAGCTGATAGCTTACCATGGCAACCAGACACCTGACAACGGCTTCCAGATCTGCCATGGCTTGTGATGCAAAGATAAGAGATAGTACACTGCAGCATAGACGTACTGCAGTGTATTACCTGAGCGATCATAGGAGTGTAGGTTCAAGTCCCTTACAGGGACATAAAAAGAAATAGTCAAAAAAAGAAGTAAAAAAAGAAATAAGCAAAAACATTTTTGTGCCCTCGCATTCCCCCTCTTATCCACCCCCCACCCCCAAAAAAAGAAGAAACCCATCTGGTATTGACAAATTTGTGATGAACATTACAATAAACTGAAAACTATTTATCCCACACAGCAAATGCTATAAAAAGGTAAAAGCAAAAATAACAGCCAAGGTGCCTTTCTGTGCCTTCCAAAAATACAGTAAAAGTGATCAAAAAAGTCATATGTACCGAAGAATGGTGATGCAAAAAAAGGGGGTTTTATTATGCAAAAGTGGAAAAACCTAAAAAGTATACATAATTTTGGTATTGTCGTAATAGCACAAACCCAGAGAAAAAAATAATCGCATCATTTGTACCACATGGTGAAAGCCCTCGAAAGATGGCAGAATTGTTGTTTTCTTTCACCCTGTCCCCCCAAACAAAACAAAATTAATAAAAGTTACGCATTATTTGTACCCCTAATTGGTACCTCGGCTCGCCCCGCAATTAACAAATCCTCATACAGCCATGTTGATGGCAAAATAAAAAAATTATCGCTTTTGAAATGTAGAGATGAACATCCCCCAAAATTTGCATCCTTAAGTGTCAAACTAGGCTGCAGGTACTGTGACATTAGGGAATTCGTCACTATTCAGGAACGCCATCTTCTCCACTCAAGATGGTTGATGCCACTCACAGATACATTTGACACTCAGAACTTTTTAAAAAATCTGGCAGCTGCCAGTTTTATTGCATTGCAGCAGCGGTTCACAGTAATTCCCACTGTTACCATTACATAAAAATAAATCCTGGCCAGCTGGCCGCTAACTATACATTATCTTTCCCCCTCACTAACAAGTCCTAATGCCTAAACATAACACAGTTTATCTCAACAGGATCACAGTTCAATACTGAGGGGATGGGGATACTATATTAAATAAAGCATACCATTGTGTTACATGGCTTATTAACAACTTATCAATCAACATATTAAGAGCTTAACACATGCAAACCGTATGCATGAATTGTACAGTATAGAGAAATGCAGTCATGAGTACGTTACCCGGCTTAATGCCATCAGCCCATCCATTTGGCCTCAGCCACCAATACTGCCTCGAGGGCACCGGACATAATGGGTCTGCCAATTATTGCTACAGCTGACCTCTGGGTTCACCCCAGAGGGTCCCGTCCACCATCATCTGCAAATCTGCCCTCCATTTACTCATATCCATCCCTCTCATGACCACATCTCTCCTCCTCATTGCCATGACAATAACCCTTTATTAAAAACAGCCAACAAAGGAGATTGAGTGGGAAAACTGCACAACAAGCTCATGGAAGATGATGGCTGCTGCAAGCTATGCCCCCACATTATATACCAACCACCCTAGGACTAGCCCCAACTGCACCCTGGTAAACCCAAACCCCTCACACAACTAATCCCTTACACTTCACCCCACACACCAGTCATACCTCCCTCTGTCCACTTTGTGACTCCTCTCACAATTTACCATCTTTTGGGCAGCAGTACTTAGGGTATGTCTTCCATGCAGTCTGAGTGCTTCAGTCTCAGGCACTCACAAGCTCAGGCTGCTCCTCACCCCTGGCTCAACACCACTATTGAGTGGAACACCTACGCGTTTTACAAAGCCTATTCAGGTGCAACTTGATTAATTGGCAGGGCACCCTTTCACTGTTGGACTTCCTGTCCCAGAGCCCCTAGTGTCCATATCATTCACTAATGTGGATTTCACAAACTTTCTTTGTGTCCCTTGAAGGTATCTGTAATGATCTCACTTGGGTGGGGGAAAAAAATCTAGAATCAAACTTGCTGCTTTACAGTTCCCAGGGGTGCGGGGGCTCACACTTCGCCTAGATCTAAATGATATTTTACGAGTATTATGCTGGTTGTGAATTTTTATTGTTGGTTACAGAAATAGAACGCCAAAATACATCACTGGTTAATTTACATAAATTACCCAAAAGACTATTTTGGAAAATGAGATAATGCACAAGATTGATCAAGGCGGATTCTGTGATTTTACTCAGTTTGAATTGAAGCACAGGTTCGAAGAAGAGCACTAGACCTTCCATAGCCAACATTGTTCCTGCAGGTAATGACATGTTTTGATTGTTACAATGTTCAACGTTGAACTCTGGGAAAGAAAGAGGGTTGTTACTAAATTATACTCATCGCTTCCAAAAAGAGTAATCACAAAGACTGATGTCAGGTTGTGCTGCTGGGATCTGTTCTTCTACAGGGTTCCAGGAGCACACCTTCACAAGTGAGGGAGCTGGCTGGGTGTGGAGTTCCTCCTGCCAGCCAATCCCCACGGGTCTGCTGCATATATATACACCAGCCCCTCTGCAAGAGGAAGCTGGTATCCCTTCACTCTAGGGTCTGTTGGTTCTGCATGCCTGTATATGTGTTATGTGTGTGAACAGTGTCCAGTGTTTGTGCAGCTGGCCAGATATCAGGTGTGAACAGTCCTGTTCTGTGTTTGTTCTGTCTTGCATGCTAGCCCTAGTGTGTTGGAGTGTGAACTGTGTCCTGTGCGGCTGGATCATGTATCATCTCTAGGCTAGTATGGTCCTTAGGTTCTAGCGCAGGGCTGCCTTTATCGAGGTGATCGCTCTGCTTGTAGGCAGGGTTCTGGTTCATGTTGTCCCATTAGAGTAGGGACCCCGAGACACGAGGACCCTTGAAGCTGGGCTCGCAGCTTAAGTTCATTGGCCAATGCACAAACTAATTCCTTGTATTTATTACAGAAATTCCATCTGCCTATGCGTGCGGGAATGTTTGGTGAGTGTGTTGGCCGGCTTTTAGTTCTATGTTATGTATGTCCGTGAGTCCAGTTTCCCGTATACACTTCACTGTCCCTTAGGTGTTCCAGCAAGCGCATCATGTAAAATGCAATATCACTTCCATGTCTGCGAGGTGCACCCAGTGGATGTACCAACTGAATTCAAATATAAGGAAAAATATCCCCTAGATGTTGGAAATACACTGAATGACAACTTTATCAACCCCCCCCCCCCTCTCCACATCTAGTAGCGCGTTGGAACTCCTTTGGTCTTCAGAACCGCAGCAATTCATCCTGACTAGCATTGAGCGATCAATGAAATAATCGGATCGGGAATGACCAAACAGGTTTTAAAAAATAATTGTGAATCGAATCTCCCAATTCTGAATTCCGTTAAAATCAATGGGAGTAAAAATGTGGTTCTCTAATTTGGCCTCCAAAATGTTCCTTGAACAATATTGGTGGAGGAGGTAGTAGTGGCCCAGGGGTCAGCACTGCTGCCCTGCAGTGGTGGGGTCCCAGGTCCCAATCCAAATCAAGGTCCGATTAAAAACCTAGAACTCCAGCCCTACAAGGCAGCAGCACCCAGCCAACACACATGCCCTGTCTGCTTCTGATATTTTGGTGATTTTTGCTAAATACCAGATGGGGATGATCCCATCAATGGCACATGGTGCTCCACAGTTTCCATGTTGGTCATTCCCAGTGAGCAACATTTGTCCACTCATGATATACTTTCACCAGAGCAGCACGTGAACAGTTCACAAACTGCGCTGTTTGAGAAATATTGCCACACTTGGCCGAAAGCCGATAATCATTCCTTTTTGCAACTCTGATAAGTCACCCCTTTTACCCCTGACAACATGGAGTGATACGTGAGCAGACGGCCTATCGCATACCTTATATACCCAACAAGCCAGCCAATCACACGTTACTTACGTCATCGGCTATGTGCTACCAACGTCGAAAGTAGGAGGTGCTCATATAATGTGACTCAATTGCGAATATCCATTTAAAAAAACGGAAATAAAAGAGAACTGAAGTAAACATAAGGGCTCAATCACATCAGCGTCAGAGGTTTTTCAGCCGCCATAGCTGAATTCTATTTAAAAACAGGGCAGTATAGCACAGCATGCTGCACTATTTCCTCTTGCAAACAGCCGGATGTCTAGCCAGAACCCATTATAGTCAGTGGTGTCCGTTCAGTGCAATTCGGTTCCATCATAAGATGAAGCTATTCGGTTAGGGGATGCTGTTTTCCTGCTTCTCAAATGAAGCAGGAAAACAGCATCTCCAAGCGCTGATGTGAATGAGCCCTAACTGAAGCTTATGAAGTCCCATTGAAATCAGTGGGGTTTAAAAACGGAACTGTGTCAGAAGCGAAAAGCAAAAACACTGATGTGAAGAAGCTCTTATTCAGGAGTGGAATTGCGGCCTTATGTATATGGCAGCCCTTTGTAAAGCCGTATAATTTGAATACTTTATATCATTATTGGGGTACCATATGGTGGTACTATAAAGGCTGTAGATGGCAGTATTTCGTGGGCACAGCATGAGGGTATTATTAAGGTATTGTATGGTGGTGTTATCTATATATATAAAGACGAAAGCCCTCACTGACTGACTCGCCACTAATTCTCCAACTTCCCGATGTTGTTGAAACATGAAATTTGGCACGAGCATAGATTATTTCCAAAATAGGAAAAGTAAAGGGGTCCCAACTCGATTATTCAATTCTAGCGCAAAAGAATTAGTGTCCAAATTTTACGTATAAAATCTAATTCTCTCACTTTCCGATGTCATAGAAACTTGAAATTTGGCACGAGCATTGATTATGTCATAAATAGGAAAAGGTAATGGGTCCCAACTCGATTATTCAATTCTAAGCGCAAAAGAATTAGCGTCCAAATTTTATGTACGTAATCTAATTCTCTCACTTCCTGATGTCATTTTATATAAAGGAAACGTCGCATGGTTACCTCCACGGGGTGTTTCCTGGGTTCTTGGGTATTTTTTTCCTCAGTATTTCTAAAGAAACCACGATTTCATAAGATTTTCCGTGTGAACACCAGATAAACACCAGTACCTAATTAACTCGGGCGAAGCCGGGTATATCAGCTAGTTTTATATACACCCCTTTTGACATGATCACAAAAAGTGTCTAAAAATGTTGAGTGGGGCAGAGGGGGAAGGACTTTGTATACAACCAGACCTGAAATGGAGAAGACTGTAGAGACTGTATTTAGTGAAATGTGCAGATGTAATGCACACCACTGTACAGGACAGAAAAACTGCTGATAGAAAATGCATGTAATTAACATTCCGAGACAGGATTGTGCTGGAACAATGCAGCAGGAGGGTATTCCCGAATCGGCTGCCAAGAGTCCTGCGCTTTGTGAAAGCAATAATTGTTTTAGCAAATGTTCTAATCACGCAAAAGCAATCACCGCTTCCTGAGGCTCAGAGAGAAATCCTTCATCGTAGTTCGAGATTTTTATTGTAATGTTCAGGGATAGGATACAGGATGACATATTTATATCGAAGTCATTTAACCCCTTAAGGACGCCGCCCTTTTTTCATTTTCATTTTTTCTTCCCCACTTTCAAAAAATCGTAACTCTTATTTATCCATCAGCGTCACTGTCTGAGGGTGGATTCAGACGACCGTATATCGGCTCGGCTTTCACGCCGAGCCGATATACGGTCTCCTCATCTGCAGGGGGGGAGGATGGAAGAGCCAGGAGCAGGAACTGAGCTCCCGCCCCCTCTCTGCCTCCTCTCCGCCCCTCTGCACTATTGGCAATGAAAGGAGGCAGGACGGGGCGGGGCTAAGTTCTGAGAATTAGCCCCGCCCCTGTCCTGCCTCTCCTCATTGCAAATAGTGCAGAGGGGCGGAGAGGAGGCAGAGAGGGGGCGGGAGCTCAGTTCCTGCTCCTGGCTCTTCCAGGCTCCCCCCTGCAGATGAGGATGCCGTATATCGGCTGGGCGTAAAAACCGAGCCGATATACGTTTGTCTGAATCCAGCCTGAGGATTGTTTTTTGCAGGCCGAGTCGTATTTTTTAATGGTACTATATAATGGACTGAAAAACCTAAAAAAATTCTAAGTGAAGTGAAAAGGAAATCACTAAACTCCATCATCTTTGGCGGGGTTCTTGTTTTTATGGTGCACACACTGCAGTAAAAATGGCATAAGGTTATTCTATGGTCGGTACGATTACGAAGGTACCAAATTTATGATTTCTTTTGGCTGTACTATTAAAAAAAAATAAAGTACCTTTGGAAAAACATCAAATTATTTTCAGCAGTAGGTTTATCTGTCGACATACTTATGCGAGGCCTCATTTTGTGCAGGACGTCCTGCAGTTTCTATTGGTACTATTTTGGAGTACATACGACGTTCTGATTGCTTTTTATTACATTTTTTTTCTTTTAGACTGGATGATCCAAAATGGGCAACTCTGGGGTTTTGTATTTTTATTTTTTTATAGACCTTGCAGGATAAACGATACATTACTTTGATAGATCAGACTTTTATTGACATAGCAACATCGAATATGTTTTTTCTGGATTTGATTTTTTTTATAAATATTGGAAAAGGAGAAGGGGGTTAAATTTTTAATAGCTTTTAGTTTTTTAATAATTAATAAAACTTTTTAAAACTAATTTTTACCTTTTTTTTTAGTCCTCATAGGGGACATGAACTTGTGATCATTTGATAGCTCCTGTAGTATGAAACAATAACATAGTATCAATGTACTGTGATCTGAAAGGCATTCCATCAGGCTATGCTACAGGCAATTGGCGACCAAATGCAGTAGATTAGGACCCAGCAAAACCAATCAGGAGATTTAACTGCCACTGTCAGAACTGTAGCCAGCAGGTGTCGGCTGTGAGAAACAGCTGGCATCTGCATTGTCTGGAGCGGCTCCCGATCCCACTCCATCGCACAGGTCGTAACTATGTTGTGTGTCATTGGGTTATAGAATCATAGAATGGTAGAGTTGGAAGGGACCTCCAGGGTCATCGGGTCCAACCCCCTGCTCAGTGCAGGATCACTAAATCATCCCAGACAGATGTCTGTCCAGCCTCTGTTTTGAAGACTTCCATTGAAGGAGATCTCAGCACCTCTCATGGTAACCTGTTCCACTCATTGATCACCCTCACTGTCTAATATCTAATCTGTGTCTCCTCCCTTTCAGTTTCATCCCATTGCTTCTAGTCTTTCCTTGTACAAATGAGAATAGGGCTGATCCCTCTGCACTGTGACAGTCCTTCAGATATTTGTAGACAGCTATTGTCTCCTCTCAGCCTTCTCTTCTGCAAGTTAAACATTCCCAGATCCTTTAGCCGTTCTTCATAGGACATGTTTTGCAGACTGCTCACCATCTTAGTAACTCTTCTTGCTCCAGTTTGTCTTTTTTAAAGTTGGATGCCCAAAAGTGGACACAGTATTCCAGATGAGGTCTGACTAATAAAGAGTAGAGGGTATAAATACCTCACGTGATCTAGACTCTATTCCTCTCTTAATACATCCCAGAATTGTGTTTGTCTTTTTTGCTGCTGCATCACATTGTTGACTCATGTTCAGTCTGTGATCTATCAGTATACCCTAGTCTTTTTCACATGTGCTGCTGCTTAGCCCAATTCCTCCCATTCTGTATGTGCTTTCTTCATTTTTCTTGCCCAGATGTAGGACTTTGCATTTCTCTTTGTTAAATACCATTCTCTTAGTTGCTGCTCACTGTTCAAGTTGTCCAGATACTTTTGAATAATCTCTCTCTTCTCTAGTGTTATAGGGAACCTGTCACCATGGTTTTAGTACCTAAAATACCAGTACAGCTGTGATATGTGTACAAAGGAGGTGTTGAAGTGATTTCTATAATCCAGTACCTTTCCATTTTCCTGTATGCACCGTCTGAAGTTCTCCAAATAGTATGCAGATGTGGCACTTTTGAGTGTACCAGTATAGCAGTTGAGCTGGAGTTGAGTCCCGCACATTCACGAAGTGGAGTTATAACCCCTCCCATGGTACCTGATTGACAGCAGTCAACTCCTACAAATCCCGCACCTGTGCCATGTGTTTCAGTGCCATGCAGGTACATCCATGGATCCCATTCCCCAGGACTTCTGTGTTCTATTGCATATTCATGGTTTATGGAGGGTGCCTCAGCTCGCTGTCAGACATGCGCAGTACACCTGTGCCGTCGCTAGGCGATGTGGCGGAATCTGTGACCTATCCACAATGTTAATTGTGGACAGACCGGGGGTTGGATGGATTTCATTGACTTCAATGGAAGCTGTCCGTGTGGAATCCGCGCAAAAATGGAGCATGCTGCGATTTTCCCCCGTGAGCGGAAACCGCAATTGATTTCCATGCAGGAAAAATCGATTTCCCATAGCATGCTATGGACAGTATTTGCTTCAGATCCACGGTGCGGACGCCTGCCGCAGATTCCACAGCAAGAATCTGCCCGCGTGCAGCCGGCGTAAGGAATGGTTGGTAAAGAAGATTTGTGTCTTGGAATTGTGTAGCCAGAGTCTTGTCCTTAAAGAGTTGTCCAATTGTAAACTATAGATGATCATCTCAGGTCAACTGTTGGCAAAACCTTAAGAAAACTCAAAAAGTGTTCCCTGTGTTCTTAGGCCCTTTTACATGCAATGATTATTGTTTCAAAAATCACTGAAATGAGCAAAAGTAAATGATAATTATTCCATGTAAACGCAGCCAACAATGGAAGGACCAAAGATTAATTGTTCGCTTTTCGTTCGTCGTTCATAAAAGCCATCGTTAGCTTGGTCACTTGTCATAAAGTCCCTTTTAGTCACATGCGCTGTGATCTGATGCATTGGATTCCAATGTATCAGATCACATGGGTGTATTCCTGAGACATAAAAACGCCCGGCCAAGCCAATATAGCGCCGGGTGTCTTTACGTGAGGCCCAAAAGATAGTCCTGGAACTATCTTTTGGGCCGGAATACGTCGGCCACTGCATGGGCTCCTAGGGCCATAGGTGGGAGGGAGTTTAGCAGCGTGGCTGCTAAACACCATCCCTCTGTTCTCCTACCCCCGTGCAGGCTCACCTGTCGTTCCTCCCCGCTCATTCTGTGCACTCACTCGTTGAAATGATGATTGACTCATTTGGAAGGACCCTTAGGCCGGCTTCACACTAGAATGAGAATCGTGTGAGATTTGTGCCGTGCAAGACACACAAATCTCGAATATAAACCCCACCCTTTTGAACGGGGTCAAACACATGACCGATGTTTTCTTGCGTGGCACCACGATACGATACAATGTAGGAAACAAATCGTGTCATGATCTATCTAGCTGCGAGATCTTGCAGCGCAGTCCTATAGCTTCCAATGAGGCCATCAGCAGCAGCGCCGTCCAATTGAAAGCAATGGGAGAACTCGGCGATCCTCTGCCGCAGCTGTGACAGTCGCGGCGGGGATTCCCTTCATCCCCGCAGTGATGTGAGGCTGTTTTCACATGAAAACACCTCGCATCCACGGGGATTTCACATGGATGGCGAGGGCGATATGAGGACGGGATTCACAGCCTGATATCGCCGGTGTGAAGGCAGCCTGAGGCAGCAGAGTGTACGAGTCCTACAAGTCCTGCTGGCTGCAGTGCTTCAAGAAGCGCTTATCATCGGGGGCTGAAGAGAATTAGGGATTTCAGGTTCTGCAGGACCCGGAGGGTAAAGCTTATTATGAAGGTCACGTTGCAGAGAGGGAAAGGAATTACATGTTTTATTTGTAGCATTTTTTCCCACGCCCGTTGAGTCCTGCTTTATGTTATATGTGTGATCACTCCATTTATCATCGTAATCAGTTAATCCTTCGGTTTAAGGTGAGCAAAACTAAAAAAATCAAATCAAATCATGGTATTTGTATAGCGCCAACTTATTCCGCAGCGCTTTCAGGTAATTATTACTTATTACCCCCCACCAAGCTGGGTTCTCATTTTACCGACCTCGGACGGATGGAAGGCTGAGTCAACCTTGAGCCGGCTACCTGATTCATGCGGGGATCGAACTTGCAACCTTCAGGTCGTAGGCGAGAGCTTACACTCTGCACCACACAAGGCTCACAAAACTAGAAATCACATGACACTTACATGCAGACACATTTTTCATGCAGTGTGATTTTTTTTTTTTTACATGTTTTGTAGCCGATGTTTCCCTATGGAGCCTTCCTACGTGCTGCATCACACGAAATGACTGTTTTCTTGCGGTGCGATGCCCCTTGTACAGTAGGAAATCATACTGTGTCCCCTAAAATAAGCCCTAGCGGCATTAAAAAACAAAAACATCACCTAAAAGACGCTGTTCACTCCGCCGCATCTTCTCAGCGCTTTTCTCTCAGCGCTTCCTGGTCAGGGGTTCAAATTCCCAACCTCCAGGAAACGCTGGCTGTGATTGGTTCTCGAGCCAGGGCTCGATGAACCAATCACAGCCATTGCATATTGATTGAATGGCTGTGATTGGTTCATCCAACGGTGGCTCTGATTGGCGGAGCCGCGGTGCTCAAGCACCAATCACAGCCGGAGCTTCCTGGAGGTGGGGAATTTGAACCTCCAATCCAGGAAGCGATGACAGAAGACTTCAAGCAGGTCTGCTGGAGCTTCAAGGGAGAGGCGCAAGGATATGACAGTGCCTGAAAGGTAATAAATTCTTTTTTTTTTTTTTGCAGCTAGAGCTTATTTTCAGGGTAGGACTTATATTTCAAGCTTCCCCCAAAAAATCCTCGCACGTGGTGCTACAAAGTTGTTCAACTTTGTAGCACCACGTGTGACCTTGTAGCGATACAACATAGCAACATCGCCACGAGAAAATGCAGCAATATCACACAGACTACCGATGCGATATCGCTGCGATTTTCTGGCGGCAGCCATGAGATAGAGGCCTTATTGAAATTATATTTTAAGTATATTTTGTAATACAATTATTGCTTAATTTATACACATTTCTACATTAATATATATAATAGACATATGACTTCCTGTCACCTCCCCCAAACAATACAATAAATCATAACTACCACGTTTCCCCCAAAATAAGACACTGTCTTATATAAATTTTTGCCTCAAAAGAGGCACCGTGTCTTATTTTCAGGGAAGGTGTCTAATAATACCCACCTACCGCTGACGTTCCAATCCTCGCGCTGCTCTCCGTCACTACTGTAGGCTGCCACATCCTCCTTCAAGCCGACAGAGCAGTTCTTCCTGGAAGCGGGGCTTGAATATCCCGCCTCCAGCAAGCTAATGCTCTGATTGGTTAATAGAGCGCTGGCTTTGATTGGCTGACGCGGCGCTGTTAACCAATCAGAGCATTAGCTTGCTTGAAGTTGGGTATTCAAGCCCCGGAACGCCGGGGGTAAGTGAGTATTGTTTGGTGGGTTTTTTTACATGTGAACCATGGGCTTCACATACATGCGTTTTGTAGCAGTGATTTTCTAGCGAGATCTTCTAGCCCATGTGGAGGCAGTCTTAGACACATCCAAAAGAAAAAAAAATACTTCCTCTTCTCCACCTTCTCCCTCACCACCCTCATCAGCATTGATACCTCAAGGCAACCAGCACTTAATGCAAACTATCCAATATATATCAGATCATCTTCCCCAAACTTCCTCAAACTTAGTCAAATTGCCTCTTTTTTTATATATTCCCCTTTCCAAAGGTATAACCTCTCGGGTGCCGGCTGCATCCAACGGGCAGTAAGCAGCTTCCACACCTGATGCAATTCTCTGAATTCCCAGGAGGGTACGTTCATCAAGCTCATCAACAATACCCAATATACAAGTGTATTTTTAGACATTGAACTTGGACTTCTAGTTGTGATTGTTTGATTGCTAGAATAGTACACTGCATTACTTATGCAGTGCATTCTACCAATCGCATGACAGCAGCCTATTAGACTCTGCAGAAGGCGGGGCCTAATAGGCTGAGTTACATGGCAGACATGGAGGCCTTTGTCAGGCTTCCAGCTGCTATGGATGAGAACCCATTGGTACTTTGCAATCACATTGCATGGTGTCAATGGGTGACAGAAGGAACCCACTCTCCCTGTTATCGGCTTACATGCTGCAGCTGCTAGTGATTGTGGCAAGTAAGGTGTTAAATTGCCAGAATCTGCTGGCAGGTACAGTAGGAGCCTGTGTGGTTTAAAACCAATTAGTGAGGTCGGTAAAAAGACGTATTGTGGTCTCTTTCGGGTTAACCATAATAAGTGTATCCATCCATCAACAAGGGTAACTTTATCTTAAAGGGCTCACATCAGTCATCAAAAGAAGCGGGTTTTATTGCAGTCTATGTGGAGCTTGGTTTTTAGGGTGGTACAATCATCCCCGATACACTAATTCCAAGGGTTTAGGCTTGGTACGTCATTAACACTCACTGTACACTTTCAATATCCTGACTCGCCCTACCAGGTAGTGGGCACCACACTCCAATTTATACCACACCCTGGTTCCCAGGGTGATGGGGTACATCTGGCACATTGCACCAGCCACAGGTTGCCCTTCCAAGCGTCCAAAGGGCACAATATTAAAACAGACGTTGCCAACGGTATTTTGGTACAGTTGTATCTTCTCACACCAGAAGAATGGGTGGAGACAAGCTGCATGCCCACAACCAATGCCCACAACTTCATTGGCTGGTCTGTGCTCCTAGCTCTGCTGTCATAATTTCCCCGGTGACCTTCTTCCTTTCCAGCTTCGGTGGTGTAAGTCCCCCCCCCCTCCTCCTCCTCATCCATTGCATTCCTGCACTGTCAATATCCCCAGGCGACAACCCCTCAAGCGTGGGCTTGTAGGTCCGCAGTGATACTTCCCCCGGCGACCTTCCCTGCCGACATTGGCACTGTAATTCCCCTTCCGCTCCACTGCACTTCCCCAGGCACTCTGCCTTCTCCCATCTCTGCTCCGGCAAAGTTGGTCACCTGCTATCAGTCTCCTTGACGGCGTCGCATAATGCTTGCAATACGTGACGGCATCAAAGAGATTCACAGAGCCTTGAAGGGAACAAGGGAGAGCGGCGGAGTTTCACTGCCCCTGGCACTCTGCCTCCTTCTCCCATCCCTGTTCTAGCGCAGTCTAGTGCAGAAGCAGATAAAGGCACAAGGGAGAGTGGCCGTGGGATCAGTGGCACGACGAGGTTGGAGGGGACATAATGGAAACCTATTGTGCGGCCCAACCAATCAAGTTGGGGGCGTTGTTTGTGGGCGTGCAGCTTGTCTCCACCAATCTGGTGGAGACAAGATACAACAGTACCCAGTATTTTAAGGATAGAATTCAACAAAAACATCCATAAGCTATGTGACACCCTTAGTGTATAACAATTACAAGTTATGGCTTACGCACAACATAGGGGATAACTTGCCGATCAGTGGGGGTCTCAGCGAAGACCTCAAGTCCCTTGTCCCCCTCTGTCTAGCACTGTGGCGATCACTTCTTCCCCTGCAGTAGTGTCAGTGCTATGATCAAAGCAGATGCCGAGGATTGGACCCTGGAGGTCTGTAGTCGTGGGGCTTCCCTTTGACAAATTGGACATAACAATGCTAGGAGTATGCTCGGTAAGAGACTCCCTTGCTGGACCGGGCAGAAGGGCTAGAGTCTGACGATGACGTAGTTGTCCCATGGATCATCCTACCTGGGCATACTGGAGTTGTAGTTCTTGCAGCCCCCAAGTCAAAGCACTGGAGGACCACATGTTTGCTGAATAATGCTTTTTACTTGACGTCAGTGGTCAACAATAGAGAACATTCTCTTTCTTCTAAGGGAGAACAGCCTGATGACACATTCGCTAGACTCGATACCAGTAACACAGGTAATAGGCAATTCTTTTCTAGAGCAGCTAAGCCTGGCTGTCCATTGGACTGATACTGAGAGCGAGACTCCCAAGTAGGGAAAGAGATCAATGCCCAGGGACTTTCTACGAGAATAAGTCCGAAAAAAAACGTGTCTTGCATCTCTATCCTTTACTCTGCACTGCTCACCCAACGACGTGCGGTATCAGCAAGCCTCCATTTGTCATCGCCGCTCCATCCTGAACCTGTCGCACCACCACCACCCGCGACCGGTTACAATAACAGTGTAATATACAGACTGTGTCCCAGCCTTATGGCAATAGGAGTGCTGCTTTTGTGCATATACTTGTCCTAATATACAGCCCAATGATGTGCCAAGTTTCATTTGTTTATACTGTGTTAAAGTTGAGTATATTTGTGTTTCTGTGATTCTGGTCAGCAGCCCCTGCAATGGGAATGTGATGCTGGAGGGACACACCCCTATGAGGTCAGCCTGCCTGTCTGCAGACACAGTATGAGAAGGAAGCAGGATGTGACGACACACAGAGAGCAGCAGCCATCTTTGCAGAGAGAGAACCAAGTGTCTGTGCTGCATTGAGAGTATGTGGAGATCTTAGAGGACTTTCCTGTGCAGCTAACCTGTGTGTAATTCAGTCCAGAGGCAGACAGAGTATAAAGAGACAGTATGTTCAGTGGAGCCATGCTGAAAGAACTGTGCCCAGTGGCTAACCAGTAATACTGACATTGTGGCTGTGGACATTGCCACCAAAGTTAAAGACTGGCAGTGCTGTTGAGTACCGGACGGTAACTGCACAACCCCTGGCTTATATCACACCGGGGTGTATAGATTCTGCAGGACTGTCAGTGTGCTGAGCTACTTGCGGTTGGATCCCATTTCATCCATTTTGTTTTCCTGCCTGCTGAGAAGAATCTTATTGCCTCGGATGTTGTGATAACTGTGAGGAGAGGACGCTTCGATATACAAGGAAGGAACGACATTGGGCCCCAACGCGCACTTCTACAAACTGTAAGCAGTCCACCCGGACCACTGGTAAGAGGGGTGCGCACCCAAATGTGAAGTTAGGGTCAGTTAGGGATAGTTTTGGGACTATTGTTCTTTCAATGTCCGTGCTGTGGAGGTTGACATAGTAAACGTGGAATATATTGTGAAATCTAACTTGAATTGTTCCAACTATACTGTGTATTTTGCTTGTCCTTATTCCTGTTCTTTTACCATTAACTTGCCTTTATTAACCTGTAGTAAATACATTTTTCTTAACTTGACCACCCCGTGTGCGTCCTTTCTGGTTGCGGAGACCAAACCACCTGCCTTGCTCTCGGTTCACAAATTGGCGTAGTCGGCAGGATCCGCTTTCCAGAATGGACGACAACGCACCAGTTAGAGGGGATGGTGCCAGAGGAGTAATGCCAGCAGGAGCTATAGTGAGTCAGTTAGTTAAATTTGATGGCAATAATATGTCTGTGAGTATGTGGGTGGAGCAGATAAGAATGGTACAGCGAATGTACCAGACCGCACCAGAAGTACTAGTATAGCTAGCAATATTGACGTTACAAGGTGATGCTAAGACCACAGTGATATTAAGGCCATTCGATCAAAGGCGAACATTTGAGCAAGTGGTACAGATTCTAGAAACCATCTATGGAGAAACAGCATTGCTGGGATCCCTGCAGGCTCGATTCTTCCAGAGAGTGCAACAGTAGAATGAAAGTCTCCCCCAATATGCAAATGCCCTACAAGAACTGATCCGAGATATTCAAGGGAAGGAAAGAGGCTCACCGGCCTTCTGTAACCCTGATCGGACTCTCCGTGACCAGTTTGTTCTGGGGATCCGCGACGGCAGTTTGACTGTTGCTATGCAGGACTTTATACGACGAGAGACTAATGCTAAATTTCATGATGTGCAGGTAGAGGCCATCTCACGTGCCAATAGTATTGTCCCAAAGCCCCAGACCGCAGTTGGAGTCACTTTGTCGCAGGGGGCTAGCTCCAGTCTAGAAACAGTAGAAAGAGTGCCAGCTAAAGAAATTCTAACAGTAATGCAGAAATTGAAAGAGCAAATGGAACGCTTGCAAACCTGTTGTGATGAAAACTCTATGAGAATTGCAGACTTCCAGAGAACTAGAGATGAAGGAGTGGGCCGTCCACACCAAGAAGGTAAGAACCACCCACAATTCCGCTGGAGGGATGAGAACAGGACCTACCGAAGGGGTCCCAATAATTTAGTACAGCGCTCAGGAGAAACCGAAGGGGCTTACAGAAGGGGCCCAAATCGATGTCCAGAACGACGGGAAATACGCTGCTGGGAGTGTGGACGGATGGGCCACGTTGCTGCCAGATGTCCAGACCAGCGACAAGCTTATGAGAGACTGCCGTTAAACTAAGGTCCCCTGCTCCTGTAGGGCACTGAGTAGGGGAGACTGAGAAGGAGATTATGTGGGAAAAATGCCCTGATGATGACCTAATTGCTGCAAGTCCTGTCATCCAAATGGAATTAGAAGGTATTCCGGTTATCGGGATGATTGACACGGGTTCTCAAGTAGCGACTCTGAGTAGAGATTGTTATGAACGGTACTTCCGACAACATGTGAAATATGATCCCCATACATTCGTACGAGTGGTCGCAGCCAACCAGTTACCAGTTCCAGTAGTGGGAGTGACCTGGATGAATGTCCGGTTATGTGGTCAAGATCTAGGTAAGAAAGGCATTGTGGTGGTACAGAAGCCACATGAAGTAAAGGCCACTGTCATTTTGGGGATGAATGTGCTAAAAGAATTGGATCAGATCCTCTTTGAAAAGAAAGGTCATGGTTATTGGAAACAAACTACCACCCATCGGCCTACTCGAGCAGCGTTCCAGCGGCTGATCCGGATATGTGGCTTACAGGAAAGCTCGGATGCACAGCGTCCTCTAGCACGAATTTCTGTCCCTATGCATACAAAAGTTACACTGCCACCCCGTCGGGAGATGATCGTGTCCATGCCTGTAGGCACCTGTCGGAAATTAGAAGGCATAGCTGTCTGGTAAAACCACTGCCGGCAGCTGAAGGAGGTGTTGATCCGCTAGTAGCCCGTTCCTTGGCAATAGTTCGCAATGGGAGAGTACCACTCCGATGTGTAAACACCCGGGACCAGAGTGTAGATCTGACACCAGGAAGGATGCTGGCTAACATCTATGTAACTCCGGAAGACGTAAAGGGGGTAACGCCGATGCATCTGAAGCCGGCTGAAAGAGATGAGTGGACCATAATTGTGTCTATGGGAGAGGATGAGGGTCCCTCCTCTGAATGGAATGGCTGTGCAATTCGAGAACAGATGAAGATGGAGACTTATTCGTGTTCTCCCAAACAGGTCCAGAAGATAGATGAGCTGTTGTGGGAAAACAGAGCCACTTTCACGCGCTACGCTGAAGATTTTGGATGTACAACTGGGGTCTGCCATGAGATTCCCACAGGAGACACTCCTCCAATTAGAGAGCGCTACCGACAAATTCCTCCACGGTTGTATCAGGAAGTGAAAGAACTGTTGACTAAGATGCTGCAAGGTGGGATCATCCGAGAAAGCCAAAGTCCCTGGGCAGCCCCAGTGGTGTTAGTAAAAAAAAAAGATGGGTCTCTTCGGTTTTGTGTAGACTATCGGAAGTTAAATGCCTTCAACGTGAGAGATTCCTACCCCTTACCCCGGATTGAGGAGTCCCTCTCAGCGCTAGGGAGAGCTCGGTACTTCTCCTCACTAGATCTGGCTAGTGGGTATTGGCAGCTGCCGATGGCTGAGAAAGACAAGGAGAAGACAGCTTTCATCTTGCCCATGGGACTATATGAATTTAACCGGATGCCCTTCGGGCTGACAAATGCACCCGGAACGTTCCAGAGATTGATGGAGAAATGTCTCGGTGACTTCAACTTTGAGTTCACTCTCATCTACTTGGATGACATTATAGTGTATTCTGCAACCTTTGAAGACCATCTCTACCAACTGGGTCAACTATTTTGAGGATTGCGGGAACACGGGCTCAAATTAAAACCCAGCAAATGTCGGTTCTTCCAATCTGAAATTGACTACTTGGGTCATCGCGTATCAGGAGAAGGGGTGAGACCGTCGAGGGACAAGATAGCGGCTATTCAGGATTGGCCAACACCAACTACCCTGCGAGAAGTGAGGGCGTTTCTTGGAGTAGCCGGTTACTATTGACGGTTTATTAAGGATTTTGCCAGGGTAGCAGCACCACTAAATGCCCTCCTACGGGGCACATCTGGCGGTCCGAAGAACCGGCCTGTGAAATGGGGAACTGAACAGGAAAACGCCTTCCGGGAATTGAAGGATGCTCTGACAACCACCCATTAGCTCATCTGGAAAATGCCAAGCTTGGGGCTTTAGAGCAGAGGTGGATAGCCCGAATATCTAAGTTCAATTATCACATTAAGTATCGGTCCAAGACAGAGAACCAGAATGCTGATGGACTTTCTAGGGTAACTACCCAGACCCCCACAGGAGATGTGGATCACGAGTTAGAGCATGTGGAGGTGCCTGACTTCAACAGATTTTCACAGGCCTTGGCCACCGCTAATCAGTGTGAAATGGAAGGGACTGAAGTGGCTCCTTGCTTTGGTCCCTCAAGACAGGAATGGGCACAGATGCAGCAGGCCCATGAGGGGCTGGCACGGATGATCAAGTTTGTTGAGGAAGGCAAGAAGCCCTGTAGAGAGGAAAGAGAACGACTGACACGGGAGATATTATCGGTTCTGAGTCAGTGGGAGAAGTTAGAGATGAAAAATGGAGTTCTATGCCGAAAGGTTTATCTACCTTCTGAAATCAACGTTCGATACCAAATTGTGGTGCCTAGTGAACTGGCTCGCTCATTGGCGATGGAGGCTCATAACAAGAATGGTCACTTTGGTCACGAGAAGACCTTTCGTTGGTTACAGCGTCTGATTTACTGCCATGGTCTCCGTCAAATGGTTGAAGAAGTATGCCGCAGCTGTCGAACTTGTGAGATCCATAAGGCAATAGAACAGAGGGCTCCCCTGCAAACCATAGTGACCCAGGAACCTTTGGAAATCGTCATGATAGACTATCTAATGGTGGGCCCATCCAACAGCGGGCATCAGTATTGCCTCGTAATGGTGGACCACTTTACCAAATTTGCAGTGGTAACTGCCACCAAGGACCAGACAGCTGAGTCAGCAGCTCGGGCTCTGTGTCAAGATTTCATTCGAGTGTATGGGTGTGCTCAACGCATCCACTCCGATCAGGGAGCCTGCTTTGAGGGCCATGTAATGAAGGAAGTTCAACGTATCTATGGAATAAAGAAGTCGCACACAACTCCATACCATCCGCAAGGGAACGGGCCTGTGAAAGATTCAACAGAACTCTGCTACAGATGCTGCGGACGCTGGAGGAAGACAAGAAGTTACAATGGCCTCAGTTCTTGTCTGAGATGGTCTGGGCCTATAATAATCAGGTCCATTCTACAACGGGGTACTCCCCTTATACTCTCTTCTTTGGGCGTTCTGGGCGAAGTATGGGAGAATTACAGCTGACTGATGTGGATGGGTTCCCTCCAAGGGATCCAAACTCCTGGGTACGAGCACATCGGCAGAGACTTGAGACGATCCATCGATTGGTGCGGCAGCGTCTACGAGAACATTCTCATTCTGATAAGACCCCAGTGCAAAAAGCACCATTGCAGCCAGGCAACCTGGTTCTGGTGCGTGTCAAGAAGCCCCAAGGGAAGCTGGAAAGCAGATGGGAGGCTGTGCCATATCGTCTTGTTTGCCGCAAGTATGCCAATGGGCCAGTGTACCAAGTCCAGAAGGAAGGAGCTGATTGTGTTCGAGTACTTCACAGAAATATGCTGCGCCTATGTCATTCTGAAGAAACAAATTGTACCAGAACTGCCAACGTCAACGAGCTCCCACAGTCAGAGACTGGTGGTGTGGAATGGGCCTATGACGATGAGGATGATTGCTGGCCGATCCTTGCTCCTGAGGATGTTCCACCGGTGACTACTGAGCCTCCAGCCTGTGTCCCCACTGGTGCGGAGTCTGCTAGTACTTCTCAGCCCATGGCTGAAGTACCCCAGAGTATTTCACAGGTCCTCAGACGGACCACTAGGACAAATGCTGGCACCCCCCCCTGTTCGGTATTTGCAGTATGAGTTTGTTTGGCCTGCCATACAACAGTACACTACCACTTTGCGCATAAAAGTACAACCCTCTGGATATTCAGTCATTGGCAGGGACTGCCAATCTTAAAGTGGGGGGAATATGTAATATACAGACTGTGTCCCAGCCTTATGGCAATAGGAGTGCTGCTTCTGTGCATATACTTGTCCTAATATACAGCCCAATGATGTGCCAAGTTTCATTTGTTTATACTGTGTTAAAGTTGAGTGTATATGTGTTTCTGTGATTCTGCTCAGCAGCCCCTGCAATGGGAATGTGATGCTGGAGGGGCACACCCCTATGAGGTCAGCCTGCCTGTCTGCAGACCCAGTATGAGAAGGAAGCAGGATGTGACGACACACAGAGAGCAGCAGCCATCTTTGCAGAGAGAGAACCAAGTGTCTGTGCTGCATTGAGAGTGTGTGGAGATCTTATAGGACTTTCCTGTGCAGCTAACCTGTGTGTAATTCAGTCCAGAGGCAGACAGAGTATAAAGAGACAGTATGTTCAGTGGAGCCATGCTGAAAGAACTGTGCCCAGTGGCTAACCAGTAATACTGACATTGTGGCTGTGGACATTGCCACCAAAGCTAAAGACTGGCAGTGCTGTTGAGTACCGGACGGTAACTGCACAACCCTGGCTTATATCACACCGCGGTGTATGGATTCTGCAGGACTGTCAGTGTGCTGAGCTACTTGCGGTTGGATCCCATTTCATCCATTTTGTTTTCCTGCCTGCTGAGAAGAATCTTATTGCCTCGGATATTGTGATAACTGTGAGGAGAGGACGCTTCGCTATACAAGGAAGGAACGACATTGGGCCCCAACGCGCGCTTCTACAAACTGTAAGCAGTCCACCCGGGCCACTGGTAAGAGGGGTGCGCACCCAAATGCGAAGTTAGGGTCAGTTAGGGATAGTTTTGGGACTATTGTTCTTTCAGTGTCCGTGCTGTGGAGGTGGACATAGTAAACATGGAATATATTGTGAAATCTAACTTGAATTGTTCCAACTATACTGTGTATTTTGCTTGTCCTTATTCCTGTTCTTTTACCATTAACTTGCCTTTTTTAACCTGTAGTAAATACATTTTTCCTAACTTGACCACCCCGTGTGCGTCCTTTCTGGTTGCGGAGACCAAACCACCTGCCTTGTTCTCGGTTCACAACAGGAAGTCACATTTCTGTTATTTCAAGCACCCGGCTCATACTGTAGAGAAGAATGGGGCTATTGTCGGCGTGTGATCGCACCTTGTTCCGCATGATCGTCTTCTAAACCTGCAATAAGTCCCAAAGAAGAGACGTCTTTCATCCAAGTCTACGGCTCGGAGTGACTCATGTATACGGGGCTCAGGTTCCCTTCCACTTGTTTCTCTGACCTAATACAGGTGATTAATCTTCTCAGCTCGCCGATTGTCAATAAAGGGAACTCAATGACCGCGGATGATTCTAAGAAGGAAGCTAAATGCATTTATTGTATACTTTTAAGCTCCACTTTGACAGCATGTTACAGTTATATATAGAGATATTACTGCGTTCACACCTGCGTTAGGGTCAGTTCAGGGTTTCCATCTCTCTATTCCGTTTTTGAAGGAGAGAAGCTGAAATAAAATGGAAAAAAACGTACCCGTTTGTTTCCTCACTGATTTCAATGGGGTTTCAAAAAAATTGAAAGCAAACAGAAAGGCTTCAGTTGTCTTCCGTTCCATAAATTTTTTTTTTGGAAATCAATGGGGGAAAAAATGGATACATTTTTTCTTTTTTATTTCAGTTTCTCTCCTGCATAACCGTAGCAGAGAGACAGAAACTCTGAACTGACCCTAACGCCGGTGTGACAGCAGCCTAAGAAGCCCCTTTTCAGTTTCAGCGTGCACTGGTATGCGTTTTTGCAGCCAGCAAGATGATGTCATCCAACCTGCATCTATATGCATAACACATGGTAAGAAGCTTGTGTGTCCTGATTCAACTTCAGAGCAAAAATAGATAAGTCAACCACTTTAGGACCGCCAAACGACTATAAATATCCTGCGATCCTGAGGCCTGTACAGAGTGGGCTCAGGAGCCGAGTCCGTTCTATCAGCTGTTTCTGACAGCCGCCGGTAATTGCTGTGATCAGAGTTAGCTTTGATCGTGGCACTTAACTGTTTAGGTCAAAGCTAACCGTGCATTTAAACCCCCTTCCCACACCCCATCAGCACCCCTTTGCAGCACAGTTGAAGGGTGCCGATAAGCTGCAATAGCAGACACGAACCTGCTGAAGACTCCGAGAGCTACGACGCATAGATACCTATACTTCATAGGCAACATCAAGAAGTATTGCAGTATATAATACAGGCAATCAAAGGATTGCAAGTTCAAGTTCCCTGTGGGGAACTAAATAAAAATGTAAAAAAAAAAAAGATTTCATTAAGTTTTTAACAGTTAATAAAATCAAAAAGATATAAAAAAAAACATTTTTGCAATTTTTCCTATTAAAAAAACTTCACATATTTAGTATTGCAGTTTACATAAAAGTCCAAACTTTTAAAATATCACAATATTTATCCTGCATGGTGAAGGCAGTTTTAACCCCTTCCTGCCACAGGCTGTAAGTGTACGCCCGTCTCCCTGGTACTTAACGCAACAGGACGTACTGTTACACTCTGTGGATAGCGTGAGATCAGAAGCCGAGATCAGGACAGCGCCCCCCGCTGTTAACCCCTTCCCTGCTGTTATCTATGTAGATCGCGGCATGTAAAGGGTTCACAGAGTGAGCACGCTCTCTGCAACGTCATCGGACCCCTGCGTTGTAAACGCAGGGGTGAGGGGGACGACGTGTTGCCATGGCAACAGGATGCCAGCTACAGGCGTCCAGCATTGCCAGTGCCCATGTTTACTAATATAAGCGATAAGGCATTTATCATAGCTATTGTACAAGTACCTTACAGGAACATAAAAAGTGTTTAAAAAAAGATAAAAAATAATGTTAAAAAAATGTAAAGAAAAATAAACTTTTTATTGTGCTTTTTCCGATATTAGCATACCAAATAATTTAAAAAAATTAAAATCCCACTTATTTGGTATCGTCGTATCTGTAACGACGCGAACAATAAATGGAACACGCTTTTTATCCTGCATGGCAAAAAGCATTAAAAAAAACAGCTAAAAATCGGAAGCAAAATGCTTCTTTTTTTCATTTTGCCTCCGAAAAATGCAATAAGGGCTTATTCACACGAGTGTTTATCAGCCGCCGTTCTCACGGCCGGCCAATATATGCTACCATCACACAGGCATATCCCTGCGGTGTAAAAGTGCCCGGACGGCAAATATAGTGCCGGGCACTTTTACAGCCAGCAAGAAAGATGGTCCTGGAACTATCTTCCCAGCCGGAATACGTCGGCCGCTGCATACACTCCGATGGGAGCCAATGACCGTGTTCGGAAAAGGTAGGTGTGAGGGAGTTTAGCGGCTGTTTGCAATGGGAAAAGGGCGGAATGGGCATCTTAGCTCCGCCCTGCCCCACCCCCTTCCATTGCTAACAGCCAGAGGGGAGAGCCGGCGAGGGGTAGGTAGGGCATTGCGGCCTCGGCATATATATGCGTCGGGCTTAGGCCATCTGAACGGGCGCACAAACTTTAGATTTGTGCGCCTGTTCGCGTGTTTTTACGACGCCGGTGGGAACACCTAAAAATTCCTGCGGCCATTTGAGTAAGCCCTAAAAGTGATCAAAATAGCCGTATGTACCCCAAAATGGTACCAATAAAAACAACAGCTCGTCTCGGAAAAAATAAGCCCTCATAGAGCTCCCTTCATGGAAAAATAAAAAAGTTGTAGTTCTCCCTGCTGTCATAAAAAAAATTGATGAAAGTTTTACAATATAGTCTTATGCACCCAAAAATGGCATCCATAAAAATTACAGTTCGCCACGCAAAAAAAAAGCCGTGTCGATGGAAAAATAAAAAAGTTATGGCCTTATTTTGAAAAATGGAGATGAAAATCCGCCAAAAACCGTTGCGTCTTTAAGCCCAAAATAGGCCATGTCCTTAAGACAGAATACCAGAATTGTGATTTTTATTTATTTATTTTTTTAAATCACAGCTCCCAAAAAATTGATCAAAAAGATGTATGGACCCCTAAAATGATAATAATAATAAAAGCTACAGCTCACCCTGCAATAAAAACGAGCCTTCGTACAACCCAATTGATGGAAAAATGTAAAAGTTATGGCTCTTGGAAGGCGGAGATGAAAAAACAAAAATAAAAAAGTGATATATGTCTGATCCTGAAGTGGTTAATGAAAAAGCCAGGAAATGAGCATCATATGACTATTCATATGGGTACTGTATGGTGCCATTCAAAAATATGCTTACTGAACACCAGCTTTATAGATGCTAGTCACTGAAGAGAAGTTTTTGGACTACTTAAACGTTTCATAACATAGCATGACGTGCGTACAACATCCTGACCATAAACCACCTCGCAGAGGCTGCATCCTTGCACCAGGAACGCCAGACGTTGTAGACGTCTCTCTCACCCAGGTCTGTACTGCTCTGCCACCTTCTGTCGACCTTTCACCTTATGCTGGGTGACCTGCTGAAACATATTACTATACATATCAAGGGAACCCTCAGTAATAATTTATTATTCCACAGCTCTTGCAAGTAATTCATTTATTACGCCTCCCCCAACCTGGGTACTCCAACCTCAGATGGAAGGCTGAGTCAACCTCAGCCAGCTACCTGAACCATGCTGGGATTGAACTTGCAACCTTCAGGTCATGAGTGAGGGTTTAGGACTGCATTTCTGCTGCCTTAACACTCTGCACCACACGGGGCTCAGTGAGACAAGTCACTTCAAACTATCTTGTAACTAAATATTTTCATTGTAGTACTCCATACTTAGGTTTTCAAGTTACAGTCTCTTTTTGGCACAGCTAGTCTCTTTAAATGCACCTCAGCCTTGGCATAGCTCTGGGTACACACTGATGGTCACAAGGATATGCATTCACAGTTTCTATGGTGTAAGGGCTTCCCCCCTTTCAGCAATATAGCAGGTCAACAACTGGAGTAGCTTCAACTCTGCAGTCTCCAGTCTCCGGGGCTTTCACACAGCTAAGTGCTTTCTACTGCACTCAATCTCTCTCAGGAGGCTCCAAGGCTTTTTGCAGGTTATCACTTCAGGCCAAACCAAATCTTCTTGTACTTGCTTGCTTATTCTTCCACAGTGGAATCAACAACTACACTTGTGTGCCACATTCCACCATTTATACCTAAAACAAGGTACCACCCTGCAGGCAAGAGGTGCCCTATTTTTTGTCAGCAGACTCACATGATTTCCCAAAACTGACCACTTGTGCAAACTTTAGATTGGTCACCAGACTGAGATAGAGACCAAACATGCAATGTCCACATTGGCCACAACAGAGACTGTTGCAGCAATCAGAATAAACCGCTGCCTGACAAACAATAGTGGATGTTCAATAAGCATCATCAACTACAGCATTTATCTG
Organism: Eleutherodactylus coqui; assembly: GCF_035609145.1. Taxonomy (NCBI): domain Eukaryota; kingdom Metazoa; phylum Chordata; class Amphibia; order Anura; family Eleutherodactylidae; genus Eleutherodactylus; species Eleutherodactylus coqui. The sequence goes on from NC_089841.1 coordinate 44,444,170, forward strand.
AGAGCACCAAACTCGTATTTCCATCCCCTTTATACACCGGGGCTACTCATGGGAGTTTGACTATTGATGTGGGCATTGTATAGCACTATTTATATGGCATTGTAAATAGGTTGTACCAGGATCACAAGATATCCATAGGATAAGGGATAATTTGCTGATCAGTGGGGGTCTCACTGCTCAGGCCCCCACTGATCCTGAGAACGAGGGTCCCATGTCTCTCTCTGCCTATCACTGTGGGGTTGCTTCTCCCACCGCTGAGAGGTCAGAATAAATGGAGCACTGCCCAAGCATGTGCGGATGGCGCTCCATTCATTTAAATGGGGCTGATGGAAATACTTGAGCGCTTCTACCCAGCTATCTCCGCAACCTCATTGAAAGTGAATGGAGTGTCACTAAGCTTGAACAACCAGCACTCCATTCAGTCTCCTCCTCACTGCAGAGGGTGCAGTAAGGCGGCAGTGTGAAGGAAGGGGGATACGGGACCCCTGTTCTTAGGATGGGTGGGGGTCTCTGCAGTATCAGCAATGAGGTGTTGGTGGCCATTTCAGGGCTAGTACAGCAGCGGGCACTCTCCTCATGTTGAGGAGCTGCCCCCCCTGAGAGAGGCAGTGACCACTGTGTGCCCTGATGACCCGAGGGCAAAGATGGAGGACCAGCCACATTCCAGGAGTGAAGCACCCTGTAGCAGCATGAGAGGAGAGGGACAATCCCTCATCGCATTTCTGATTACCTTGCGATGGCGGTGCAGAAGAATCGCCACGAACGCTGCAGCTGGGATGTGAAGCTGACAGTGAGGGAAATGACTAATGGGAGCGTTAATGTAATCTAGTTATGATGCCACTATTTAAGTTACATGAGGCCTTGATAGGGTTAAGTATTAACCTGGATTTATGTTATCGCGGAGTGTCTCCCATTGTTTTTAATAGGAGACCTCGTACTGCGTGCATCTAGCAGTGCGATGCGGGAAAGCGACGCTCATGTGTAGGACTCCATTCAAAAGAATTGGGCTCAGATTTGTGCGAGATTTGTTCATCTCGCAACGCACAAATCTTGCGTGGATTTCTCGCCCGTGTGAAGCCGGCCTCAAGTAAACTGACAATAAGCGTCTATAACATCAGTCCAGAGAATAGAAGTGACAAAGTAGGAAGTCAGAGGCTAAATAACGTGTTTACTTATTTATTGCAGTATGTAAATATAGTCTAAGCCAGAACTGAGAGACTAACAAAGAAATCCAGGAAACAAGGGACAATGCAGGAGAACAAGGTGAACGCTTCATTGTAAACACTCAGCAGGACAGCCGCATTTCCAGAAATAGTCCCATTGGATTAAGATGCGAGGACGCAATGACTGGTTTCTTGGGGAGTGACCAGACTTTCGATTCTCTCTGTGATCAGTTACTTTTGACATTCAGACGAAATGTTCCCGGCCATTAGAGTAAAAATGATAAGGTGTTAGAGGAACAGAAAAATGGAACCTACTAGCCCTTTAAGAATGAGATTGTGAGTAATATTGTGATTAAGCAATGTACCCCCTGGGCACGGGGTTGGGGGAACCCGTGGCTGGCGAAACGCGCCAAAAGTCCCCACTGCCCTGGAAACTAGAATGTCATGTACAGAATATATAGTTAAAACAGTCCCACCTGAGGCAGTGAACAAGTAGATTTACCAGTGTGAGAGAAGCCACAATATTTTCTATCCTCCATCTTGTCTTGTAACCTGCCCTTCTCCATTTCTCTGTCTTTCCTTAGCCCATATTCAGATATTATAATTACAGGAATGCAAGGCCGTTTACTGAGGTCTTATGAGAAACAGTTTCCATCGGCCTGAGAGAAGTCCTGCCTCTAAAGCAATGTCACCCCAACGTGGGGCGCGTGCTGAGTTTTTAATAACCAATGATAATAAATGAATTATAATAAATTATACATATTTACAAGTGAGGCGTCTTCTAGCCTCATTTCAAATGTCTTTGTCTAAAGACTGTATTAATACTTCCAAGGATTAACTAATAAAGGACACAACGTCTAATCACATTCAGTGTTGTGTGTGATTTGTAAACTTCTTCTTCACCATAGAAATCAATGGGGGTGCGCAAATGGGCGCACAATACGTGAGGAGATGCATGAAACACTACGTAATTGCGCTGGAAAAACAGCTCATCTGGAACTTATTAACCCCTTAAGGACCAGGCTGTTTTGTACCTTAAAGGAGATGTCCCGAGGCAGCAAGTGGGTCTATACACTTCTGTATGGCCATATTAATGCACTTTGTAATGTACATTGTGCATTAATTATGAGCCATACAGAAGTTATAAAAAGTTTTTTACTTACCTGCTCCGTTGCTGGCGTCCTCGTCTCCATGGAGCCGACTAATTTTTGGCCTCCGATGGCCAAATTAGCCGCGCTTGCGCAGTCCGGGTCTTCTGCAGTCTTCTATGGGGCTCCGTGTAGCTCCGTGTAGCTCCGCCCCGTCACGTGCCGATTCCAGCCAATCAGGAGGCTGGAATCGGCAGTGGACCGCACAGAAGAGCTGCGGTCCACGGAGGAAGAGGCCATCTTCAGCGGTGAGTAGAGAAGTCACCGGAGCGCGGGGATTAAGGTAAGCGCTCCGGTGAGCTTTCTTTACCTCCCTGCATCGGGGTTGTCTCGCGCCGAACGGGGGGGGGGTTGAAAAAAAAAAAAACCCGTTTCGGCGCGGGACAACCCCTTTAAGGACCAGACACTTTTTAAGGATTTTACCCATGTGGTGGTTTATCTGTCCTATTTTTTTTCCTTTAGCTACCAAAATTATTTTTCAGCATTTTTTTTCCTATGACATTTAGGGATATTTTTTAAATATCTTTTTCACTGACTTTTCTCCCCTTTTTTTTTAGTTTTATTGGGGATAAAAAGCTAAAAAAAAGTTTTTAACATTTCTAGTTATTTTTTTTTAATTAGTATATTTACGCAAAAATAAAGTTTGGAAATTTGGTTCCTCATTTTGCTTCGGACGTTTCGATATATAATATGTATAGTTTTGGATTATAGGGCGCATATAGCGACGGTTTTGGTTGGCATCGGCTTTGGGTTATTTTTTTTCTTATGTATATACAGATAGTCCCCGACTTGCGAACATTCGACTTACGAATTTCGCAAGATACGAACTATCTGTCCTGCACAGTATGATGTTATGCTATGGCATTACATCATACTGTGCAGGGACCGGGCAGGCTACTATCAAGCCTGATAGAAGCCTGTCCGGTCAGATCTCAGTTGCTAGGCAGCCGGGGGCCTTCTGAAAGGCCCTAGAGCTGTCTATGCAGAGTGCCTATCAAGCCGTGCGCTTGATGGGCACTCTGCATAGGCAGCCCTAGGGGCCTTTCAGGAGGTCCCCGGCTGCCTAGCAACCCCACAGCTTCCCGTAACTGTCTTGTTGTTGTATTCTGTAATTTTTATTTACTTTTTTATATAATTATTTTTTTTACTGTCTATGTCCCCCATGTTGTCATGTAAAACCTCTGGGGGACATTCACATGTTTTTTTACTTGATACTTTCCCACTGTAGCTGGGGCATTCATAGATGCTGCATCCATAGGAGTCCGATTTACAGGAGAAAACATCCCCTGTAGTTATAATACTCACTGGCAGAGCTGATCAGAGTCTACTACGACCCTGCAGCTCTGCTGTAGCAGGGAATCCCAGCAGTCACATGACCCCCGGCACGTATAGTGGAAGTTATACTTCCACTTTCACTTTAGTACATATCGCTCATTAAGCACTGTGTACTGAAGAAAGGAGGAGGCAGAAAGGAATAAAACCCACTTCTCCCTCCTCCTCCGGGTTGCAAGCTGTGACTAACAGCTGACAACCCGTCCTGCTTCTGATTGATTACAGAAGCAGGAGACTTTAATCCCCGCCATAATTTTACATATGGCTGGGCTTTAAGCCTGGGACCAAGCGCTGTATATTTACAATGCTTGGTCCTATATGGGTTAAGACTAATTAGTCATTTCAATCGGTGTGCCTTTGCTGGCTGTGCATGAATAAACATGTTTTACGGGTGCAAAAACTAGGATAAAATATGCCAAAGCGTGTGCAAAAAAAACTTTGTTTATTCCACAGACGAAATAGTGCTGGAACTGGTCATCTCCAGTTATAGTCAATCTGTGTTAAGGAACAGCGAGTTGTGTATTCAAATACGTTAGTTGAAGCGCCAGCGTTGTATTCGGCTGCACCTGACTGTGCAGCGTCTGTCATTCAGAATGATTCCTGACATCCTCCTCTGACCCCTTTTGGAAATTAGTTATTTCCATCCACAGGATCCCCTTTTGCTGGATGTTTTCCTTGATCACCCTATTCTCGGTATACTCTGCACACCATGACATGAGAAAACCCCCCACGGTTGGCAGGGACATTCTGAACCCAGCTAGTCTAGCACCGATGACCCGGCCTTGTTGGACGTCACTCAGATCGCTGGATTTTCCCATCTAATGTAGATTCATACTGAAACGCCAATCGTGAGGGTTGGGGGCTCTAATCAAGAGGCCGTTCATTGTAAAGGTTTATATCAACATGCAAATGTTAATGGTCAACGACTCACCCCACCTGGATGCTTCTGGTTTGGTTCTTGCATGTCCACCTCACCTCAGTAAATTGCTGTGACATACCTGTGTTCACCTCAGGAGGAATGTTAGTCAAGAAATACTGGTGCAGGGTGTTATGTATGTACAGCAGGAGTCATTTACTTAATACTAATACTGCAGTATATATATATATATATATATATATATATATATATATATATATATACATACACACACATACATTACTTGTAAATATTAATGATATTATGTCATGATTTATGTATGATCGCACGTAGCTATAATTGTGTATTCCAGGTACAGTACTAGATGTGTCAGGCAGTAGTGATGGATACTAATTATCACCCACAGAACAATTTCTTTTGTACATCCCCGGAGCACATATCACATTGTGGGCAGTAGCTTGGGAACAACCATAAACATCAGTATAGATGATGACTTATTCCAACTCTCCTAATGGAAATGTACACTATCCTGCAAAAAGTAATTGGACACCTGAGCAAGAATTTATTTCCATATGTTAATCCTTAGTGGGGCTCCTTCGGTCCAAATGACATCGGATACTCTCCGTGGCATACTTTCTACTAACGTCTGATACACTTCAGCTGCTATTTCCCTCCATTCATCCTGCAAACATCTGGCGAGTTCTCTTAAAGAATATGGGCGCTGTTCATATTTCCCAAAGATGTTCAATAGGTTCAGGTTGGGACTCCAATCGTGGAACATCCGTATCCTCAAACCAACGTAAAATAGTGCTGGGTTTGTGACAAGGTACGTTGTCTTGTTGGAAGTATGGCTGACCATTCCCAGAGTATTACCACATTCTCGGCAGCACATTATTGTGAAGAATGTCAGGGTCACCTCCATGTTCATGGTTCTTGTCACTACAACCAATGGACCGAGACCATAGTAAAACATCCACAGACCATAATGGAACCTCTGCCGCACCTAACTGTTGGCACAACGCACTCAGGCAGAAGGTGTTTCCCAGGCTCCTCCACATCAGGGACAGACATCTAATGTAAAGATGGATTCATCCCTCCATAGAACATTCTACCATTGCTTAACAGGCAAGTTTGGCGTCATCGCCTGGGCAGATGTCCAGAGCCAATGGGCTCTTTGCAGCTGAATCAGGGTGGATGGACGTTGGATCACTTGCTGGCTGCAGTTGGGGGACTACCTACAACATGAGCGCACCTTCAGATTTATATTCTGGGACTATCTTTAGTTTCCAATCCATCCCTGCTTCGATACTATTTGTACCGTGGTGTGACTTATTATAAAATAAAGTGTTGTGTATCACAGCATATTGCAAAGTAGAAGGTAGCAGAATAATGATAATCTAAGGTAAAATGATGTTCACCGTGCGGTGTAAATAATGCGCTACTTTGATAGATTGGACTTTTATGGATGCAGTGATACCAAATATGTATTTTTCCTTTATCATTTAGATTTAAAGTTTAAAGGGGGTGATTTAAACTTTTATTACATTTTTTTTACAATTAATTAAACTTTATTGATCTTCTTTTTACTTTTCTTTTAAGCCCGCCTGGGGGACTACAACATGCGATGCTTTGATCGCTCCTGCAGTATGACGTAATGCTATAGCATTACGTCATACTGCATTCTGACAGGCAGTATATCAAGCCACCCCATGGAGATGGCTTAATAGGCAGTCTCCTAAGGCAGCCCTGGAGCCTTTCAGAAGGCCCCCGGCAGCCATGACACCTGCACAGCTCCCCTGATCACACCGCTCGTTCGGGGGATTTGAATGCCGCTGTCAGAATTGACAGTGGCATTTAAAGGGTTAATATCCGCAATTGGCAAAATCCGAAATTCATAGAACTTTAGAGTAGTTCAGAAAAAACACTTTGTCAAAAAACACTCCCGCCCCTAGAAGAAGTTGCCATTTTGCTGTAAAACCCGTCCTGCAGTTCTATCTCAGGCAGATATACAAATGATGAGAGTTGTGGTGATTAGATGAACGGTCTTGTCACCGGAGGCCCTAAAAGTGGTTCCCCCCTTGGCCTATAAGAGGCTCTCGGAGGCTCCTTGTGTGTAGTGACCTCTTCTTCCGCTTGTGTAGAGCTTGTTGGCCACTCGTTTAAGCCCTGTTGCATTATAGTCTTAAAATGATAGATCCAATTGGCATTAGCATGGTGAACATAACGGTGTAGTTCCCAATTAGTGAATATCGTCTTTCTGTTCATCTGAACAGAGTACAATTAAGTTTGTTGAAAGAATGGAACGCACAATGGGTTCCAAAGGCTTAGTTACATATTACGTTCCTGTTAGAGAGGAGAATTGTTCCCTCCCCATAATCACGTCAATGCCGGGTGGCGCTACTGACGAACTCCACGAATTGTAAGTGATATCACATGTATTTAAGTATGTATATGCATCTATGTATGTGAAGCTTGAGAAAGGCATAGCTAATAAACATTTTTATCTGGACTGAAGGTCTCCAATGGATCACTAAGTCAAGTCCTTTTGGCGTGTTTAAAGAGCGGGGGTAATATTGTTTTTCATTTTTTTCGTTTTGACTCTTATTGGGATGTGAGAAGCTGGATGGTTGTATCCATGAATTGTCCCCCACCAGCCGTTCTGACCAGACTGTTAGGGGCTGTTGGGACCAGTGGATGTATGAGGGCACACAAGGTGACCGGGCTCAGGACCCCCTACAGACCACCAGTAGAGAGGAGCATCTGACCAGACTGTTAGGAGGTGTTGGGACCAGTGGATGTGTGAGGGCACACAAGGTGACCGGGCTTAGGACCCCCTGACAGACCACCAGTAGAGAGGAGCATCTGACCAGACTGTTAGGGGGTGTTGGGACCAGTGGATGTGTGAGGGCACACAAGGTGACCAGGCTCAGGACCCCCGACAGACCACTAGTAGAGAGGAGGTTCTGACCAGACTTTTAGGAGGTGTTGGCACCAGTGGATGTGGGAGGGCACACAAGGTGACCGGGCTCAGGACCCCCCGACAGACCACCAGTAGAGAGGAGCGTCTGACCAGACTTTTAGGAGGTGTTGAGAACAGTGGATGTGTGAGGGCACACAAGGTGACCGGGCTCAGGACCCCCCGACAGACCACCAGTAGAGAGGAGCGTCTGAGCAGACTTTTAGGAGGTGTTGAGAACAGTGGATGTGTGAGGGTGCACAAGGTGACCGGGCTCAGGACCCCCAACAGACCACCAGTAGAGAGGAGTGTCTGACCAGACTGTTAGGAGATGTTGAGACCAGTGGATTTGTGAGGGTGCACAAGGTGACTGGGCTCAGGACCCCCTGACAGACCACCAGTAGAGAGGAGCATCTGACCAGACTGTTAGGAGGTGTTGAGACCAGTGAATGTATAAGGGCACACAAGGTGACTGGGCTCAGGGCCCCCCGACAGACCACCAGTAGAGAGGAGCGCCTGACCAGACTGTTAGGAGGTGTTGGGACCAATGGATGTGTGAGGGTGCACAAGGTGACCGGGCTCAGAACCCCCGACAGACCACCAGTAGATAGGATCATCTGATTGTCCGACAAGCACAAGCAGCTTCAACTGTTTCGTTGTTCACCATCCAGAGACAGGTGGCGCCATCGTTACACCCCTGTGTCTATGGGAACCATTTCCAGGTGCTCGCCTGAAGCACATTTGGTTTCACGGCACTCATTATGTGTACTGTCTTTGACACCCACTGTCACCTCCACTTGCAGTAGTGACATGAATAATGGAACTGAACGCTACAAAGTGGAACCGGGTTGTCTTGACTGCAAATCCAGGTTTAGTTTGGGCGCTGACGATGGTCGTGTTCGTGTCTGGAGACCTCGGGGTGAGCGCCTCAATCCTGCATTTGCTGTGGAGCAGCACACTGCCCCCTGCTGGTGCGATTGTCTGGGGGGGCCATCACATACGAATGTCGGTCCCCCCTAGTAGTGGTACGAGGGACAATGACAGCTCAGTGATATGTTCAGGACGTCCTGCAGCCACATGTGTTCCTCTCATGGCGGCTTCCAAGAGGCATTTTCTTGCCTTCTGTGATTTACAAAAAAATTTCGACAAATTATCCTCTTTCCAACGGGGTGTTATTTCTTGGACTCTGTGATATATTCAGGGGGTTTTCGGTCAGACGTCCAGTTAATTAACAGTCACTACTAATATTGTTTTACACACTGAAGGACACAAATAATAAGAGAGAAAGTTAAATTCCAAATCAAGTATAAGGGGATTTTTTCAATCTTGAGTTGAAAGGGAAAGGAAATCTCTGTTTTTCTTGTTCTGTCTCATGGGAGATATTCCGGAACTCTCCATACAATAATATTATTACAGAAGCTATGTGCATTACCGGGGAAGGGGGGCATGATGGAACTGCATCCTGGCACCACAGGGACTATGGGATATAATCCAAGCAGGGCAACATCTACAGGGAGACTGTATGCTCTCATTGTATTTCATAGCCACCTCTGGATGAAGCTGTGAAATATAAGTCCCTCCAATCCCCCTCCAGTACAGCAAGAGATTTCATATTATTGATAGAAAAACATCCACATGTCCCTGTCCATAGCCAATTATCATTAAATCATTTAATTTGTAGTGATCAGCTGATTGTCATGGTTCCAATTGCTGTAGGCTACTCATTTTCCCCACAGCAGCTACTACAGGGGAGATTTGGTATTACATGCCTCCATTCAAATGAATGGCCATCCATATAATCCATGAGCAGATCAAGTCCCGCCAGAGAAAGAGCTGCTTCTTGTTGAGCGAGGGTAGATCTGGCCATAGGATTTTACATTAAAGTGACCCTCTGGTCCTGGCCAAGCAAAGATGGCCGAACTACTTTTCTGACTACCTCATAACACTGTGCATTAGTATGCATCATTAGTCTAAGATGCTACACCTGCTTTGATTAACCAGCGCTGCTCATGTGAGCCAAATGACACATTCAACAGTATCTAAATGGCTCCCCCCCGTGACTTGTGACAAGATTGCAAAATGTCTTTCGGTCATGGCTATCCTTAGGTATGTGCAGCCTGTGCGGTTGCACAGGGTGCTTGCCAACAGCTTGTGACAGAGCACCAGATGGATATGGGCTGGGGGCAATCATCCTCTGAAGTCCAACTGGTCAGTTGATCTTACTCTGTATGGCAGCGTCTTGTGAAGCTACATGAATCATCATCCTCTTGATTCTGTCACCTCTCCTCTGATGTTCAGAGGGTCCGCTGTCAGCCCATAGGTGCTTGGTAACACAATTGCTTAGTTCTGCCACTGCATTTATGTTATGAGCTTGGTTCTGCTATTGTATCTATGTACTGAGGTTAGCTTGGCTCTGATGCTGTACTTAGATGCTGAGCTTGATTCTGGTACAGTATTTATTCCCTCTATTGGGGTGTGTCTGCTGTTATCTTGTTGCTTTCTGCACAAGCAGAAGATAAGTAAACTGCCTATCAGTACAATATTTATCTCTTGTTTCTTATGAAGGGGGTTACCAAAAAAAAATTGCAGAAGCGGTCAAAAGATCACAAGTTCAAGTCTCAATTGGGGAATTTAAAAAATTAATAACAATTTTTAAAAATATAAAAAAAGTTAAAAAATAAGGATGAGCGAGTATACTCGCTAAGGCACTACTCGCTCGAGTAATGTGCCTTCGACGAGTATCTCCCTGCTCGTCCCGGAAGATTCGGGGGCCGCCGCGGAGCGGGGAGCGGCGGGGGTGAGCGGGGAGGAACGGAGGGGAGATCTCTCTCTCCCTCTCTCCCGTCCGCTCTCCCTTGCTCCCCGCCACGACTCACCTGTCAGCCGCAGCGGTCCCCGAATCTTTATGGACGAGCAGAGAGATACTCGGCCAAGGCACATTACTCGAGCGAGTAGTGCCTTAGCGAGTATACTCGCTCATCCTTATTAAAAAAAGCTTTCCTATTTTTTTAAGTAAAAAATATAAAAATACTTAAAGGGGTTGTCCCGCGAAACAAAGTGGGGGTATACACTTCTGTATGGCCATATTAATGCACTTTGTAATGTACATTGTGCATTAATTATGAGCCATACAGAAGTTATTCACTTACCTGTTCCGTTGCTAGCGTCCCCGTCTCCATGGTGCCGTCTAATCTTCAGCGGCTAATCGCCCGATTAGACGCGCTTGCGCAGTCCGTTCTTCTCCCTTCTGAATGGGGCCGCTCGTGCCGGAGAGCGGCTCCTCGTAGCTCCGCCCCATCACATGTGCCGATTCCAGCCAATCAGGAGGCTGGAATCGGCAATGGACCGCACAGAAGACCTGCGGTCCACCGAGGGTGAAGATCCCGGCGGCCATCTTCACAAGGTAAGTCAGAAGTCACCGGAGCGCGAGGATTCGGGTAAGTACTGGACGGTTTGGTTTTTTTATGCCTGCATCGGGTTTGTCTCGCGCCGAACAGGGGGGCTATTGAAAAAAAAAAAAACCCGTTTCGGCGCGGGACAACCCCTTTAATTGATATTGCCATATTCAGTCTGATTAAAATACTTTTTGCATCTTTTTATACAGTTGACCTGTTGTTCAGGATCCTTGCTGATCAGCTAATTCCCAGTGACACCATCACTATGGACAGTGCAGGAAGCAGATCGCAGTGGCCATAATGCAGCAACCCGGTTGCTACTGCAGGCGCGGCTTTTAATGAATTCCTGAGGACAAGTCATTAATTTAAAAAAGCCAAACAGTTCCAGAAAACCTCTTTAGCCTGCACAGTGAATGCCATAAGAAAAAGAAATACACAATGCCAGAATTATGTTATTTTTGGTCACTAACTCTGAAAAACAATGGAATAAAAAACTGGCAAAAAGTTGTATGCACCCCAAAAATTACTGATTAAAAAGTACAGATTGCTGCCAATGATGGAAAAATAAAAAAGCTCTGGGTGTTAGAATTTGGCGACAATAAATAAAAGTTTTTTCAGTTTTTAAAAGCAGTAAAATATAAAAAAAAAAAAACCTATAAAAATTTGCTATTACAATTATTTTACTGACCCCCTTTTGGGAGGCAGTGCAAAAACTTGGCAATAAAAATGTTTTAATTGTTTACAGTGGAAAGGGGGTAAATAATACTCTGTGTAGTATGGCCACCTGCAGACGGGCGGAAATTCCGCAGTGGGATTTCCCGCGGAATTTCCACCCGTGGAAGCTGCCATAGGATTGTGTTAGCAAAAGCAATCCTAGGCAGATGGACGCGATTTGGCCGCACGAAATCTTGCGCGGCAAACAAGACGCGGCATGCTCTATTTCTGTTCGGGTCTCGCAGAGCCCCACACAGAAGCGTCACTCCCCGGCCGCCGGCTCCGGTCTGCACATGAGCCGGCTGCCTGGCAGCCGGCACATGAAAGAGCCGGGGCCGCGGGAGCAGGTGAGTGACGCGCTGCTCTCTGCAGACGCTCAGGTCTGGTCCCGCTGCGAGAATTCCCGCAGCTGGATCCGACCCGGCCGTCTGCAGGCGGCCTATCTGTGTACTGTGTGACCGATACAGTATATTAGCATTGAGATAAACATTATGCTAAACACCCATCATATTACTTACAGGGCTGTGAAGAAGATGCAGAAGAGCGGGATGGTGGAATAGGAAGGAAGCCGGAAACGGCCCTCATATCTCATCCAATTCTTGTTTAAGAAACATAATTACTATACAGGAAGACATTCTTGGTTACTAGTATAACAAAGACTACAAGCTGTGGTTTTACATGCTCTACAGGGAATATTGGGGTAAGACATTTCGGACTATTATTAGGGCTCGTACACACATGGGACCTAATCATGAAAAAAAATATCGGCTAACTGTGCATAAAATCATGTGAATGGACGATTTTCTTCTATTGAGTCCCAAGCTTCATTATTGTTAAAATCACCCATTTGCACGATCGGGAGCGGAGTGTTGCAGAAATAATGCGCTGCTGTTTGGAATTCCCTCAATTGATAGAAATCCTCCTAATGACTTCTAATGACTTAAATACAGGCACCTGTCTTCTTTTCCAACCGTTGGACGCAGCTAAACTCCATTTTTTTGTAGCTCCCATAGGAGTCTATGGACACTCCTGTGCTTTGCGCACCAAAGATAGGTCAAGCCCTATATTCTTGTGCAGCAGGGAATTTGAGTTGCTGAATTTCAATAGCCGATGTCCTTTTTTTTAGTTGCAATTCGTTTTGCGTGGCTAAAATTTCGTCTGAACGTTTTCATAAGACACCATTGGTTCTAATAGTTTTTGTGCGACTAATATAGCTGCGCAAATTCCCTGGTGTGAACGGGACCTCTCCATCCCAAGGAGTGGTCAACCAACAAAGACTATGCCAAGAGCAGGGTGTATAATAGTCTGCGAGGAAGGAACTCAAAAGAATCCAAGGTAACCTCTATGCAACTTAAGGCCTTTCTCACATTATCTAATGTGTAACATTCATGAGTCCGCCATCACGAGGACACTGAGCAACAATGGTGTGCATGGCAGGATTACAAGGGTAAGGCCACTGCTCTCCAAAAAGACATTGCTGCCCATCTGTTGTTTGCTAAAAAATCACCTGGGCAATCCAGAAGGCTGTTGGAACAATGTTTTGTGGGCAGAGGAGAACAAAATAGAGCTTTTTGGCTTAAAAGGAAAGCGTTATATTTTGAGAAAAAACATCTGATGTAGTTTTAGGTCAAATATAAGGAGAAATATGGAAAAAAATTCCAAAGGGTTCACAAACTTTCAAGCACCACTTTATCTAATTGATATGCCTACAGTGATTAGGTTGGGAAAGTCCATTAAAGCCTAATCCCAATGCTACACTAAAAAAACTCAACATTATTACCGTTCTCAGCAGAGAAGTTTATAGTTAATACGAATACAACCTTCCAATCAAAGTATTGTCTCAGGACCAAAGAAGGGGAGTATATGACCTGGTGCCCTCCCTTATTTCCATGCAGCCGCCAATGCACCAGTTCATGCAGACCAGCTCTGGTGATCCAAGATGACTTAGACTTTCTGATGCTCACGTGAGCAGCACTGTCCAATGAGAAAGCAGCATGCATTGGCTGATTACTGATGCACAGTGTTCATTGGGTAGCCTAAGCAGCTGTCTGGCCATCTTGGATCACCATAGAAGGCACCAAGTAATATGACCAACCCCTCCTTTGGTCCTAGAACAATATTTTGTCCCAGGTCCAGGGAATTGCTTTACATTTCTTCACCCTAAGACCTCCAAAAGAGGGTATAGTCCTCCTGGTGGATTCCCTGGTCATGGTCCCCAGAGTAGTAGCCAGTTGGTTACAGTTGCATCTTCACCTATCGTCAGCCCAAAGTTTTCAACAGAATGGATCAGGTTTTTGGCAGACTATGGTCTTCCATCTTTCATGCTGCTTTTCCCACCAATATATCACCTTGAATGGCCAAAATCAGCTATTTGGGTAACCATTATTTCATATGTATGGCCACTTTAAAATCGTGACTGTCCCATAAATCTTTTGAGTTTCCTTTGACGAATGCTATACCATGGATCTTTCCTAAATGAGGCATAAAAAGATCATCAAACTTTTACATAACTATCGCATTTGTAGATGTTTCCAAGAAAGTCCTACCTTTTGTGGAAAGACAATTAGCTGTTAGTTTCCTTAATAATTACATGGGAAATTTTCCTGCGAGAGACTTACACAAGGATTACTGTAAGTGCAAACACAGCAACAGGACACCGGGGGGGGGGGGGGGGGGGGGGGACACATAGACGAGAACACAGCGGGGCATCTTCTCAAGAACATACCAGGGGTGGAGGTTGTGGGTCTTGTATATAGAGTTTGAGAAACAACATTTCCTGTGTTTTCTACTATAATGTTTCCTTTTTACAACGAACCAACAATTACTCATCCAATTAAATACACTCAATGGCTTATCTTCTATGTATAGATACCAGTCAACAATAGCCATGGGGAAACCTTCTCTGAACTGCCAAGAAAGGTGAATATACTCACATTTGTTACCATAGCATATTCCGCACCAGTTGTCTTATTGCCTGAACCAATGGCATACATACAAGTGTTGGGGCCCCATAGTAAAAACTTAAATGGGTCCCTGTTATGTTTTCTGGTTTTGCCACTCAGAACTGGAAGATTTTTTTTTTTGCAGTTTAATGTCCTTTAAAATGACCCTTGAGCCAATTCTCCATCTTTTTGTTTACTGTCAATACAGTTCTTCTTTGGTGGAGGGTCCTGTATATGTACTCACTACCCAGTAGAAAAAAAGATGGTGCAATCAGAGCTGGGATCCCTTCTCTTCAGGGGTCAAACTGCAGTCCATGGTCTGCAACTATGGTACGTACACCCTTGGTGTGAGCAAAGGGGACACTCAACACTCAAAGTTAAAGGGGTTGTCTCGCGAAATCAAGTGGGGTTATACACTTCTGTATGGCCATATTAATGCACTTTGTAATGTACATTGTGCATTAATTATGAGCCATACAGAAGTTATTCACTTACCTGCTCCGTTGCTAGCGTCCTCGTCTCCATGGTTCTGTCTAAATTCGCTGGCGGCTTGCTTTTTTAGACGCGCTTGCGCAGTCCGGTCTTCTGCTCTGAGCACGAGCCGCTTCAGTGTGCTTGCCGCTACAGCTCTTCTGCGCATGCGCAGACGAGCTGTATCTTCTCGGAAGCGCGCTGGAGCGGCCATTCTGCTACCATCCTCTTTTAGAGGAAGGTGCAGAGCCGCCCAGTCGCCCAGCAGAGCCGCCCAGCCGCCCAGGTAAGTGATGGGTGACGGACTGACGGGGGTGACGCGTGACTGACTGCCGCTGTGGCCCCGGAGCCTACCGCTGTGGCCCCGGAGCCTACCGCTGTGGCCCCGGGGCCTACCGCTGGGCCCCGGGGCCTACCGCGGGGGAGCCGGGGCCTACCGCGGGGGAGCCGGGGCCTAGCACCGGTTACCTGCTGCCTGGCGGTGGGTGACTGGTCGGCCGCGTTCAATCCCGGGGTCCGGTCGGCGGCTGCGGGGCGTCGTGTTGTCATGGAGACACAGCTGGTAGCGTCTCGGGAGCGCGCACGTCGGGCTACAGCAAGCGACGGGAAAAGAGCCGGCAGCCATCTTGGGGAAACCTTTTATAAGTTGCTGAAACGCTGGAACTGTAAGTACAAACCAGCTAGAAAAGTCATTTACAGGGGGGCTTAGTAATGTATGCTTAATTAGGGGGACTGGGCAAAAAAAAAATTTCACTGCTTCCTCGAGACAACCCCTTTAATACATCTTTATATATAGGCCACAACAGAAAGTGTGTGCAACAAAGTTAGAGTAAAAGCTTGAGATCTGGCATAACTTTATTGGTCGCATTTCCCTCTATTGGGGACACTGAGCTTTCCCAGGAGGAGCAATCATGTTAACTCCTGAAGAAAAGGCAATAGGCCTTGAAACGTTTAGCTGCTGGATATTAAAGATAAAGAGGATTAAAGGGTTTGCCTGATTGTCGGATGATGTTTTAATTATAGGTGCACATGTGTTGAAATAACAAAAACAGTGGTACTCACCTTTCCTCGGTCTCAGTGATCCAGCACTGGAGTTCTGCGCATTCCTGGTCTTTGTTGGGCAATGCCAGGAGAACACCATCTGACTGCTGTTGCCTCTGATTGGCTACATTGGTCAGGGGGTGGCTGTTCCACTACAAATACAGAGAGGACCATGGGACTGCAGCATTGGATCACTAGGGAAGAGGACGGTAACACATGTGCACCTACTGTATGATTAGAGAAATACTATGACAACCCCTTTAAGCTTTTCAAACTATGGAATTTAGATTCTAATAAAGTTGTAACAGAAATTGCTTTTGCTCTGCGCTCCTTCACATGACTCTCCATTACTGTCCACACCAGTTTGGATGACAACAACATTTGGATGCCTCCATTGATTACCGGTTCATACGGCCATTCAGGTCGACAGGCAGAGTCATTATTGGGTTTCTAAAGTTGCCAACGGGAAGAGCTCCGCCTCATTTTTTTTACACACTGGCCTGTGCCAGGAGGTCTCTATTTTTTCTCCCCACCTGTTTTCTCGCCATCACTTGCACATGCAAGAAGTAGTAAAATTAAAGCTGCCCCACTGTTCTTACCAAAATTTGCAAAAAGATTAACTGCAGACTAAAGCTATTCGTGTCATCAAGATGTCTATTTCAGCTGAACCTAGAATGGCAATTATTTGATTCATGTAAGTCTAGTCATACATTTCAATGGATGGCCAACCGTGCAATACATGGACCTGTCGCGTGCGCCAAAGGAAGAACAGCTCTTAACTCTGGTCCACAGTCCCCATGAAATCTTCATTGTTACCAAGTAAAATTCTAAAGTTGAAGATTTCCTTCCTCAAGCGATGGCGATACAGGCCAGCAAGAACATCAGTTAGATAAACATCTGTCCAGACCTCTCACAAAGCCTCCCTATAGTGGCTTCTTCATGAGAGCTCCTGTAGGAGGGGGTTGTGATGGTGATAATGATTGTTACTCTATTCTTGTTGGTTGTGTAACACATTTGCTTTAATTCTGTGCCCCTGAGTGCTGGTGAGGGCAACCCGTCCCTGGAGCAATGCGCCATTTTCCCCAATCACTCTGGTAACAAGTGTGTGGTATATAAGATAGGGCGGAGTCCATCCTTAGGGTGGTGCAGAGATAGAGAGACTAAAAGCAGAAGTCTGGAGTCTGAGCATGCAGCATTAAGGCCTACTTACACATAATGCGTAAACGGGCGCACAAATTTAACGATTGTGCGCCCATTCAGATGGCCTGACTCTGGCGCATATACACTGAGACCACAATGCCTTACCTCCACCTTGCAGGCTCCCAACATCAAGATCTATTTTACTTCTGAGGTATTGTGCATGGTACTTCATGGGACATATATAGTAGTGTAGTACACAGAAGGGCCTATAGAGGGCTGCAGACAGGACTTCTGGTGCTAGGGTTAACACCAAGGGGTGGAGCAGGAGGTTAACACCAAGGCGTGCAGCAGAAACTAGGTAAAAGCTCAGTTTCTAACAAACTCAGGGGGAAGTTACAGCTTGGCAGTGCAGGACAGGCTGCAGGCTGAGGTCCAGTGTGGACCAGTTGGGTCTGTCGCATCGTCTGACGGAGGAAGAGACGCCCTCCAGACGCCCCAGGAGGGGTTACTGACAGAGCCCTGTGGGTTGCGAACCCTATTTGCTTTTGTGGACTGTATATCATTTCCTTGCGTGCTAGGAAATAAAGGCTGGCAGGAGCCAAATTTGAAGAAAAACTTCAGTTTCTGGAGCATAATTCGTGTGAGGTGCCCATTCCAGTATCACAAAGTGGGCGATCCTGTGGCAAGCAGACCACAACTTGTCACTATATATATATCATGTAATGTATATCTGTGACCTCTCCAGTTATGATTTTATAAAGTCTCTGTGATTATCTTTATTGTTATCTCAGTAAAGGTAAGCTGAGCACAGTAGACTAACCTTAAATCACACAGCATGGGATGTGATCCAAAGTAATCAAAGGGGGAGGAAATGGGAACAGTAAACACTAACCAGCCTGAAAACACTCAGTTTTTTTTAAAATCACTAGATCCCACAGAACAAAATTGCATCTGAGCATGTAAAAAAAAACAATTACTAATGCAAGGTTTGGGTTTTTGTAGATTGTTCCAGGATATCATGGAAATTGACAAGCAGAACAGGTTTTGCACTGATGGCCAATATTAGTAAGTAGGAGGAATAACCACTCCTTTCCTGGGACATATCTGAGGAGGCTGGAGATGATGGCACTGGTTACAATGGCTAGGACTGGCTTGAAGGTGAGAATCGACCTGCGGTACACTTTTGGAATCGTATTCGATTTCACACAATTTGTGGCGCAGTGGAAATTTTTCTTGCTTTTTTTGTTGAACCATTGTGTAAATCAATCTAGAACACAGAAGCAGTGTTTAGTTGTCTTTATACAAGTCCACACAGATCTTCCCAGAGAGCCTCGTGTGGTGCAGAGCATTGGGCAGCAGAACTGCAGTCCTAAGCTCTCGCTCACGACCTGAATGTTGTGTATTCAATCCCTGTATCGTTCAGGTAGGGCCCAAGGTTTACTCAGCCTTCCATTGTAAAATGAGTACGCAGCTTGCTGGGCGGGGGGAGGAGTAGAAGATGACTAGGGAAGGAAATGCCAAGCCACCCACAAAAACAGTCTGCTGGACTTTGCCTTTGGCTACCTTAGATCTCTGCCAAAGCTTACACAAAGGATGTAACCCCTGTAACTCCGGAGAATAGACGCAGTAGATGGGCTCTCCTTAACTAGGGTATGGCTGCTAACTTGGTTTCACACAGATTGGGTGTGGATATTTCTCTGTTGCTTAGATTGCTTGAAGGAGTCTCTGAGGGAGACAAGGAGGACTGGTAGAAGAAAGAAGAGTGGACTACACACTGATGGGGTCTGGAGGTAGGATAAACTCCTGTGCTTTCCCTGCATGCCCTATACCATGATGTCACATCTAGGCAATGAGCTATCCCATCAATCCAAGAGGGTACTGTGTGGCATAGTGTCTTCTGTTTAATTTGACCCAGGGTTCAATACTGCTGCGACCCGGTTTGTACTGGGCTGCATGGTATGCGCCTATTATAATGCAGACCAACGGGTCAACCTACCACCTCACTGTAAGCCAGGCTAACCATTTCAGGGAATGCAGATGACTGCATACAGCTACCAGAGGTAGGTGTCTTGGAGTCTATATTGGTTTGCATAAACCTCTTCTCAATTAGAGGCATGGCTTGCAGAATAAAATAAATAAAAATGCCAATGCCAAAACTACAGCTAAGAGATTGACAAATGAACTAATCTATATATATAAAGACGAAAGCCCTCAGACTCACTGAATCACTCACTGACTGACTCGCCAAAAGTTCTCCAACTTCCCGATGTCGTAGAAACATGAATTTTGGCACAAGCATAGATTATCTCCAAAATAAGAAAAGTAATTGGGTCTCAACTCGATTATTCAATTCTAGCGCAAAAGAATTAGTGTCGAACTTTAACGTACATAATCTAAATCTTACTTCCCAATGTCATAGAAATTCGAAATTTGGCAGGAGCATTGATTATATCATAAATAGGAGAAGCTAATAGGTCCCAACTCGATTATTCAATTCTAAGCACCAAAGAATTAGCGTCCAAATTTTATGTACGGAATCTAATTCTCTCACTTCCCGGTGTCATAGAAACTCGAAATTTGGCAGGAGCATTGACTGTCATAAATAATAAAAGCTAATGGGTCCCAACTCGATTATTCAATTCTATGCGCAAAAGAATTAGCGTCCAAATTTTACGTACGGAATGTAATTTTCTCACTTTCCGGTGTCATAGAAATGTGAAATTTGGCACGAGCATTGATTATGTCATAAATAGCAAAAGCTAATGGGTCCCAACTCGATTATTCAATTCTATGCGCAAAAGAATTAGCGTCCAAATTTTATGTACGGAATGTCATAGAAACGTGAAATTTGGCACGAGCATTGATCTATATATATATAAAGACAAAAGCCCTCACTGACTCACTGACTGACTGACTCACTCACTGATTGACTGACTGACTGACTCGCCAAAAGTTCTCCAAGTTCCCGATGTCGTAGAAACATACATTTTGGCACAAGCATAGATTATCTTCAAAATAGGAAAAGTAATTGGGTCCCAACTCGACTATTCAATTCTAGCGCAAAATAATTAGTGTTGAAATTTAACGTACATAATCTAAATCTCTCACTTCCCAATGTTATAGAAACTTAAAATTTGGCATGGGCATTGAATATCTCATAAATAGGAAAAGTTAATGGGTCCCAACTTGATTATTCAATTCTATGCGCAAAAGAATTAGCATCCAAATTTTACGTACAGAATCTAATTCTCTCACTTCCCGGTGTCATAGAAACTTGAAATTTGGCACGGGCATTGATTATGTCATAAATAGGAAAAGCTAATGGGTCCCAACTCGATTATTCAATTCTATGCGCAAAAGAATTAGCGTCCAAATTTTATGTACGGAATGTAATTTTCTCACTTTCCGGTGTCGTAGAAATGTGAAATTTGGCATGAGCATTGATTATGTCATAAATAGGAAAAGCTAATGGGTCCCAACTCGATTATTCAATTCTATGCGCAAAAGAATTAGCGTCCAAATTTTACATATGGAATTTAATTCTCTCACTTCCTGATGTCATTTTATATAAAGGTAACGTCGCATGGTTACCTCCCCGTTGTGTTTCCTGGGTAACGCAGAGAACTATGCAAAAGGGTGAACATATGTTTTTCCCGGTATTTCTAAAGTAATCACGACTTCATAAGATTTTCCGTGTGAACACCAGATAGACACCAGTAGCAAATTAACTCGGGTGAACCCGGGCATATCAGCTAGTTATACATATATGTATGTGTTGCTGTGGAGGAAGCCAGAAGCCTGGAGCTGGTTCCTCTGTTACCTGTGACTACGCAAAGCTTAGTACAGCAGGTTTATATTTATTTTTTCTTGTTTTCTGTTTTATTCCCCTATCCCTTATAGGGTTAACCAGTGGCTGAGGTACAAGGTAAGGTCCGTCCTTGTCAGGATGGTTAGTCTGCTGGTTGGGTGGGTCTCTTTCCGGGTGGGTCCCTTCCTTGTTTTAGTTTATTAGAGAGAGTTTGTTCCTTTTTATGTGGTTGTTTTTATTGTTTTGTACGGTTTAGTATGCAGTGGCGTGGTGTTTTCAGGTTACGTATCCAGAGCGTCTCATGCAGACATAGCAACATGTACATATATGGAAAATAATAGAGGTACACATTTCCTTGGTCCTCTACTCAGTCAGACCTGTGCCTGATCATCAAACTGAGTTGAATCCCTGGGAACTTATGTCTGGTAGGGCCCCTGTAATAGACCTATACTTTCTTCAGTCAGGTAAAGCGAGAAAAGTTTAGTACTGTGTTAGCCAGTGGGGCAAAAAGTGATTGTGTTATCTGAAAGTTATATGTGTTTATATGTGTATATATGTATATGTATGTATATGTGTGTGTGTGTGTGTATATATATATATATATATATATATATATATATATATATATATATATATAAAATCTACAGCTCTTTTTCATTAGCCATGAGCCTGAGGAAGAACCCGATGTAGGTTCAAAAGCTCACTATGACATCATGTCTTTTTGTTAGCCATTAGAGGGTCTCATATCTACAAGATCACCTTCTTTTTCTTTCTGAGAACAGTCACATATTGCTCCAGTCCTGGCATGGGAATCTCCCTTCTCATGTGATTATTTTATGATAAGAGTTTACTGTCACTCATAAAAGTGTTTTCCTCGATTCCAGATGCAGACTTAAGGTTGTGTTGTATGATGACTGGCTTGTCCTCAGAAGGACATGTTGGGAAAAAGCTCGTAATGGAGATTTGGTGGACCATACCAGATCCAGTTTATGACTGCCACTTCAGTTGAAGAGAAACTGAAAAGAAAATATAATTGGGCCCATGCCAACCACTGTATGCGAGTCTCCATCCTAAAGAAAGAATGAAATACCCGCTAGACTATGCATAGCTTTTAAGTTATGATTATAATACCATGGGTTTGGGCTTGTTAGAAAATAACTGAGACAATGTGTGCGTTAAAATCATGAAGTACTTGTAGAAAATTGAAGAACTGTTTTATGTATAGCCATGCTCCTATAATATCCTCCTCTACGCTTTTGTGTGTATACCCCTCATTACCTCATTATGAAGGAGGTCAGGTCATGTTTAAAAATAAATGTGCTTATGTATGTATATATATTTCCCAAAAATGGTTACACATGGCTCGGTGACCCCTGGTTAGTTCCCATGAACTGGGGATCATCATGCCATCTCATTTGTACAGGAAAAAGTGTCACTATAGACTGTATCCCTCCTAGACAAGATGTGTGTGTGCGCGCGGACCTCATTAATAATCTAGTGCCTCTGTTTCCAAATCACATCCCCTATGGGGATTACAATGAGCTAACTAATAAAATAGAGGGTACTGGTGTATTATGTCGCCACTGGAAGTTAGAGGTGGCGACATAATACAGCAATTTTGACATGGAGTAATGCCCCCACTTGTAATTGGCTGGGGGCGTGTTTCATCCCTCAAGTGCCGTTGTCCATCGGGAAGCACAGCGGCAAGTGTGGGAGTGGCAGCAGCCGCCACAGGAGCAGTAGGAGAGGCGCCGTTGGCATCATGAGGAGAGGCGGCGGCAGCAGCGGCGGGACCAGGAGGTGAGGCAATGGCGGCTGCGGTGAGTGGACGAGAGCTGGCACCAGGAGAAGAGGCAGCGACAGGAGGAAAGGCGGCACCGGGAGGATAGGTAGCAACAGGAGAAGAGACAGTGCCAGGAGAAGAGGCCCCAGGGGACCAGGCAGCAGTGGCGGCAGCAGGAGGAGACCCAGTGGGAGCAAAAGACCTGGTGGCAGTTGCGGTAGTAGGAGAGCCCCAGGTTGTAGCAGCAGCGTCGGTATGGATTTTTGCCTGGGCTGAAGGGTTACGCTCAGGCTTACTTTTCCTGTTGGGCTTACATATAATGTAAGACTAACAGGAAAAATAGCCCTAACCCTCCTGCCCAGGCAAAAATCCATAAAGATTTCAGGCAATCGGGAGCTAGGGGCGTGACAGGGGTGTTCCTCCATGCAACCCCTATCAAACCTCTAGCTTCCGGTGGCGTCAAGGTACACCAGTACCCAATATGTGAGATACAATGCTATATAATTGGCCCAGAACTAGGCTCTGACTTTTAGATGACAATTGCCCTAGATCACACAGTAGTAGCCATGCTAAATTTTGTGTTACCACATAATGGTCTGTCATAAATGGTGAGCTGTGAGTGCACACTGTCCAGGGGAGCTGCGGTTAATTAGCTGAGGACAATAGTAAGCCTCATGTAATGTTTATGGACTAGGCCTACTAGATGATTTTATTTGCCCAATCATACTACAGGATGAGGGATTAGTTAATGCAAGTTACTGATTGTCTAAATTTTATATATATTTTTTTATTATTAGGGCTATCTAACCAACTAAAGCAACTCAAGATTAATTCATTCACAACCAAAATGCAATAGTGCTAGTATGTTTTGTATTTTGTTACACTCAGGTATCCTCATGCATCGATCACCTGACTACAGTTTAGAGCTACAGGGAATCCTATGTGCTGGTTAAAGCCTGTGATAGACCTTCCACATTGCTAAGTAATAATGAAGTAATAGCGCTGGGAGCATCACTAGTGGGGGACTAGCGATAACAGGGTAATAAATGGTATATCATGTGATATGGCAAGAGCACTTAATGCTACCTTATAGACCTTAGACGTTTTACTGGTGGAAGTACAAGGTACTTAAGATGCTACTCTACAGAACAGAGATACAATTGATGTTATTTGATCATAGATATAAGACATTTTTGCGGTATTTGTTATTTCATCCTGATAGTTTGATTGATTTCCTGGTTCCTGTTTCAGTGTATTCTTGGGTTTTGGGTTATTTTTCTGCATACTTCGCAGTATAGTGGTAAACTTGTATATTCCTTAGTTGCTGCATTCAGTACATACCTGATCTAGTATTTATACAATAATTGGTTCACTGGTCCGTTAATACACAGATTTGTAGTTTATGTTTTGTTAAAAAGAAAAAATATGGTCATGTTGTTTAGGTGAAATCTAACTCAGATACCACTAAATGGTTGTGTCATGCTTCATCATCTATCCCAGCATGCGGCATATATGAATCCTCTGCTCTCAGACCCAGGGTTAGAATAGAGGCCTTAGGGATGAGCTGAGACCACCCTACGTGGGTGTAATCAGAGGATTATGGATGGCTCCTAGGAAACTCCATCTTCCTTGCTAGGTAAGGCAACACATTTCCTAGTGGTTAGCCCAAGTTTTTGAGATGAGGGAAGAGGTCATGTTGTTGACGGTATAGGGGAGGAGCTGAGTAGCATGATGAATCGGCTACAAAAGGGGGGAATGTTAGTGAAATTAATATGACTCCATGTTCTATCCTATCTGTAGCCATCTTCTGTGTCTCTTTTCACTGTATTCATTTGTTCTCTTTCTCCAGGATTTATGGATATTAAATTGTTGTTTATTAAGCCTTGAGTGAATCACTAAGTAGAGATGAGTGAGTATACTCGCTAAGGCACATTACTCGAGTGAGTAGTGCCTTAGCCGAGTATCTCTCTGCTCGTCTCTAAAGATTCGTCGGCCGGCGCGGGTGACAGGTGAGTTGTGGCGGTGAGCGGGGGAAAGAGAGGGAGAGAGAGATGTCCCCTCCGTTCCTCCCCGCTCTCCCCCGCCACTCCCCGCTGCCGCCGGCCCCCGAATCTTTAGAGACGAGCAGGAGGATACTCTGCTAAGGCACTACTCGCTCGAGTAGTTAGCCTTAGCGAGTATACTAACTCATCTCTATCACTAAGGCTTTTGCTCCAAAACTGACATGTTCCTAGCTGTTCACATATGTTCCCAAACATTCTATGTAAACAATTTATGGTTTATAATTATTGTTCTTTTGTATTCTGAGAAGTTACTCACGTGTGACTCTTCTGCCCTTGCGTGGTTTTTGCCTTAAGGCTGGCTGTCCACGGGCAATTTTTCTTAGCGTGATCCGCAGCGATAAATCGCACATGAAGCATGCATGACATGCTTTCCATAGGATAACTATGGAAAGCGCAGCCCAATCTGCACGAGTGGAAAATCACTCGCATCTAAAAGTTAGGATAGATTCATCAAGGAAAATCACGGTGATATTAGTGCTGCCCCGAGGCAGAATATCGCTTGCGATATTCTGTCCTGCCCGTGGGCACTCAGCCTTAATTTTAGATGTTAAATTCTTTATCTTGTATATTTATATTTTGTTTATGTTCTTGGACCAATGGTAACAAATGAATTAAAATAGATTTGAATTATTGTAATTGAACATATGACTCTATAAAAAATGTTGCCTGTCACTGAATAAACAGATTACTTTGGATCACATCCCATGCTGTGTGATTTAATGTTAGTCTCCTGAGCTCAGCTTACCTCTAAAATTGAATTTGGACCCCAATAGCATATCGTATAGAAAAAATTGGTTTGCACTAACAGTTTTGTATAATGTGAATATACAATCAGTTGCCTGTTCAGGGTAATGCATAGGTAATACTCAGGAAGAGATCCTTGTTATGTCAAAGGCTTCGTCCTGAGTGGAGGCACTGAGAACAACTCATTTATACACCCGTTTTTCCACTCAGCGGAGGTGTCAGGTCTTCGTGTCCCATACAGGTTAGCGCCAGGGCCTGTTGGGTAGGATTATCATTCATACTTCCCCCCTCCCAACACCATGATAAGGCCAAATGCATACGGGCGGAAATTCTGCGGCGAGATATCCCGCAGAATTTCCACCTATGCCCACTGCCATAGGATTGCATTAGACAATGCAGTCCTATGCAGACAGACACAATTTGGCCGCGTGAAAACTCGCGCAGTAAACAAATTGCGGTATGTCCTATTTGTGTGCGAGCCCCTGCGAGGCTCGCACAGAAACTTCGTTAGTGACGCGCTGGCTCTGCTCTGCGCATGTGCCGGCTGGGTGGCAGCCAGCGCAGAGCAGAGCGAGACGCCGGAAGGAGATGGGCGCCAGGTCACTGCAGGGGCACGGATCCAACCTGGCCGTCTGCAGGAGACCTTACAGGTAGCTATTATACAATACAGAAGATCTACTATCCAGATGAATCAATAAAATGCAGAGGGTGGTGGTGAGGGTTAATCAGGGCTAGTTGTCCATGTACATATGAGTATGATTGTGTACCGGGTCACTAGAGAAGAAGCCGAGGAACACAATCCTTGTAAAGTTTTCTATGTGATCATCCAGATTCAAATGCAGAGCCATAGAAAGTGACTGCAGAGAACAAAAACACCGGAAACAGGCAGATTAAACAATCCCGCATCAGCAAAACAGCGTGTTATCTTCATGTGAAGGACAGGGGCCAAGGAAGGCCACACGGAAACCTTGAAAGGATGTCAAATGATGCTCCATGTAAACATCAGCAGGACGACACAACTAATTGTGTACGGCCATATTCCATCTTCTGTAGGGTGCAATAATGGGAATAGCGGAGGAGTTGTTACCTAAGTGCAAATGTGAGTGTCCTGCCGACTACAGGACCTGGGGGTCACACAAAAACTGAGGTTGGAGCCAATAATAACGTGCCTTATCATAGTCTCGGGGTAGGGAGTCGTGGAATCTGGTGCTAACCGATACTATAAATAAAGAGGGGCTTGAGAAAGTTGGTTGAATCATTTTGGGACATTTCAATCTAGCTGGAGGATCAAAAAGTCCACAGAAAAGTTCATCAGGTTTGTTTTCTATTGCACTTCCCCATTTTTCTAGTACAACCAATATGGATGCCATTACAACTCCATAAAGTTCATTATAAACAATGACTGCATGCCCTACAGTGTCTAGAAAGTGCCAAACACAGTACTATGACTACCTAATTTACATATAAATACTAATGATTTACATATAAGACAACGCTCTGTGAGCTCACTCCATAGTGATACATTGTAGCAAATGTTCATCTGCTGCTTAAGGATGGTGCCAGATACTGATATGGAGATGTCAGGATGAGGTCGGCTGGCAGAAGGCAGAAAGACGAGAAGGTCTGTTTTTGAGATGTTAAGTTTGAGAAAGAGGGAGGACATAGTGTTAGAGACAGCGGACGGAGAGTCGGTGATGTGCAGAGATGTCATGGGAGGAGGTGTATAACCTGTCAAGGTAGAGGTGGTATAGGAGGCCGTATCTCCTGATGGTTTGTCTGATAGGGCTGTGTAGATAGAGAAGAGTAACAGGGCGAGGACCGAGCCCTAGGGGATCCCAACAGTGAGAGGGAGCAGAGAGGGGATAGAGCAAGTTTAGGAGATGCTGAAGGGGAGGTCAGATAGGTAGGAGGGGAACCAGGAGAGAGCAGTGTCCTTTAGGCCGATGGAGTAAAGCATACTGAGGAGGAGTTTGTGGTCAACAGTGTCAAATGCTGCGGAGAGGTCGAGGAGGATCAGTAGGGAGTAGTCGCCCCTCGATTTGGCTATCATCAAGTCGTTTGATATTTTTGTGAGGGCGGTTTCGGTCGAGTGTAGAGGGCGGAAGCTGGACTGCTTTTTTGCACACGTTCCCCTCCTTGTATAAAAAAATAAAACATTTAAAAAAAAAAAAAAACATATTTGGTATCATTGTATTTGTAATGACCTATACAATGAATTGAACACACTTAGAGAAATAGCCATATATATCCCAGAATGGTACAAATAAAAACCGCAACTCGTAACGCAAAAAAAATGTATGTGTTTCTCTCCCTACCCTCTAAAAAAATGTTAGTAATGTTTTACAATACATCAAGGGGTTAATCTACGGCACAGAGCGTTGAAGCAGCAGTATACAGTCCTAAGCTCTCACTCATGACCTGAAGGTTGCGGGTTCAATCTCTGAATGGTTCAGGTTGCTAGTTCAAGGTTGACTCACCATTCCATCTTTATGAGATCTGTAAACCAGCTTGGTGGGGGGTAATACATAAATTACCTGAAAGCGCTGCGGAATAAGTTGGCGCTATCCAAATGACAAATCCCTGCCCTTGGCATGCCATAATGAAAATGATTGCAACATGTAAGAGGCCAGCAGAGGAAGGCATTGCTTAGTGATGGCACGGAAAAAGGAAGTAGAAAGAAAAAACTGCACTGGAATCCAGTCCACCCGTGTGAGCCCAGCCAAATGGGTCTTCCTACATCACTCATCGAACCCCTGTGATGTGATCATGGGCCGCTGATGGGTTGATATGGCACTCAGAAGCTAGACAATGGCCTTCAGTTCTGCCATGTATTGTGACTAGAGATGAGCGAGCGTACTCGTTTAGGGCGTTTTTGCACTCGAGCATCGCTTTTTCTGAGTAACTGACTACTCGGACGAAAAGATTCGGTGGGCGCCGGGGGAGCGGGGGGTAGCAGTCGGGGAACAGGGCGGAGCTCTCTCTCTCTTCTCCCCCCCCACTCCCCTCTGTAACCCCCCGCTCACCCCCGGCGCCCCCCGGTTACTCAGAAAAAGCAGTGCTCGAGTGCAAAAACGTCCTAAACGTCTCTAATTGTGACCTATGTGCCCCTGCCAGAAGCACGGTCTAATAGGCCCATGTAATACACTGTAGTAGTGAAGTATTGCAGTGTATTATAGATACAATCTTTCCTAATGATATTCCTGTGCCATAGAGGGATAGAAACAAAAAAGGAAAGAAAAGTTTTATAAAAAACTAGGTGATATACCCATGCGTTGAACTACTGTATGAGCGCAGGGATTGGTTATTGAAAATTGGGCTTTCAAAGTTATTTCCTTCTTTTAAATAATAACTAATGTTACTACGCCGTTTTGCAGCGGTCCCAAATCATTAATTCATGAAAAATTAGATTATGAGGAGCTGCGCAATTGGTACATCAACCTTGCGCGCAATCATCTTCAGTAATATTTCTTTTAAAGTCAAATCCTCCCCCTCCTCCACTTCCTATAGAAAATAAATAAACAAATAAGTAAGAAAAAAATAATGCCGCCTGCACACGGCTGGATTTGCATTGCGGAATGCGGAGCAGCGTCCACCTCTGGATTCCGCAGCAAACGCCACCCATAGCATGCTATGGAAAAGCGCTTTTTCCCTGCCCATGAGTGGAAATCAATTGTGATTTCCCGCTCGTGGAGGAACAATTGCAGCTTGCTCTATTTCACAGATGGCTTCCATTGAAGCCAATGGAGGCCGTCCAACCCCCAGCTCATCCCCAATGATATTGCGGAAAGGTCGCAGTTACCCACGTCATCACCTACTGACGGTGCCGGAAAAGCAGGGATTTGAAGAAAAAACCTGTACTGCGCATGTCCAACGACTCTCTGTACGGACCATCCACAGTACAGGAAAAATAAGAAAATGTCAGGTCCGT
Source organism: Eleutherodactylus coqui (assembly GCF_035609145.1). Classification (NCBI taxonomy): domain Eukaryota; kingdom Metazoa; phylum Chordata; class Amphibia; order Anura; family Eleutherodactylidae; genus Eleutherodactylus; species Eleutherodactylus coqui. The sequence continues at coordinate 44,473,675 of NC_089841.1, forward strand.
GCGGATGCCGGCTGGGCACAGGGTTGGATTCTGCTGTGGGCGCCCGGCCAAAATCACAGAATTGGTATAGCCTTGTTTCTAATAAGCCATGCAAAAAGTTAGCACATGATGTATCCCGCATGGTGAATGCCATGAGCAACATAGATTTTTTAAAAAACATGGCCAAAATAATCATTCTGTTTATCTCGCCCCCAAAAAACAAATAGAAAGCGATCAAAAAGTCCTATGAATCACTAAATGGCGCTATTAAAAAGTACAACCCGTCCTGCAAAAAAAATTAAAAATACCGTCGCACAGCACCGTTGACAGAAAAAATGTTAAGAGCCGTTGAATACGGTCATACAAAAAACACGCCCTTATACGGCCATGTCCACGGAAAAAATACTAAAGTTCTGGCATTCAGAATATGGGGGCAGAAAAAAAAAAAATATATATTTTTTTCAAGATATTTAATTTTTTGAACGTACTGCAGCGATAAAAAACTATATAAATTTGGTATCGCCGTAATTGTACCGACCCACAGAGTAAAGTTGTTGTCATTTTCGCCAAGTGTGTATTCTTTACAAACAAGACCCCGCCAAAGATGGAAGAATTGCGGGTTTTTTTCGATTTCACTCCACTCAGAATTTTTTTAAAGTTTTTCAGTATATTGTACATTAAGTAATACAGCTTGTCCTCTAACATAAACAACCCAGCAGCTGTGTGGATGGATAAATACAAGAGTTAGGATTTTTTTGAAAGTGCAGAGGAAAAATCGAAAATGGGGGAAAAAAAAATAGGCGACGTCATTAAGGGGTTAACGGGATAATCCCGCTACATGTAATGCCGAGATTCCACACCCTCCCCATTGTATACATGCAGGCCGGCTCCGCCCTCGTACACTAGGGGGCGTGCTCGTGGATACATTGTATCAGCAGGGTAAGCTCCTCCCCCAGGCTCCAGGGGCGGGGCGGCATCGGACGTCACGGTCGGCTCCCGGGATCCGGGCTGTGCGGTGTGCGCTCGGCAGGGAGGTGACTCATCCGCACACCGAGCGGCACTGCGGACACTCCGGCCATGTGAGTCACCACTGCGGGCAGGAGGACGGAGGGAGGCCGCGGTCACCGGGTGGGCTGCGGTATGGTATCAGGGGGGAGCTGTGGTCGGTATATAGATGTGGGGGGCCTTATGTTGTATAAAACGGGTGTGTTCTAACACGGGGACTGTTATGACATAGTATGTATCAGCAGGCTGTATATAGGCTGCTGCGTTATATCATTGGGGACTGGGGTTATTGTATATGAACGGACTCTGGTGATTATATATGTCTGGGGGATTATTATATTGGGGGTTTGTTGCATAAAACGGGCATTTATTACATGAGGACTGTTATGTTTATGACATGACTATCACTTATGTAATCTGTCTATATGGACTGTGTTATGTTGCATATAACAGTTGTATATATTCCATGGAGAACTGTTTATGACATGACTCTCACTTATGTAATGTGTATATATGGACTGTTATGTTGCGCATATATATTACATGGAGAACTGTTTATGACATGACTGTATATTGTGTATATGGGCTGCTGCATTGGGGTACTGTGACTATTTTTTATTTGAGGGACTGTTAAGCTTATGATATGAGAGGTTTATGTTACAGTAAACGGTTGTGTTTATTGCACAGATCTGTTTATAACGTGACTTTGTATTGTGTATATGGACTGCGGGCTGCTGCATTATATAATTGGGGACTGGTGTTTTATATGGGGGGTCTTATGTTGCATAAAACAGTCGTATTTATTACATGGAGAACTGTTTGACATGACTATGTGTATATGTACTATGGGAGGTTTATGTTGTGTTTATTATATGCAGTATTATGATTTGACTTTGTATCAGTACACTGTATATGGGCTGCTGTGTTATATCATTGGGGGACTGGTGATTTATATATGCGGAGGGACTGGGAATTATGATATAGGAGGCTTTATATTGTATAAAACGCTTTGTAGATATTACATGGAGGACTGTTATGTTTATGACATGGCTATCACTTATGTAATGTGTATATATGAACTGTGGGCTGCTGCGTTATATAATTGCAGACTGTGGTGTTTTATGCAACATACGACCCATTCCCATATAAACAGTTGTATTTATTACATGGAGAACTGTTTAAGACATGACTGTGCATTGTGTATATGGACTGCGGGCTGCTGCATTATTGCATTAGTGGAGTGTGGTGTTTATCATATGGAGGGACTGTTATGTTATGGCAGGGGGGTTTGTTGCATAAAATAGTTGTATTTATTACCTGGAGGACTTTATGTTTATCACATGACTATGTATTAGTATGTAACGTGTATGGAGGAATGTTGTGTTTGTTCCATCTGTGGTGGTGTCTGTCTGATGCATTATTACATTGAGGGTCTGTTATGTTATGATATTGGGAAAACGTGTGTGCACATTTTTGTTTATTTTTTCGTGGGTCTATTGTGTCTTATTACATGGCTATAAATCACTGTGTGTGTGTGTGTGTGCGTGTGCGCATCCTGTGTGATATGAGTGTATTATGGCGCTCCGATGATCTTCCAGCTCTCTCTGTGTTTAGTACTCAGAACATCTCCTGTGTTGATATTACATTGGGGGTGTTGTGATTTATTACATGGCTATATATCAGCATATGATGTGTATATGGAGGCATCCTGTGTGATACGGGTGAATTATTGCAGTCCGGTGATGATCTTCCCAGGTCTCTATATGTGGAATAGCCAGTACATCTCCTGTGCTGTCTTCAGCTACTGTACACACCAGATCTGTACCCCTCTCTTGCCCAGAACACTGTAGACGCGGCACCTGGTAATGGCGTTGTCACTGTTGGCCATGTATCTCGCTCCTGACCCTGTGTTGGTTGCGAATTGCAGGAAGCAGTTGTTGCAAATTTCAGGAAGGTGGGCAGTGGGGGCTCTTGGGTATATTCACACAAACGATTTTTTTCCCCCCCGTGACTCTCCCCTTACTCATCCATGAGAGCCCTCCGTTGTAGTCATAGTTGGGGGTGCAGTAAAGACATATCAGGTGGGAATACATCTCCGGCGTTCCCGTTGTGCAGATCTTATCTGCTGGCTGAGATGAAGCTTTATGGATCTTTTTACATCAATGCAAATATTCACTGAAATCGTAAAAATATTGGAAGTAATCCAAAGTTAACCCCTTCATCACTGCAATACACTTTTTAACTGGCCTCGCTAATAGGCTTTAAACCTGCACATCTATCTTTTTAAGGAGGTGGTTTAGTGACTGACAGCCAGACTCCTGCTCTAACTTCAGATCCTGGCAGTTTAACCCCTTACATGTCTCAATCAATAGCAACCGAAGCATGTTCGTTGATGACAGGGGTAAGGGACACTCTGTAGTGTGTGTGATCACAAGGTACCAATGGGTTCCAATGGCAGCCAGAAGCTTAGTAAAGGCCTCCATTTCTGCCATGTAACTCAATTTATTACACCCCACTTCTGGCAGTCTCATAGGCTGATGTCAAGCTTAGCAGAACGCATTACATAAGTAATGCAGTGTACTATTCTAGCAATTGAGTGATCACATCTAGTCTTTCAGTGATTAAAAAAAGTTCAAGAAAGATACACAGCGGCTGTTCGCTATGGAATGGCGGCTGTTTAAACTTAATGATGAGAGATGAGCTTCATCGCTCATCTTTATGCTGCATGAAAGATGAGCGATGAAGAATGGCAGAATTTCTGGACATTTTTCTTTGTGGAGGGTGATAAAAAAAAATGGAATCCAAGTTCTACAGCATATTATATATACTGCAGTGTGTATTAAAATACACAACTTGGCCCTAAAAAAGCGAGCCCTCATTCAGCTATGCCAACCAGTTCTGGCTCTTGCAATGCAACAATAACCTATCCACGGGCGATATATCATTGCGTTATCCGCACGTGGATAACGCAATGAACGCTTTCCATAGGATAACTATGGAAAGCGCAGCCCGATGTACACGAGCAGAAAATCGCTGTGATTTTCCGCTGGCATACAAGAATCGTGGCATTGTTCATCGTGGAAAATCGCGGTGACTTTAATGTTCTCCCGCAGCGCACACTACGCCCATGGACAGGCGGTCTTAAATCACTTGGTTCTTAAGGCAAAAAATAAGCTTGTCACTTTTAGCCTTGCCTCAGTTTCGGGTGGCAATGATTGCGTTACCGCAGCTCTGGCACAGCAGCAGTGACAATTTGCTGGAAATTTCCTGCGAGTAGATGGATTTTTATAATGTCCTTTTCCATTTTCTGCTCCTGGGAAAGCTGGGTGACCGTTGCTGTTATCGTTAGAGTGGAAGCCAGAAGTGGATGCAACATGCAGGTGGAATATAGAGTATCATTCACATTTGTGTCAGAGGCTTCATTGCAGATCCTGTCGGAAATGCTGGAAGAATGGTGCAGAATGCAGCGCTATTTATTTGGTTTTCCTGCAAAATGATTGACACCATTCTAGTCACTGGGTCCATTATGTGTCATCCGTCACTCATATGTCACAGAATCACCAGGGGGAACCGCCCCTTCATATAATTTTATATATTCCAAGGTCATAGAAAAAAAAGTGCTGTATCCTAAATAAAACGTAACTTTTAGTATATATTCTTTTGCACCCAAGTATGGCGCACGCTTACTATAAACACACATCCCAGAGAGGGGATACCGCCATTTTATTGAAATGTCAACCATGATATCTGAAGGGGTGCGAGTGTTTATCTGCAATGCTTACCATTGATTGATTGTCCTTCTTATACGTGGCTCTATCATATTACCAATGCCTTGTTGCTTCTATACTGGCTGTGTCGCGATCGTTTATTGAGGATGTAATGCGCCGTTGCATTCCCATATGATGATTATTGGGGTCAGATACGTTATTAGTGTAGGTCACGTGTCAAGCACAAGACCCGCAGGCTGAATCCGGCCCGCTGCCTCATGCTTTGTGGCCCGCGGCGTGCTGACGCCGCTCACCACAGAAGCGATAACCAGCTGGGGTGCCGCAGCTCCCCGCTGGTCATCGCACTATTACCGCTGTTCCTGATGCACACTGACGACAGTGTGCAGCCGGGATCTTCTTCCCCTGAGTCCCCTGCTCTTCAGTTCCGCAGGAGAGGACTCAGGGAGGAAGCGTGCTCAGCACACACACTGACGTCAGAGTGTGCACCGGGATCATCGTGAGCAGAGGGGGAGCGGCACTGACTGCAAGGAGGAGGTAAGTATAAGGGTTAGGGGGGGTTAATATTTCCCCGCTACATCCCCAAAGTGATGTGAAGTGATTTTAACACAAAAATGTCTTGCATCTGTGGGCGCATGTCATGTTGGCGAGTGCGGTATTGGGCCGAGTTTCACGGGCCGATATTGCGCTTCTCCACGTGAAATTAACCTCTGTCTGATATAAAGTTTGTGCAGCTCAGAACTCTGTTAGTTTTCCTGCAGTCCTATGTAAAACCTCATGTAACATATTGAGGCATGTTTAATAATACTGGTGAATGTCATGATGATGAATATGGTGCAGATACTCAGAGTAGCACTATAGTTTTTGGTGGTTTTTTTTGCCATTGACAGTCTGTATTGTAATCCCTGCATGCAAAGTAAAAGCCATGGAGTTTAAAATCTGTTACAACCTGGATACATATGATAATCCAGCCTGCGTACACCATAATAAATAGAGTAATTGTATTATAAATGTGCCCCATTGTGATGTGCAGGACAGTCTCTGCTCCGCTGTGTATAAGCCCAGTGCTGCATGTAGTGTTATGTAGATACTTTGTTGCTGCTTCTCCCCTGGATACAATGTATACTGCTGGAATGAACCGTGTTTGTAAATACAATTTTGCCCAGTGTATCTCCAGGGAAGGTTTTCTCTGTCAGCAGCCAGCGTTCTGGCGAACTGGGGCCGGGCATCAGGGGGTGAGGAGGGCATTCTGTGGAACTGTACTGTGCAAGTAATCAAAATACAACCTTGCTGACAAATGTCACTTTTAATTAACCCTCGAGGTGCTCTGCTAAGATACATAATAGATGTTGTGTTTGGTGCCTCTTGTTATCCAACAGGGCTATCAGATATTCCAGATTATCAGGAGAGATGAGCAGGAATCTCATTTGGGGAACGATTTTTCTGTCCAATTTTCAAATTGAAAAAATTGGTCCACAATCTGATATGAAATAGGAGACATTCATTTTACGGCATGTCCTATCATCTTTTTTTTAAAATTTTTTTTAAGATTCTGCAGAAACTGTACATGTTGAATATGATGCAATTTTTAACTTCTACTGAAAAGTGTTCCCCCCCCCCCTCCCCTCCCCTTCCCCACACACCTGAAAATTGTATCATTTTCCCAGCTGAGAGCAGGACTAGCTATGTACAATGTATCACTCTGGAGTCCGGGCTGTTTAGCTCACAGAGCATTGTCTACACTGGATACAATTGTATCCACTTCTCAGCTGAGAGCAGGACTAGCTGTGTACAATGTATCAGTCCGGAGTCCAGACTGTTTAGCTCACAGAGCACTGTCTACACTGGATACAATTTTTATCCACTTCTCAGCTAAGGGCTCCTGTCCACGAGCGAAGGATCATAGCGATTCTCTGCTCGCGTGTGACAAATCGCAGCATACCGCGATTCTACGCAGTGAGCCTATCTGTCAGGTTCTCTCCCCTGCTCCCAGGCGGTGGAATATCCCAACGCCCGTAGACAGGCGGCCTAAGAGCTGGACCAGCTGTGTGCAGGGTTATTGCCTGACTTTTATCAAGTGTTCTCATTCACTGACTCAAGCAAACATATTGAAAATGCCAAGGAACTGAAATACAGTCTACTAGAAGGGTGGCTTCAGACGGGCGCATTTACAAATACGCTCACTGCTACAGAGCATATTGGCACATGAACCAGTCAAAAATTTTTACATTATTTTCCTGCACAAATTTTGCGCTGTCGCGAGCGGGTGAAAAGAAAAAAAAGCAGGGCCTATCTTTTTCGTACATAGAAAATCTTTCTGTGAGAAAGATAAGACAAGTCCTATCTCCTAGTGCGTAGTGTTTGACGCTCAAGGATCCCGCTAGTCAAAGTGAAACCATTAGTTTTGTTTCATCACGTTTTGCGGCCGTGATTTTTTTTAAGGCTGCAAAACGTGAAAAAAAACACACCCACGTGTTTAAGCCCAAAAGTTGTAGAAGTTTTCTCTTATAAGGTCAGTGTGACTGAGGTGCATCACTTGAGGTTTCAGCCTGACATGGGCAGTCAGTGCAGCACATCTACCTGCGGGGCATTCTCAGTCACCCCCTGTAATAGAATATTCACCCCCACCGGCTGGAGACTGTGCCTATACTGAAACATAATACACCTATAATATGCCACCGTCTGTGACCTTCTCTACGGATGCGAAGGTGTCAATTACGCTCTATCGAATAGTCTCTATATAAAAGGTCAAAATCTGGAAATGCCATTATATAAGGAAATTATCCAAATTTCAAGGTAAATATAGCAAACCTAATTTTTTTTTTTTTTATGACCTGTTCCCTCTTCTGTTCTGTTTAAAGGGAAGATATATTTTACTTAGACTCTCCTATACTTTACTATATAATACAGCATTAGACATCTGGGGGGGCACAAAGATCCCAACAGATCTCGTCTGTCCCTGTGTTTTAACTCCTTTTGGACCAGGTAGTACAGCGGAAGTATAGCGTGAATACGTGGCCCGCCCACTGCTGGCCGCGTCATGAAGGACTCGCACAGCGGATTCGGGAGGTAAGTATGGGGTCTTTGGGGGGGCGCTGTGATGGACTCCACTGCGCTATTCCGCTTGCGGAGCCTGTCACAGCCATAGCCATGAGCCCTTAATCTCATACCATGTTTCTATCATCAGCCAGGATTAAAGCCCAGTACCAGGTGTGGTAAATTTACTGTGTTTGGTCCTTAAAGAGTTATTTTTACTAAATGCAGCTTTACTACACTAATTCAGAAAATCTGATGTTCTCACAGAATTACTTTGTAATGTGGAATATTACATGAGTAGAAGCCAAAGACTGAGCAAAAGAAGTAATGAGGATTTATTTTCTGTATCTCTGCCACATCTGTACGTAGAACACACTTGCAGAATGATTTTGGAATGTTCATAAACACAGAGAGAAGATTCCAGGTCTAGAGTAAACTCTTAGCTGAGCAGTATATACAATTGTGTCCAGTGTAGGCAATGCTCTGTGAGCTAAACAGCCTGGACTCCAGACTGATACATTGTACATAGCTAGTCCTGCTGTCAGCTGAGAGGTGGATACAATTGTATCCAGTGTAGACAATGCTCTGTGAGCTAAACTGCCTGGACTCCAGACTGATACATTGTACATAGCTAGTCCTGCTCTCAGCTGAGAAGTGGATACAATTGTATCCAGTGTAGATAATGCTCTGTGAGCTAAATGCATCAGTAGAAGCTGCACAAATCTCTTTTCTAGTTTGCCGCAATATGTCGGTCTGCAGTCCAGGCTGTTTAGCTCACAGAGCACTGTCTACACTGGATACAAATGTTTCTTTTTTTGGGGGGGAGAATTATCTATAAGGGCTCGTTCACACTGGTGTTAGCTTCAGTTAACTGTTTCCATTTCTCTGTTCTGTTTGAGTAGAGAAACATATATAGAAACGGAATTAAATATTTCTTTTATTCCCCATTGATTTCAATGGGCTTTCATTAAAAACAAAAGTATTCCTATTTATTTGTTTTAGTCCCATTCTGTTTCATTTCCGGAAATGTGATTGTTCTCAGTAGGAGAAACCAAGTAATCTTGTAGATATGATACCTTTTAATGGCTAACAAAAATACATGATGTTAATGTGAGCTTTCGGACCTCTCAAGGTCCTTTCTGAGGCATAATCCAGAAATGAAACAGAATTAAACAGATATTTGCGTTTTTTTTAATGAAAACCCATTGAAATCAATGTGGAATAAAATGAAAACGTATAATTCCATCCTTGTTTCCATTTCTCTGCGGAATAGAGGAACCATCTGGAAATGGTTAACTGATCCCAATGGCAGTGTAAACGAGCCCTTATGGACATGCAATGGTTAAGCCAGTAAAATGTCAGGACATGCGTGATATATCTTCACTAGTAAATACTGTTACAACTTCACTCATATAAATCTGTCACTTTATTGCCATGAGTCCTTGACTAATCCTCTCTGGGTAATGAATGGAGTCATTTCTTAAACTTCTCAATGTCCTTGCTAGCATGACCGGCCGGGTATATGAGCCGAGGAGACTGATGAGCTGTTAGTGCTGTCACACAATGCAGGCTGCGGCTCTGTAGATTGTATTAAATTGTATAATACTAAAAACCATGGCTTGTGTAGTGTTGTACTGTTCATGTGAATGAAGAGTTGCAATACCACACACAGACAATGGACTAGGGAGGCGCTGTCTGTGGAAGAAAGCAGCCAGATTCTTTAGATCTCCTACGTCCCCTTTAAAGAGCATCATACATCCTTGGAAAACTGCAACAAACCATATAAATCGCCCAAACCATCCCAAATCTGCTGAGCGTTGCAGTCATAAAAGGTTAGACATACCTGTGGCACATCCAAGGGAAGCCTGTTTTGGTAGAAGAGAATAACAAGGCGCACTTCTAAGTATGGGGAGTTGTTGAGGATCCTGCTGTTTGACATACACCGAGGGGCAACTTTTTGTTAGATTTTCCCCGCATCTAATAGTGCGTTGTGCTTCTTTTTGGCCTTCAGAACTGCAGCCATTCATTGTGGTGTCCATCCACGGGTATCGGAGGACCCAGGGTGTGCGAGGAAAACCTACACCCCCATCATGCTGACAGGAAGGGGTCATCGAATCATGCTGCTAGCGCCAAATTCTGACTTTCCATCAACACGGTGCAACAGAAATCTGGATCCATCTGACCAGATGGTTTTCCGCTGCTCCATGATACAATATTTGTGCTTTTTTTTTTTTTTTTTTTTTGCCCCCAAAAGACACAACGGTGCTGGAGCTGCTCGTCTGCTGTTACACCCCATCTGTGCTATGGAACGATAAGTTAAGTGTTCAGACACCTTGATTGGAACACCAGTGTTGTATTCGGCTGCTCCTGACTGTGGTCAGAACGATTCCTGACATCCTCCTCTGACCCCTTTCAGTGATGAGTTGTTTCCATTCGCAGGATCCCCTTTCGCTGGATGTCTTCCTCAATCTCACCATTCTCTGTATACTCCCCACACTGTTTGAACAAGAAAACCCCATGCAGTTGGCAGTGACATCCCGGCCCGGCTAGTCTAGCACCGATGACCCGGCCTCGTTGGAAGTCGCTCAGATCGCTGGATTTTCCCATCTAATGTGGATTCACACTGAAACTGATCCATGGAAAACTTGTCATGTGACTTCAGGCTGTGCTCCGGGGTCACGGGGAGAGTTGCCATACAGGGAAGCGCCAATCATGAGAGGGCTGGGGCTCTAATGAAGTGATATTCCATGTATATTAATTGGGTAGAGGTCAGCTCAGCTGTTGGCACCTCTGTATAATTTCACATCCGCTTCTTGGTGTACTTGACGATGAAGTTTTCCTCCTAGTACATATTATACTTCTGCTGGGCACATCATGTTGGCATGAGCGCTCCTGTTTACAGATTCCTTAAATACTCTTGGACCCATTACATCATCGGTGAGGGCTCTTATTCCTTATACCAAGTATGACATGGGTATAAGTGTGTCTAAGTGCGCGGCTGTTTGTGTTTCTGAAGGCAGTTATTTCCTGTGAGAATTGTGGAGTATGAGAACCTGCCGAGAGCCTAGAGCAATGTTTCCCAACTCCAGTCCTCAGGGACCTCAGCAGGGCAGGTCTTCAGGATTTCCTCAGTGTTGCACAGGTGATGTAATTATTGTCAGTGCCTCAGACATTGCCATAGGTCTTTGTACTAAAGGATATCCTGAAAATATGGCCTGTTGGGGTGCCTTGAGGACTGGAGTCTGGAAACACTGGCCTAGATCCACCTTCGCAACTGACTTATTTCTTAAGGGCGCATTCGCATCCGTGTCGGAGGTTCTGTTCGGAGCCTCCAGCGTAGAGTCGGCAGAAAATCCTGGACAGAATAGTGCAGCATGCTATACTAGTTCATCCAGTAAAATGCCAGTTGGAATGCTAGAAGCCGAATGGATCGCATTATAGTCAATGGGGTTTGTTTGGCATTGGCATGTGCTGGATCCGGGAATTCCGGTATATTCATTGTTTGGTTCCCAGGATAGAACCAAACTGCGGGAATCATCCAGATGTGAATGGGGCCTTAATTGTTCCAATATGTCTAAAATAAATAAAAAATGAAGCAAATTTGCAAATAATCATAAAAAGAACCTGATTGTTTTGTGTCCACAGCTCCTATGCAGATGTATGTGACTCCGTGGTAACACACCTATGTCATCTGATCCTGCAGCCATAGGGTCCTCAATATAATAATTGTTCGGATTCTCGCTGGATCACGGGACTCTGAACAATAATCGTTCATCGTAAATGCCGGCAGCGAATGCCCGAGTAACAAACATTTGTTGTCAATCTATGAAGGGCAGCCTGTTAACTGTGTGACAGTATGAAGTATTCTGTTTTACACTTTTTGTTCAAGGGATTAATGTAGCATAGTTTGAAGCAGCACAAACCATGACTGAGCTGCCCTCGTAGCGGGGTTTGGGCATTTCCTGGAGATCATATTTGGTCATTGTGTCTGCAGTCTTTTAATAAGATAACCTAAGCAAGTGTCTCATTATGTATTCATTTATCAGTGTTAAACTTTGTAATGCTTTGCTACGTTTAAGGAGTTGTCTGCTGTGATTGGTTACTGCGCCTTTCTTTGTACTATTTGTCCTATTAATGAAACTAAAAATGGGCTAGACTTCTCAGAAAGAGCACAGTGGTGACGTCGCACAGTGTCCCCTACAACTGTGAATGGAGGCGGGTGACCGGATCAATCTCTGGCCTGCTCTGCCTCCATTCATTGAGTGATTCTTTCACATGAGCGATCCTGTGTTAAAGGACCCTTACTTTTCCACCTGATCTCCCTGCTTCTTACTAAGTTACTTTAGTGGACAGTGGAGATGGAGTTTGATTGCAGAGTTTGTAGTCTATTACAGTGGAGACAAATAGATCTGTAAAGGAGCTGCATACATGGAACAGCAAAATGGAGAGAAAACTTTTCAGTTTACTGGCCCATAAATCATTTACTTTTTTGCACTTGAACAAAAAAGCAGACTGTGGCACTTTTATTTCCAATTAAAAGAAATAGAATCAGAACGGATTGTAACGTTACACTTGCAAACAGAGAGAGATCTGTTTTCCATTTTTATTTACACTTTCTTCCCTTTTATTTGCTCCCACAACAGTTAAAGCACACGTGTCAGACTCATAGCCAGTGGGCCGAATCCAGCCAGCCAGTCATTTTATGTGGCCTGCGACAAGGTCTGGACACAGAAGGACCGGTTCTCCACTTTCCCTGGAAAAAGCAGCCAGTGCTTGCATAGAGGGTGATGCCAGCACAGAGAGCAAGGTGGTGGTCCAAGTCTGACAGCCCTACCGGGCACCCTAGCCACCTCCATGGTAGGAAGCTCAGAGCTGAAGAGGTGGAAGGGGAGAAACTTAATCATAGTGCAAGAGCTCCATAGCCAGGGTAAGGAGTACTTAGTTGGGACTCATTCACACAGGCCGATTCAGTCCATGAAATACACAGCGTTTTCACAGACTGAAATTGCATTTTTGGACCTTGCATTTTTTTTTTTGTGTGTTTGCGCAAAAAAAACACAAGAAGGTCCCAAAGATATCCCCTAAATTCATTCAGAAATACTTAGTGAATTTACATGCAAATTTACTCCATCCCATTGAGTTTAATGGGCAATTTCAGCCCCTAATACGGACCAAAATGGGACATGCTATAACTTTTTTTTTTTTGCATGTCTGAACACCCCGTTGCAAATCAATGGAGGTAAAGCTGTTTGTATTACGCGTGTAACATGAAGCACAAATACGTCTTTGTGAATGACCCCCTTATAAACGGCTCTTTGATGGCATTCATAACGCTAATGTGGCTCTCAGGGAAAATGAGTGACACTCCTGATCTAGACGGAAGCAAAAAAACACTAGTGTGAACTTGGCCTGTGAGAGGGAAAGTGGTAAAAGGAACGGTGCAAAAAATGTTCTAGGGAGCGTCCTGCCGCCATAGAACTTCACCTGCAGCTGATTGCCAAATGTGTCAAAGCATTTAGAAGTGAAGGTAACGGAACCTGTTGAGATGCTTGAGATTGTTCTGGCTCTTGTTTAGGCTCCATTGGGGTTTTCTGTCTGTTGCATTTTTGGAACAGAGAAACGGAAATAAAACTGAATTAAACATTTGAGCTTTTTTTCCCCCATTTGATCTCAGTGTGTCTTCAAAAAATGGAAATCAGACGGAAAGTTTTCAGTTTGTTTCCTTTCCGTTAGGTTTCCTCTTATTCTTTTTTTTTTTTCTTTTTTTTTTTTTAACAGAACAAATCACAATTTTTTTTTTAAATTTTAGTGAGTTTAAGAAAAAAAAAACCAAAAAAAAACCAAAAACTTTTTATGTGCAGGTTCATGTGTCAGGTTTTTTTCTTCTTCCCTATACAGTCAGCGTTTTTCATGTTCTTAAAAAAGAAAAAACAAAAGCTGACACAGCGCAATTTTTTTTCCTGCTTTTTTGAAGAAAAAAAATAGCGCAGTTGGCATCTATGTATTATTTCCTCTTCGTTTTTTTTTTTTTCCTTTTTCTCTATTGACTTGAAAGGGCTATTCTTGTACATGATCACGGATCAGAATGGTGCAAGCAATGAAGTTCCTTCACACGTTCCATGTAGTGTGTGTTCCAGTATAGAAATACATGTGATGGAATAAATCCTCCACAGTGCCACCTATTGAAAGGCAGCATCCCTTCAAGTCAAAGTCAGACTTTTTATACAAGCCTTGTTACAATGACCGGGAAATAAAAGCAAAGCCAGACTCCATGTATAGACAGCTGTTTCAGGGGTTTTTGCCCTTCATCAGTGTGCAGTAGGAGTCTGGCTTTGCTAGTGAGAGGCCTGGGATGGGGGTCAGAAACGATATATTTTCTCCTTAGGGAGAGCAACTATACTATAAACTAAGTGAGGAGACTCAAATGGCCACGCACGCTCCTCTGGGTAATATGCAAATAAGGGAGATGGAATAAATCCTCCACAGTGCCACCTATTGAAAGGCAGCATTCCTTCAAGTCAAAGTCAGACTTTTTATACAAGCCTTGTTACAATGACTGGGAATTAAAAGCAAAGCACTATAGAATAACGGGTGACAAATATGTTGGTGTGCCGGAGGCCTAATTCTGTTTCTCTGCTCCAAAAAATGCAACCGAGACAGAAAAGCCCAAACGGAGCCCGAGTCAGGTGTGACCAAGCCCTTGCATAGTTGCACTGACGTCGTAGGTTAATCAGTGATGTGACACATTCATGTAGCCAGTTCTCCTGCAGTGTATCTGCTTGGAGAATATCTGCAGCGTGGCTCTGTCCAGTCGTAAGCGATCGCCCGGGCACTCCGTGCGGTCAGCAGCGCTCACAGATCTGCTTTGTAGCCGGCTGGATTAACGCTGATACATTTGCTGAGTGATCCAGATTTTAGTTGTGACTCTGTGTGTCCCTCATGGTAATGTTACAAGGCATGTTAAAACATCAGACATTGACTTGCAAGAAAGCCACCTGCTGATAGGTGGCGCTGCTGAGCCATTGTAACATCTGCCATTTGCATAGCAAATTTCCCAGAGGAGCCTGCTTGGCCTCTAAAATCTCCTCCAAGCTATGTGCTCTCCACAAGCAGAAACTGCGCCCCTCCTGACTCGGGCTACATTTAGGTGATGATAGGATGAAAAAAAAACATAGATCTCGATGCCTCAAATATGTGGCTGCCCTAAAGGGACTATGTCATCAATTTTCTTTCTGTATTTAAAACTAAATAGAAGAACATTTTCTATTTTTCTAATCTGTTTTTATTTTCTAATTTTTAGAGTTTTTTATTTTTTATTTTTAATTTTGTCTTTCTGTGACTTGCCAAAGCTAAATGTAATGGCATTAAGAGCATTTAGCGAGATGCTTTACAGCAGCTTCATGGGCCATCTATGCAATAGGCAGGAGAGGGACCCACTGACTTGTATGGGGGACTGCTCTAGACATCTGTGACCTACAGAGGTGATTGTGCATGGAGGGGAGTAGATAGTCACAGCTTATACCTATTGTGAATGGTGGATTCTGTGTTATCTACATATAGGCGTTACCTCTCAGTGTAATCCTGCCTGTGATGTTAGTGAGATGACTGCTGGTAGGCTTTCTCTACAGATCAGGAAGTGTCAGCCTATTACCAGGCTCTGTGCTCGGTGTGAAAAATGCAAGATTTGTCTTTCAAATATAGATTGTAATCCAAAACTTAAAAACAAAATCGCCAAAAATTATTTAAAAAATGTTTAACACAAAAATGTGACTTCTATAATAGGCATTTTTTGATTGCCTCCCTTCAGCCTAACATACTATGTTACGATGTCCATCTAGTTCAGCCTGCTTCCGCCCCCACACACAGATTGTTGATCCAGAGGATGGAAAAAAAAATCCAAAAAGGCAAAAGCCAATTTAGCCCATTGGGGGACAAATTTCCTTCCTGACTCCATAGTGGCAGCCAGAATAATCCCTGGATCACCGACACATTCTATTTACATTGATATTAATGTATTAAGTTACATGTAATAAAAGTTACATAAGTTGTATGAGCCCCAAAGTAGTACTATTAAATAATAGAACTCATCCTGGTGAGGGCGTATTATGGCTATTGGAACACGAGAGGGAAAACAAACTTTCCTCTGTCTTTTTGTAAAGGTTAAACTCGCCCCATTGAGATTCGAGGGTACTCTAAATGGTGGTAAGATGACTATAAAAATTTAAAGGGGGGGGGGGGGCTTTTTGTGATTTTTGCAGTTGATGACCTGTCCTTGGAGTAAGTGATCACTAGTTGATCTGTGGGGTTTGCCACTTTGGCCCATCTCTGATCAGCTAATTCCCATATGGCTGTCAGTATGGACAGTGCTGAAAAGTGATAGCACTGCCAGTGTTGCAGTGGACGGGGTTGGTCTTGCATTGATTTCAATGGGAGCTGTGCCAGTAGTACCAAAGTGGGCCACTGCAATACAGAGAGCACTGTCTGGACTGACATCAGACCGAGGAATCGGCTGATCGTCGGGGATCCCATGTGATAGACCCCTCCCCATCAAGTATTGGAAGAACTGATGATAGGTCATTAATAGGAAAAGTCCCAAAAGTCTCGAACAACCCTCCATTTTTTTTTAAAGTGAATTTTTTGGTCCTGGGACAAAATGTTCTTGGCGCGTGTTGGGGTTAACACCTAGTGGTGGTCTTCTCTGTCAATATCCCTCTATTCCGCCCATTCAGGATCCCTATTTTAATTTTTAGGTGGTGATTTGTCCTCTCTTGTTCCCTAACTTGGCCAATGTTGCAACGCAGGAAATTAGTATAAGGAGGTGACGAGCCTTGTGGTTGCTGTAATGTCGGACATGGAGTAGACTTTCTAGGGAAATGCTCTTGAGGACCGGCGAGGGCCGTTTTCTTCCCCTGTAGAGGACTGAAGATGACATTTGAACATTTCTAAGAATAGCTTCTGTCTGCGAAGAACATTAGATAATGTCAGTGATGAGCCGAGAGTGATAACATGTGAACGGGCATGAGGTGAACCGTGACTAAATATAGGCCTGATGAAAGCCAGACGTGGGCAGTAGCTGGCCGTGGTCCTCACTGATGGCAGAGCTCTGTAGTAATACAAGATTAGGCCGCCACCACACACCTATGAAAGCCATCTAACAGAAAATTTGTCTTAAGAGATGCGATATGTGTAATCAGAGGTGTAACTTGAAGCTCCTGGGCCCCAATGCGAAATCTGTAACGGGGCCCCCAACTATAATGCTTCATTCATAGTACTAGGCTCCTTATATGGAGAAGAGGCCTTATGGCCCCTTAAGGCTCGTGGGCCCGGGTGCAACTGCATCCCCTATAGTTACGCCCCTGTGTGTAATGCCTGGTTGGAGGCGTTCTATAAAAGTTATGCCCTCCTTCTAATTAATTTGATAATGAAGGAAGAATGAGCTTCCTTTAGGCCGAATGTACACGGCCGGGTCTGATTCTGCATGCGTCCAGATCTGCCTTGCGTAGTACAGAGGACGCAAATTCCGTAGTCAATCTGCAGATTGGACGGCTTCCATTGACTTCAACGCGTTTGTCAATGGGACTTTCTAATGTTAAAAAGTGTGTGGGAGCCCTTAAACCAGTAAAAGCATCGGTCGTCCCTGATAGTTTATTCTCCCTTCTCTAATTTCGCAGTTGCCGTTTCCCCAGTGTATCAGGCCAGCAGCATCGGTCTACTTTATGTCTACCTTTTTGGTTTAATCCATCACACACGCACACCAGCCCCTATTGGCCTCCTGTCCGGGAGGTCTGTTCCCCACCCCCTTTTTTATTTTCTACTTTTTCCTGTTGAGTCTCTTGAGTTTCCATCATTGCTGAGCGCTCCACACCCTCGGTGACCGGGGGCCGAGAATACTCTGCAGCTATCGTAGGTCTTCAGGACCAAACGGTTTTTAGTACGTTAGCTTTAAGGCTAGAACTGCTGTTTTATATTTGTTGGGTTATGAACAAGATTTTTGTGGCAGTTTTTTTTGTAATCAATGCAGTTTAATTATGCATAATTTTTGCAATGAAGCATTTTTTTTTTGCCCAAAATTTAGCTTTTTTTCATTCTAGTTCATTTATTTGGTAATCGGTGTTTCCTAATGGATTTGTGTTCAATAACTGCTTCATGACCACAATATGCCTTTCTACTAACCTCACTAATGGGCTTTAAACCTGCACATACATCTTTTTAAGGTGGTAGCTTGGCAGACTGACAGCAAGGCTCCTGCTGTAACAGCCAACAGCATGTAAGCCGATGATGGGCATCCCACAGTGCAATCCCAAGTTACTAATGGGTTCCCATGCCAGCTGGTAGCCTAACAGAGGTCTTTGTGTCTGCCATGTAGCTCAGCCTATTAGACCCTGCCTCTCACAGTCTAATTGGTTAATATCATAGGCTTAGTAGAATGCATTACATAAGTAATGCAGTGTACTATTCTAGCGATCGAATGATTGCATTTTCAAGTCCTGTTCAGGGTGCACGCATCCACCCAAAAAGCAATAAAAGTTCTACAACACATTATATGTTTCGCAGAGTGCCACTAAAAAAATATATAACTAGTCCCACAAAAAAACAAGCCCTTCTACAGCTATGTCAATGAGTTATGGCTCTTGCAATGCGGCAATTTAGTAAAAAGTTGTATCGGTCGTCAGGAAGAGGTTAATGTCAGAGGGCATTACGGAAGGCGCACTGGAACATATTCGGTGTATTTGTGACTCGGTTAACAGATGATGAATTAACTTGCTTTCAACGAGACGGTGCATCTACTGAAAGCACGAGGGGAAACTGAAATTCGATTACTGATTTGATTAATTTCAAAAAACCTGTGGCCACCAAGGTCCCCAGACCTGACGCTACCTGATTACTTCTTGTGGGGCTTTACTGAAGGGTCGGATACACAGAAATAAGCCACGTACAGTTGATATCCTCGGGGGCGCGATATGGCTGGAGGTTGCTGCCATTACTGATGTCACATTAGTAGATCTCTTCGCCAATATGCAGACTCTGATACAAAACTGCTTGGATACTCGAGGCGCCATTTTCAGGACCTAGGACTTTCGGCAGACCTAGTTTTGCATATGTGTGCAGAATGATACAAAATACCCACCAGAGCTCATGGCAACGTGAATGGGAAAAATCCATCCATAAGGGGTTAATAAGCAGCAGAAATGATGTGACTCGTCCCCTATGTTCATACTTGGCAGTTCAAGAAGAAGCGGCGTAACAAGGGCGCCGGTTGTAAGTGGAGGAAGCTCATGCTGTGTCTTATAAATGTAGGCCTGTTCGGCGAGGAGCCGCACCGCTGGATGCGCTTCCGTTACCTGTAGTGAATGTCTGTTACATGGCAGACATGGAGGCTTTGTTGGGTTCCCGTGGTAGCCAGTAGCCTGTTGGTACCTTGCAATTGCATTTCGGGCTGCTGGTGGGTGACAGAGCCCCTCTCGCAATTATCTGCTTACGATGTGGCAATTGCAACTGATTGTGGCATATAAGGGCTTAAACTGACAGGATCTGAGGTTTCTCCTGTCCTAATAGTTAGAGCAGGAACCTGGCTGTCAGCCAAGCCACCTCCTTTAGGCCTGGCTCACACGGGCATCCCACAGCTATATCCATGCATGCCTGCAGAAATGGACATTAAAAGGCAGCTACTTACCTCTCCAGATCCAGCGCAGATATCCTACGTCGCGGCCGGATCTTCTTTCTTCAGCACAGCGGATGCGTTCGGACATGCCAGTTGATGTGCCCAGCGTATTCGCAGGAGGAAGTTGGACGTCGCCAATGGTCAGAGGAGGAAGTGTAAGAATTGTGTGGTGGTCCCATTGATTTCATTGGAAGTAAAGCCGGTGTTCGAACTTCTTCCTCGGGACAGCTGTTGACAATGCTCTGACAGTTCAGCGGGCAGGACTATCAGCTGATGGATGGGGATCCTGAGTAGTAGACTACTGATGACCTATCCAAGAGAGAGTTCATCAATTTAAAGCTTGGAATACCCCTTTAATCTCACAGGTGATCAAACGGCAATACCTAGTGTGTGACCAGCATTACTCCAACAGCTGTAGGATGACCGACCATTCGGCGGACTGTTTCCTCGGATCACCCAGGCTGAGTTTTCATGTGCTTAGGGAGATAAGCTGCAGCCGAACAGCTCTCTTGGCGACTTATCTCCTAGGTAGCAAAAGGATCCCCCAATGCTCTATATACGTGCGCCGCCTTTAGTGTTCCGAATTCCTAACTGTCCCCACCCCATTCTTGTTACATTGTTTCTTTTGTTTCTTCCGTTAGCAAATACTTCGACATTTGTACATTTAGAGAAATACAAACAAAGGTTGTGGTTGAGGAGGAGCAGTAAATCTATCCTGTATGGAGTCAGACAACCACAGAGTTCTTTCTGCTAATGAATAATGCAAATAGATACAAGCGCACAACACAAGAGGAGAACGCCACGTTTCCCCTGACCAGGAGTGCAGCTCGCTGGAAGATCCCCGCTCTACCAGATCCTGACCGTTCTGCATTGTACATTGTAGTCGTTTTTACAGTTGGGTTCACTTTGTCATTTAGTGCAGCACAATAAAAACTCCATTAACCTTTCCAAATAATTCAAACACTTGTTGTCACCCGCTGCACGCTTTGTACAACTTCTTTTCATTTGCAGGATGCTATGATCATAAGCCGATCACATGCGGACCCACGATCAGCTGTTATCTGTAGAGGAACATGTAGAAGCGAGTGTTTGATTTCTTTATGGCGCCTCCACAGGGGAAATTAAGTATTACAGTTTTAATTGTAATTTAATGACTTG
Organism: Eleutherodactylus coqui; assembly: GCF_035609145.1. NCBI lineage: Eukaryota > Metazoa > Chordata > Amphibia > Anura > Eleutherodactylidae > Eleutherodactylus > Eleutherodactylus coqui. The sequence goes on from NC_089841.1 coordinate 44,494,240, forward strand.
TTGATGTAATGTGTGGACAAGATGGGCCCTTCAGAGCGAGGGACACGCTTTGCTGCAACCTTCTACTCCCGAGGCTTTCTTAACAAAAAAAACCGAGCACCTCGCCCCCCCCCCCCCCCCCCCCCCCCCTCCAGACATCATAATTCATTCACATCTAGAGCGGCCATGTGGAATCTTGCAGTACTGTGTTGACGGACATAGCTTTCACCTCTGTAGGCTGGGTTGGCCTCATTTAGAATGGTAATCACAATGCAATGCCAAATCCATAGTACCATGGATACTACCCAGTTGACTAACAGTGGGTTCAATTATGATGGCACAACATGCAGTTCCATTTCTTATCAAATCCGATGGCTGAAGGTGTGAACACAGAATGGGGTCCTGAATACAAGACTTCAATCTCTTTAATAGGTCATTTGGTTTTTCTTAACCAGACAGCCCATTTTGATATCTGGCTAACCAATAATTCGACTTCCATTACAAATCCCATGGGGGTATTTCTTAATATTTTATTTCTAGAAATGTTTATCCATAGAATAGTCCATCAGGGTGTAGCCAGGGGGCGTCTGACCCTGGGAGCTCACAGATCAGCAGACAGAAGAGGCCGTGGTGCTTCTGTGCTTATGGTTGTGATCACAGACTGCGCCAAGCATGGTCACATTCACTTAAATCTTAGTGGGGGAACTATGGGATCTGTTAAAGTGTCCGACATTCTTCCTTCCTTCCACACGTGCCAATGTGATTAAGATATATTTATACTGAATGGCCCCTTCATTGAGCCTCCCGAAACAGTAGCATTTTGCCTTCCATCATGGTGTAGATTCCACTAGGTGATGAAATCGTTCTGCAGGAATATCGGCCCCTACGGACAAAAGGGTTCTTGTAGAAGTGCACATTATATGGAGCTCCTGGCATATTCTGAAATAAAGGGGTCAGCGATTCATGCTGCTTGTGCCAAATTCACACCTCCCATCAGCACGGGGCAACAGAAATCTGGATCCATCTGACCAGGAGATGTTTCTCTGCTGCTCAGTGATACAATTTTTGTGCTCTTTTGCCCCCTGGAGTCTCATCTTTCTTTTTCTCCGACACAATGGTGCTGGAACTGGTTGCTGTTATATCCCATCTATTCTAAGGAACGATGAGTTGTGCACTCGACCACATTAGTTGGAGCACCAGTGTTGTATTTGGTTACTTCTGACGGTCCAGTGCCTGTTTAGTAAAACTATTCCTGACATCCTCCTCTGACCCCTTTTGGCAACTAGTTGTTTCCATCAATAGGATCGCCTCTTCCTGGAGGTTTTCTTAGATCGAGCCATTCTCTGTATACTCTCCGCTCCATTACACAAGAAAGGCCCACACAGTTGGCAGTGAAATCATGGCCCTGGCTAGTCTAGCCCTGATGGATTTTCCCATCTAATGTGGATTCACTGAAACTGATCCACGGAAAACTTGTCAAGTGATATTATCCTGCACTCTGGGCTCATGGGAATGATTTCCCTTCATGAAAGCGCCAATCCTGAGAAGGCCGGGAGCTCTAATAAAATAGCCATTCACAGTTTATTTCCCAGAATGCACAGTAATTACAGGTAGGCTATAGTGTGCACGAATACTGCCGATGTGTGCGGTCAGAATGAACAATGTGCCTCTGGGATCTCGGATTGACCATGGATGACCGGATTCCTGAGAGCAGCTGAGTTTTATATGGAGCGATTGCTCAAACAGAAGCAGTTGGAACTCTTAGGCCGAGGCCCGTAGCGCGGCTCGTGTAACGATACGACTCGTTCTGTTTATTTAGGTAATTTCTCAGTTTTTTAAATAACACTTTGCTAGGAATAAGCTGAGTAATTGAGGTCAGACAGAATGACTTCTCTAAACTGCCGCGTTTCATTGACTTCTCTAATGGATACCAGATGACTGCAGTTGAGGCAATCAGTTTTGCTGCGGGCTGTGCCGCTTATCTCACTCCAATATCTTTATCATCGCAATGTGGAATGTTCTGGACTTGGCCTGATATTTAATGAGGGATTTAGAGCTTTACGCTATGACTTCTTATTACCCTACTCAATATCCCATCTGGAACTCTCAGGTAGGTTTTGCACACGCTGTGTTGGCCAATAGCATGGGGATGGCTGGGGTGGGGGTGGGGCATTTCTACTAATATCATATAAAGGGTGCCTTTACACTGCCAAATGTACTGCCAGTAATAACGAGTGTCAATCAACGCTATAGTAGGATGAGGTGGATATGTGCCAGATTGCTAAAGATTTCATGCAGAGACCATACACAGGAGGACAAGAAGCTCATCGGCTCTGTGACACTACATCCTTAGTGTAATGGCGTCTCGAGATTTCCTAGGCAGATTCCTAAGGCTGCTTTCACATGGCTGAGAAACTAGCGTGAAATTTGTGTGTTATGAGACGCCCCCAAAAAATGTTGCATGTGCTATCTTTGGGTGTTCCCTCGGAACGCCTTGCCTATTTTCAATGGGACCAGAAAACGCGTCGCACCTGTGTGCCCCAGTCCTTATGGACAATTCCAGCTGATATCTTACTGGGGTGTTCACAAGATTAACTATCACCTATCCATAGGAGAGATAAAACTGATTGGAAAGACCCCCACCAATCCTGAGAATAGGGGTCCCCTCTTCTCACTGTGGGCTCAATGCATCCACCAGAGTGAGGAGGCGCTTGAATGAAGTGGTGGTCGAGCATGTGTGGTTGGCACTTCATTTATGTCAATGGGGCTGACAGCACTGGCCAAGTAAGCATTAGTACAAGTAACTCCAACTCCAAAAAATTGAATAGATAATCAAAAAGATGTCCGTACTAATGAAAACTACAGCTCGCCAAACAACAAAAAAGAGCGCCCTCACAGCAGTCGATGAAAAAATAAAATTCTCCGACTATCTCGTAAACTAACCCCCCCCCCATTTTTTAAAAATTGATTTTTTTATAATTTCGCCACACGTAATTTTTCCTTTTTTAGTACATAATCCGGTATATTAAAGGGGTTTTCTAAGCAAAATGTACATTTTCTTTCCTCTGCGCTACGTCTGCCCTTACAGTGCCAGTTTCGCCTTTCCCTTTATCAGACCTCCTAAAGTTGCGTCCCACCGACAGGCTCCACCCTGCACTACTTCTACGCTGGTACCTAACAGTACATGTGTGAGTATTCGGATACAGCTGGGGTCACTGCTTTTGTGGCAAACACAGTGCGCCAACATCGAACGCCCCGGTCGGGAGCTAATGCATGGAATCGATGTGACGTCAACGGAAGCAACAAAAAAGGTGCAGATTTGGATGGTGTGACCCATCCTGCTATCACTGAAATGAAGAAGGGAAAAAAAAAACAAGATACATTGAGAATTTGGTGGCAGCGAGGAGGCCGGCATGGATGCCTTCGTTTTAATGATGAAACCCCTTTAAATGTTACCATTAGAAAAATAGAAGTCTTCATACAGCTATGAGTTGATAATCACCCCCCCCCCCCCCCTATAGAATAGTGCAGGGCGTCATGTGAGAATGTACACCACTATTAAATCGAGATGGACTATACCAAAACATTCTCTGTGGTAACGTTCGATCTAGCTAAGCTTCCAACGTTTTACTATGTAATGCACAGAAACAAATTCCAGATTTTGGTTGACTCCTCCACCAACCTCATAATGCCCCCCGATATAGATATATAGATATAGATATATATAGATATATATAGATATATATGAAAGCCCTCACTGACTCGCCAAAAGTTCTCCAACTTCCCGATGTCGTAGAAACATGAAATTTGGCACACGCATAGATTATCTCCAAAATAGGAAAAGTAATTGGGTCCCAACTCAATTATTCAATTCTAGCGCAAAAGAATTGGTGTCGAAATTTTACGTACGTAATCTAAATCTGTCACTTTCCAATGTCATAGAAACTTAAAATTTGGCCCGAGCATTGATTATGTCATGAATGGGAAAAGCTAATGGGTCCCAACTCGATTATTCAATTCTATGCGCAAAAGAATTAGCGTCCAAATTTTACGTACGGAATCTCTCACTTTCCGGTGTCATAGAAACGTGAAATTTGGCACAGGCATTCATTATGTCATAAATAGGAAAAGCTAATGGGTCCCAACTCAATTATTCAATTCTAGCGCAAAAGAATTGGTGTCGAAATTTTACGTGCGGAATGTAATTTTCTCACTTTCCGGTGTCATAGAAACGGGAAATTTGGCACGAGCATTGATTATGTCATAAATATTAAAAGCTAATGGGTCCCAACTTGATTATTCAATTCTATGCGCAAAAGAATCAGCGTCCAAATTTTACGTACGGAATGTAATTTCTTCACTTTCCGGTGTCGTACAAACAGGAAATTTGGCACGAGCATTGATTATGTCATAAATAGGAAAAGCTAATGGGTCCCAACTCCATTATTCAATTCTATGCGCAAAAGAATTAGCGTTGAAATTTTACGTGCGGAATGTAATTTCTTCACTTTCCGGTGTCATAGAAACGTGAAATTTGGCACGAGCATTGATTATGTCATAAATAGGAAAAGCTAATGGGTCCCAACTCGATTATTCAATTCTAAGCGCAAAAGAATTAGTGTCCAAATTTTACGTACGTAATCAAATTCTCTCACTTCCTGATGTCATTTTATATAAAGGAAGCGTCGCATGGTTACCTCCACGTGGTGTTTCCTGGGTAACGCAGAGAACTATGCAAAAGGGTGAACATATGTTTTTCCGGTATCTCTAAAGTAACCACGACTTCATAAGATTTTCCGTGTGAACACCAGATAAATACCAGTACCAAATTAACTCGGGCGAAGCCGGGTATATCAGCTAGTATGAGATAAAGTAGATGCACAACAAAAGAGGGATACAGCGCTCAAGGACAATCCTCCGTGGAATAGAACAATTATGACGTGACAAGACTAAAAGGTGAGGTACTCTGTCAACTCCCTGTATCCAGAACCGCAGTAATCCAAGCATGGTGGTTGGAAGAAACAAGAACCACCACTTCAGGCCGGAAGGGATGCTTTGGTGCCTCTTTCCTCTCAACATCGGAGAGCTGTCCTGCATGTTGTAATAAAGATGTCTGTCCTCTCCCAACATTGGAGCCATGCAAGAAATTCTCAATGTTGGATGAGATCTAACACTGGATTTAGAAAGCGTTAACCCCTGAAGCACGTTGCAGAATATCTCTTGATTTTAATTTACCCTTTTTATTCACTATTTTATTTAGTTTTTATGTCAGTATTTTGTGTTTTATTGATCCAACCTCCACTAAACACACTGTTGGTAATTCGCCTCTTGAAGTGCCTGTTTCTTCAAACCAACTTCCTTGGATTCCTGCGGTTCTGGACACAGGGAGTTGATGGAGGTCCCCATGGGTCTCTCTGGTGAAGTAACACACTCTTTAGTTTCTTCACTTATCGATCTATTCCACGGGGGATCGTCCTTGAGTGCTGTGTGCCTCTTTAGTTTATCTACTCCAATTGCTCCCCCAAACCACTGGATTGGACGGCTCCAACTGGCATTCTCCACGTTGGATGACAATCATCTGCTACCCATTGACATTTCATACAAAAGGCCATCCAGGCTGTCAGGTGTAGTGGTGCACCCCACACATGCAGGGGTGACCCCACCAAGTGGATCTGTTCCTGTTAATTTACCTGCTTACTAGATTTTGGGACCCCTTCCTTCCTTTTTTATGTTGTGCAATAACTATGAAGCCTTCGGGGTATCCTCAGCTATGGAGTTACCTAAGAAATGGCTGGATCCAATGTTCCTGGGAAAGCAGAGACATTGTGTCTGCCATCCGAAGACTGTTCTATCCGTGATCTCTGCCGCAGGATCCATCTTGTTGCTGGCCGTCTTCCTCCTCCTACTACATTTGGCATCCCTTGAGACTTTTCTTTCTTTCCAGCACATGCAGTTTTTTTTTTTTACCCCCTCTAGTAAACTGGGTTAGTGACGGATACGGCTGTGCCCACTTATATGGGCCTGATATTTCCAGCTGGTAGTGACAGTGTTCGCGTCTACTTCGGGAATGTGGCACAAACTCCTGGGCACTGAATCACGCCTGTTCTTCCTGAACGCTCGCCCGCTCCAACTTCCCGCTAATGCCAGGGCAGCAACTGTTTGTATTGTCACATAGGTGAGGACAAAGAGAGTAGTATATGTTGTGTGTGATAAGTATCTACAGGAACTCCTGCCCTTCTCTCCCCAGGGAAGAGAAAGAACTTTGTTGGAAGGCTTCGCTCCCTTATATAAACATGTGGCAAGTGAAGCTGGCACCTCACCCCGGTGTACCCGCTGATGTTCTGCATACTTCTCACATTCACTGTTTTTCTTATGTTAACAGTCTGTCAAATTAAACGGAGTCGTCCCAAAAGCCAACAGGAAGTAATCGCCCCAATGACTCTGTACCATGTTTAGCAGTACTGTAAGCTGAAAATCCACAGCGCGTATATTTTTCCCCTCTAAATCTGAATACGATTTTCTTTTATTCCATTTACTTTAATAGTAAACCTTTCCGCTGCTGGTTTTCCATAGTTTTCCGCAGCGTGAGAATACACCATTAAAGGGGTTATACGAAGAGTAGCCCAGCTCAGGTCCAGTGGTGCTGGCACCTCCACTTCTGGTCTGGTTCTGACACCGGGTCATGTGATATGGACTTCATGTTTTTGGTGATGTCATTTCGGGGGGGGGGGGGGGGCTAGCTGAATGGCTCATTTCAATAATTAGGCCAGCCCCCTTTTCAGCATCAGCCATGACCAAAAGGGGCTGGCTTAGTTATTGAAATAAGACTGCCAGCCCCCTTTGGAAGGGACCTCACCAAAACTCTGAAGTCTATATTACTTGAACCGGTGTCAGAATCTGGGAGTAGTGGAGTTGCTGCTCCCGGCTGTGTTGGTGTAAGTGTCACTTTGGACAACCCCTATAGGGCCTAATGCACACCCCAATATAAATGCTCGTCCATGATGTGTCCACAAAGACTATTTTTTTTTTTTCTTTTTTTTTTTTTTTGTACTTTTATCCAAATGGAGCTCCATATTTGGTCCATGACTCCTACTGTATGTTTTTTACTTTTTTTTTTTTTTAAGTTGACTCATCTGATTTTCATATCTGAAAAGAAACTTGCTTGGGGCCAATTTTGTTTCTCCTTTCCTGTATGTCACACATGGGTGTTTTTTTGTTTTTTTTTAATTCATGCAGCCAGTGTGGAAAAACAGATTTGTGAATTGGCATCCTGACTACTGTGGATCCAGGTGCTCTTCGTCTGGTGTGCAGAATTGGACAGCACATGGACTGAAAATACAGTCATATGCCTCAACCCGAGGCTATTTTCACACGCTTGTTGCATTTTTATTTGGGATTGGGCTTTTTTTGCTTTTGTTACCCCATTGGGAGGGTTTTCTATTTTTAAAAAATATATATTGGTATATAGTTTTTAAATGTGCATATATATCCTACAAGACAACCTATGGACAAAATTCCATATCATATGCTGTGCTTTTGAAAACAAAATGCCATGGATGCAAAAGATTCTTCCGAAAGAACCACATTGTCTGTAGTGCATCCACATTGTAAACCAATCCCTCCCCTGGAAGTTGTCGGATGGATGAAACTTTCTCTGTGTGATTGTAGCAATGATATAAGTTAGTGATTACATATCAGAGCAAAAGCATCATTTATTGTGGAGAACTGAGCCCTTGTAGGCAGGCTCTAGTACCCTGTTGTACCGCCTCTAGCTTGGATACAAGATGTGATACAGGTGGGCATGGAGGCTCTAGTACCCTGTTGTACTGCCTCTAGCTTTGATACAAGATGTGATACGGAGGGGCATGGAGGCTCTAGTACCCTGTTGTACCGCCTCTATCTTGGATACAAGATGTGATACGGGCAGACATGGAGGCTCTAGTACCCTGTTCTACCACCTCTAGCTTGGATACAAGATGTGATACGGGCAGACATGGAGGCTTTAGCACCCTGTTGTACTGCCTCTAGCTTGGATACAAGATGTGATACAGGTGGGCATGGAGGCTCTAGTACCCTGTTGTACCACCTCTAGCTTGGACACAAGATGTGATACAGGTGGGCATGGAGGCTCTAGTACCCTGTTGTACTGCCTCTAGCTTGGATACAAGATGTCATACAGGTGGGCATGGAGGCTCTAGTACCCTGTTGTACCACCTCTAGCTTGGATACAAGATGTGATACGGGTTGGCATGGAGGCTCTAGTACCCTGTTATACTGCCTCTAGCTTGGATACAAGACGTGATACAGGCAGGCATGGAGGCTCTAGTACCCGGTTGTACTGCCTCTAGCTTGGATACAAGATGTGATACGGGCAGGCATGGAGGCTCTAGTACCCGGTTGTACTGCCTCTAGCTTGAATACAAGACGTGATACAGGCGGGCATGGAGGCTCTAGTAACTTGTTGTACCGCCTCTAGCTTGGATACAAGATGTGATACAGGGGGCATGGAGGCTCTAGTACCCTGTTGTACCACATCTAGCTTGTATACAAGATGTGATATGGGCAGGCATGGAGGCTCTAGTACCCTGTTGGACCACCTCTAGCTTGGATACAAGATGTGATATGGGCAGGCATGGAGGCTCTAGTACCCTTTAGAACAGCCTCCAGTTTGGATACAAGATCTGATACGAGCATGCATGAAGCCATACATGTTCCGTATGGTATCCTGCGGCATATCTGTCCACGTTTGCGTTTAACTAAGCCTCTAGATTGTGGAAACTTGTAGGTTGTCGAAGTTGATGCCCCAGGTAGTCCCATGCATGTTATATTGGTGATTTAAATCTGGTGACTGGGCAGGCATGGAAGTGTGGCGATGCCTCTTGGAAGCTGCCATGAGAGGAACACAAATGACTGCAGGATATCTTGAACATATCGCTGAGCTGTCCTTGTCCCTCTTACCACTACTAGGGGTTACCAACTGTATGCGATTGCCCCCCTCCCCCGACCATCACACCAGCAGGGGGCAGTGTGCCGCTCCACAGCAAAGGCAGGATTGAGGCGTTCATCCCGAGGTCTTCAGACACAAGAATACGACCATAGTCAGCGCCCAAACTAAACCTGAATTCCTCACCGAAGAGAACCCAGTTTCACTGCAGACTCTTACTGCTGTTTCCCTTCACAGACCGTAAACCTGTAAATAGCTAGTCCTGTTTTCAGCTGAGAAGTGAATACAAATGTATCCTTTCTACTGAAGACTCTGTGAGCTAAACAGCTGGGACTCTAGACTGATACTTTGTAGCAAACTAATGGAGAGACTGCTGCTGATGTGTTTTAGCTCACAGAGCATTGTCTACACTGAGAGCAGGACTAGCTATGTACAATGTATCAGTCTGGAGTGCAGGCTATTTAGCTCACAGAGCATTGTCTACACTGGATACAAAGGACTTCTCAGATTCTGCTTCCCGAGGTGAGGATAGCTCTGGAAGACTCATGTCTCTGTGGACCTCAGATGCACATATGATGGGGCACATTGTGTTTGTTACTGGGTGAATTGTCCCTATTAACTTTTGGAAGCCATCACTGATTATAATTTTATTCCTCTGGTCTGCTGACTTGGCGCTTGTCATTTTGACATGTCCTCACCTAGTCAGGATTTGTATGGATGTCTTTTGGTTTCCCATAATTACATTGCGTCCTAAAAGCACCTCTGTTATTATGTCCAGACATGGAGCGCTATGACATCAGGCTGAGCCACATCCAGTCTTGTAGTCATCACTTGTGTACATCGGCATGGGACATCGTGTCTTGGCAGGACGACGCTTCCTTTCATCTTGGCAGAGGACACATTTGTGGGTGGAAAACTTGTGGTTAAAAATAAGAGGGAGAAGAAATAATTTCTTGGGAGCGAGTGCGGAGGACTTGGAATTCGGATGGAAAAACACTGAATAGCGAGGTGCAGCAACATTTCCGCTTTCTAAAGCTTGAACACTCGGATATTGTTCTTACTGCTGAACACAAATTTAAAGTGCCAGTTCATCCAAGAATGAGCACTCATTAACCCCTTAGTGACACAGCCTATGTTTAGGTTACGATCACTGTGTACTGCAGAAAATTCCCTGATGTGTGTCCGGACTTATGGCCAAAGGACAGCCGAGCTAAAAGTCCATTGTCTAATATGCCGAACTTAAACTTAAAGCATGTAGTAACCAATGCCAAGCAGAGCTCCGTGCCATAGTGGAGCTCGAGGAGCTGTAAGCATTTTAAATGTCTTTGTGTGCAAGAACAGTGTTTTAAACATGGTGGTCTCTGCGTTTTATATATAAACTTTTTTTTTTCCCTTCAAAAACTAGGATTGGATCCAAAGAGGATTTGATCCCAGTTGTGGCAAAAGTGTTCCTCTGGGCTGCATCACCCTTTGATGGACCAAGCCCAAAGCAGGCTATACGTAGAAGATGGTTGTTGGCCATCTGCCCTGACTGATCCTTAAACATTGGAAAGGCCTTGATTGTACTCCATTGGATAAGCCAATGTCTGATCCTCACTATGTGTCACCAATGCTGTTGTACAGGACTTTGGCTCCCTGATTGTAACTGGGGCACCAGGCAGATGTAGGTTGGGGGGCATAGCCTCTCTTAGGCTTGCCCGGCCAAATGGTCTTCTTTCTGTGTGGCAGTGTTTTGTGAGGCTACATCATTATCCTGGCTCTGTCTCCTCCCTTCTGGTGTTCCAAGGCGCTGCTGTGAGCCCATCGCAACAACGCAGCTGCTTAGTTCTGATACTGTATTTAGGAGCTTGATCGTGGTGCTGTATGTATGTACGGAGCTTGGTTGTGGTGCTGTATTTATTCAGTGGGCGGTTGTAGTTGTGGGTATGGTGTTTTCTGCACAAGTAGAGTACAGACCGGCTGCCTATCGGTGCAAAATATATATGTGCTTTTTTTTCTCCTAATGATAGGGGGGGGGGGGGGGGGGAGAGACAACGAAATGAGTTCCACACGTGGTGCCATGTAACCTTGGGCTGGCAGCACTTTGGTGGCTTTTATTTCCTAGGATTGGATGAGTTAAGATGCAACATATCCAATAAATAGAAAGTGCGTATATGACGGTGGAGCTGTGCAGTTCTACCATCCGAAGCCTCACGAACCTCATGGACTAGAGTTGCTTAGATAAGGTTTTGTCTGCCGCCCAAGTGAATCCTGTTCCTATTTATTCCGTCCTGAGTGATACCTTCTGTCAACACGGGTTTTCACAGCTGACGTGTTTTGTTACATACTGTTAAGAGTGACCAGAGGGCTTTCTAAACTTAACACTAGTGCAACTAAGAAAAGTAAAGGGGCAAACTGCAAACAAAGGAAGGTTTTCCTGGTGTTTTTGTACGGTGCTGGAAGGAATCCTGATGGTAGAGGTTACACATACATAGAAGGCTCTTAGTAGAGGTAAGCATAATGCCGCAGAGGTGCACTAAAAGCCGTGCTGAAATATTGATTCCATACTGGACACTTTACAGGGTATTATTGTATCTTGTCACCACCAGCAGAATGGGAGGAGAGCTAGTGATGGGCTGTATCCACCCAGTGCACACCCACACGCTGCTGATTGGCTGTGTGCAGGCAGGCAATCAAAGGTCCTAACAGCATAAGGGGTTTAATTCATGGTGGGATGGCGGTTTGGGGTAAGGGGTTGCTTCAGTGATAGGGATGACATTAGTAGCTGTTAATCCTTCCATGTGAGAGATGGCCTGAATTAATATGGAAATTTTTAAAACTACGAATAGAACCCAAACACTGAAACGAACCCCAACGCTCCATGCACACTGTCACCCAGAGCTATCCACAGCATTTTCTTGTAATGTCCACCTTTCCCTCCAGCCTCCTTGTCTCCCTCCCTCACCCACTCTTACCCAGCGCTGTGCTGCTGCTGCTTCCCCGCTCCCCTGCAGCCTCCCCCACAGCCTCCCCGTCCCCCTCCCTGACTCACTGTCACCCAGCTCTGTGCTGCTGCCGCTCCCTCAGTGTCCACCGCCGGGCAAGCTGCTCTGCCTCCATGCTCCCGCACTCTCCTCCACCCACGCTGCTGCTGCCCACTGCAGGGAAGCCACTGGAGCGACGTGTAAGCCGGTCTTAGTGACTGACGGGGGAGTGGCCAGCCTGTCAAACTGCCTGTATCTTGTCACCACCCACACTTCCGGTGGTGACAAGATACAAGAATACCCTTTACAGTGGAGCTCTGTCCTGAATCATTCAAATATATGTAAGAATTGCATTATACCTTATTCCCTTGTGTCTGACGGTACTCTTTATAAACGGGTGCACCAAATTTTGGCACACTGGTACTGAGCATGCTCAGTAGGCACTTTCTAGAGACTGGAGCCTTGGTTATAAAACAAGCCTTTTTGTTTGGAGTCCGGAGAGAGAGAGCTGAGGGGCTGCCGGAGCGGAGCCTGAGAGAGCTGAGGGGCTGCCGGAGCGGAGCCTGAGAGAGCTGAGGGGCTGCCGGAGCGGAGCCTGAGAGAGCTGAGGGGCTGCCGGAGCGGAGCCTGAGAGAGCTGAGGGGCTGCCGGAGCGGAGCCTGAGAGAGCTGAGGGGCTGCCGCCTATGAGGAAAAGAGCTGCATGAGCAGCTGAGAAAGGATAGTGACCAAAACTGTCTGGAGTCTGGAGCCAAGAGAGAGCCAGCGTTGTGCCTGCAGACCAGCGGGTCACCTGCACAGCAACTAGGATGTACAGAAATCATTTTGGAGCACCATGGACTAGCCTGGGTCCATCAAAGTGAATACTCCTACATGGCATATTGTAAGTGAGACTAGCCTCAATCTGCCAATAGGCAGTCTACACATCGAGGAAAGGGTTAAAACAAAATTACAGAATAAAATAATTATATACATAATAATAAGAAAATAACCCAAAGACGATGCCAACCAAAATTGCCGCCATATGAGCCCTGTAATCTAAAACCATACATAGTATATATCAAAACATCCGAAACAAAAATAGGAACCCGTTCCCATACTTTATTTGAGCGTAAATGTACTAATTAAAAAAATAATCATAAAAGTTTTAAAAAATCATATTTTTAGCATTTTACCCCCCAATAAAGCTTAAAAAAAACGGGGGGGGGGGGGGGGGGGGGGAAGAGTCAGTGAAAAAGATATTAAAATTGCCCTATCTGTCACAGGGAAAAAAAAAACTCAGAAAAAAATAATTTTGGTAGCTGAAGGAAAAAAAAAAATAGGGCAAAATCTCTAAAAAGTGTCCCTTAAGGACCAGGCTGTTTTTTGTACCTTAAGGTTGATATATTGGAGACCATGGTGGTATACAGCAGTGCAGTCTTGTAGACAGGGGCATAACTAGAGCCTCAGTGGCCCTAGGACAAATCTTGGACCTGCACACCCCCTTTCCCTCAACCCAGATTTGCTATCATGGCTTCTTTCAGACCCAACTGATCAATAAAGAATTTTACACGCAGAGCTGTTTTCTCTCTCTTCCAGCACATCCCCCACCTCTACATAAAGTTCTATCCATAGCACTCCGGATAGTAAGCCTAGAACAGGTGGGATGTTGTGGTGAGATCATTGTGACACCTGAACTGGAAGCCAATGGCTCTCTGCACCCAATTAGATTTCATCTGGATCCATGTCCTGAGCTGGCCAAGCCCGGTTGTGGTCACACCTTTTTGCAACAGCAATCATTATGCCCCTGCTCGTAGGTCTTTTTTTTTTTTTTGCCTGCGGGTCCTTAAAATATCATTCATTAGAAATCTCGAATATTCTGTGGCTTTCGGGGTGTGATGAGAGTTGTAGAGCCTCCGGTTGCAGTCTTATCCAAGGCACCATATAAGTGTGCGTGTATATATACAATACAAGGTTATTGTTTATTCCAAGTCATTAAGTAACACGCATGTTAATCCGTTTCAGAATCCTGCAGGTGGGAAAGCGACCCAACCAGTTCTGTGTTTATTTTGGAGGCACACATTACTCCGCCGCCTTTGATTACGTCAATAATTGAGTTGTACATGCCAAGTTAACCTTACCAAAATAAATCGCCAAGTATAAATATAACTTGATGGCTACAGATCTTGTACGGATTAATGAGTCAAATGGTTTTTATCCATTCGTGGCAAAAGCTGGACTCTGAAATCTGTTGTTACTGGAGAGTAGTGCATTGTGGGTACTCGGTGCCAGTTACTCGGGTTCTGCTCACATGTTGAGTTATAACATCCGTGTGAAAAAGTGCCTGATTTATTCCAACAGAAATCCACACTGTAGTCTATATGTAACGCTAATTTTTTATTTTTCCCGCATGCAGATTTGAAATCCGTGTGCAGGGTAAAAAAAAAAAAAAGTGGCGTGTCACGTAATATTCGCACTATGAAGTCTGTTTTTCCAATGTGGATTTCAAAGGAGAACTGCAGCAGAAATCCATGCACCAATTTTCAGTTTCGTTCAGTGAGGCTAGTTCACAGATGGATGGAATATTTAATGTAGATTCTGCTCCTCCTGCTCCTCCTGCTCCTCCTGCTCCTCCTGCTCCTCCTGCTCCTCCTGCTCCTCCAGCTCCTCCAGCTCCTCCAGCTCCTCCAGCTCCTCCAGCTCCTCCAGCTCCTCCAGCTCCTCCAGCTCCTCCAGCTCCTCCAGCTCCTCCAGCTCCTCCTGCTCCTCCTGCTCCTCCTGCTCCTCCTGCTCCTCCTGCTCCTCCTGCTCCTCTCGCAGCATTCCTCATCAGATACCATATTCTCTACTTCAGATTTAGTTCATTGCTTCTAGTTGAAATCTTAGTCCATCATACAGAACTAACTAGTGCAGTGTAATACCTCCGAAATGCACATGTAAACAATTTAAAGGGGTTTTCCAGGATTTTACACTGATGACCTCCACCAGGATGGACGAGCAGAAGGAGTTTAATGGGACTGATTTTGGATGAGCTGCTGTAGCAGACACAACCTTACCCTTATGGCCATCACTGTGCGAGGTACTGCAGAGAAGAGCTGCAGTGTTATAGGAAGCACTACTGCCCCTCCTCTCTACACATTGGTTGGGTACCCAGAAGGGTCCTAAATGTAGCTCATCTATGTAATGGCTGTTAAATCCCTATAAAGAGGTATTCCAAGGTGCAAACATATATTTGGCATACCGGTTAACTGTTCTGCCTCAGATAACATCTTCTTCATATCTTCTTGGTCTTAGAAAAGAATTCTCCTCTGCCTCCCCTTCCAGGAAATAACTCCTTGCTGCACCCACTTGGCTGTCGTATTATCAACAATCAGTATTTGCAAAGTTTGCAAGACTGTTAGTAAGATTAATTTCCCACTGTAATGTGCAGGTGTGATGCTGTGAATGGCTTGGTGGTCAACAAATGGGGGTGACACAATTCTTGCAACACACAAATTCATTCTGTACATCGTATATACGTCCTCTGCCCCCATAGAGTACATTATCTTTATACGTTGGAAACACATGGGCCCACTCACCCGCTCTGGTACAGTCCTGAACACTACTGCTCTGGGCTACATCGGTCATCTGGCTTGGTCTTCCGCCATGTCATCACCTCCAGTTCTCAATGGCTGCTGTCTGTTCCGTTGGGCTGCCCATTCATCAGCAGCCAATCTCCCGTCACTGCAGCCGTATTGAGAACTTCTCTTTTCCTTAGCCAGGGACTTTGGTCTGTTGGTCCCTGCTGGCTCTCGCTCATCAGTAGGCCCCATTTAACCTCATCGGTGCCTTTATACTTTCCCCTCTTCTCGCTTGTGAGTGTTCAGTCATCTGGGCCCTATTCGTTGGGCTTTTTACGTGGGTCTCTCTCCTGATCCTCCTATCTTCTGGGGCCTTAATCTCCGGGACACCTTGCACAATAATAACTCGCCAAGCTCTTTCCCCACCATGGTGCAGTTTATACAGTCTTTGTAGTCCCCATCACTGGTTGCATGCTAGTCGTATCGCCAAGTGGGCTGGCATTTCTTCTGGAGCAGTGACGCGCTACCTATGACATGGTCCTGCATTACAATAAGGGAGATGGAGATTTGTGATGCCACCCCTTGTCATAGCCCTTATCTTCTGGCTTAGATTCTCCTGTTAAGGCAGCTAATGTCCTCCCAGAGGAGGGAGTGAGGATTCCCTCTACTTACTTATACTACAGCGGGTGCAGGATGGAGTATTTTCCAAAATTCACCCAAATCATGGACAATCCTGTAAAGTTAATCCTTTTTATGTTTAGTTAAGCTGGAACTTTTGCTGGAGACGGACCTAGAGGTTATTCCCATGTTTTTGGTCATGTCATGGATTTTGTAAAAATTTTTTGAAAAAGTGACCAACCACGAGGCGTGAATACCCCGTCCTGGTGATGGCGCCATTCAGAGCGCGGGCTCTGTGTCTGCAAGAAAGGGGCAGAGAAGGCTTTGTATTCTACCCAGCAATGTTGGCCTACTTCTAAAGGGAGTAATTCCAATAATATTGTATTTACTATTGTAAATCGTAATGGCGGCACGGAATGGGATCGGCGTGGCAGCTTGTGTTTTATAAACAGATAACGTGTTTGTGTGGCATTAATGCGGCCTTTGTGTTTAACAATGTTTACTGATGCCAGCATAGGTGGCATATTCTTGGCACGGATCAGCCGCCCAAGGTGATTACAGAGGAGAAGGTTTGCATAAAGTACAGTAACAGAATTGCTTGGAAGCCACATATCGGTGTCCGATGACAGTGAAGCCTGTAGCCAGTGTCACAACCAGTATGTTTCTTTTATTGCTCAAATACATCTAAATGAAGCAACTTTGCAAATCTACTCATTGTAAAAACCAGAAGTTGTTGGATGGAATGAAACTTTTACTCTTCCTTCAGCCAAGCTCCTGGGCAGCCTACAAGTGTGCCTGATGAAGAGGCTCCGTGTTGAGAATCGTACAGTCTAAAGAGGTGGCCCAGGCTCAGATGAGCTGGTGATGACGTCACCAACTCATTCACTTGGGCACACGGGAATCATTAGATTCTCAGCCCATGTAAAAGGGCCACTACTTATATAAAAGTCACAATCGCGCAGAAAGTTTCAATAACTTCTTCTGGGGGAGGGATTATTTTTGTTTCCCTTGACAATGAGTGTATTTTGCCAGATTCCCCCACTGTTTACCTTCTCCTTTACTCAAGGGATTCAACAGTTGGGTAAGAAATATCTCGCCCTCCTGTAACATACCGCTTGCACCCATCACTGCACGGCTCTGCGCAACATTTACTTCCAGAGGTCACCGCTGCTCCGCAGGGTTTATTTGTCTTATTAGTCAAGGACGTAGCTTGTGCTTTCGTTTCCATCTATCACTGTATTTTCGGATACCTGGATGCCAGGGTCGTCCGTCTTGGTCACTCAAAGAAGCCACATTTTGAGTTTATAGAAAGCAGTCGATGCTTTGAATGATTTGGGAAAGTCTATTATCAACGTGTGTGTGTGTGTGTGTTTTTGTTGTTTTTTGTTTTTTTAAGCTCATTCAGGTATGAGGGTTTAGGGCCGGCAAGGCCATATTTACACGACAAATGTGATATTGGTCAGACAAACTCGGACCAATATCGTGCTTATAAAAATGTGATTTTAGCTGTGAATGAACATGAGATTTTCATAATTTGTACAAAAACGAATGTTTCCTGTAGTCAAATTGGTAAAAATCACACTGTGCTTGCGTTCAACTTACATGGTGTGTAAGTGTGATGCACTTTTTCTGAAGGTCCCTTTGAAAATTAATGGGCAATTCTTTGTGAGGAATTGGCCAAAAATAAGACTTACGGTGATTTAAAAAATTTTTTTTTCCTGATTTCAAACCATCAGTCCAAGAGAATTACTCCTGAGAATAGTACAGATTGAAATAAGTGAGGTCTCTTCACTTTGGAGTTCCGTCCATATTGCTGTTGAACAAAACTTATGCGTGAGAATCGCCCGTGTGAATCCGGTGTAAGTCGGGCGTTTTTAAAAGTGCAAGAAGTAATGTGGCAGAAAGGTTGCCCCTTTCCAGAAAGTAGTAATAGTCTTTCCCATAGTGGCTCCAATAGTAAGTGTCCCCTATAACGGCCCCCATCGTAGTCTCAAGAAATGTGTCGCTCCTATTGGGCTCCTTCCGGGCAGCAACTCAACAAGCATTTCACTCGCCCAGTCTGTGCCTGCCATCTGCTGGCATTGGCCGCTGCTGAGTCTGTGGCGCTTAACCTGCCCGATCAGTGTCTGTGCTGTGTACAGGTCGGCATCTACATGCTGGAATGCAGATGCCTGGGGGTGAGGTCCGGGATCACACACTCAAGCAGTGGCCACCGTGTGGTGTGTAGCTGCAGACTGGGTGAGTGGAATACTCATCCAATCGCTGACCTGGCCAACCCGCAGATGCCAATTTTTTTTTATTTTTTTTTTACCTGCCATTCAAAAAAAAAAAACGTCCGTGTGACAAACTGCCGCCACCCTGAGGTCATGCAGACCACCGCCTGAGGCAGCAGTCTCAGGTTGCCTCATGGTGGGGGTGCCCTGGTCCATGGACAGCTTGGCGCTGTTTCTGGCAGAAAACGGCTGGGTTTTATAATCATGGACAGAAAAATGTTCCATATTAAGAATTTCAATGACTTTTCCCGTATTTGCAGAGCGATTTACCGGCACTATTAGCAATTAAGCACTTCTACAGTAATAGAAGAAAATCGATGTCCTACTTGTGTGGTCTTTTGTCATATTTCATTTTATGCTTTGGTTTGCTCATTAATGTGGAATATTTCATCTCCTCGAAGTCGTCTTGTGCCGCGCCGCGCTGGAACGGCTCCAGCTACAGTTACCCTGAAGATAAACTTTATGTACGGCTCATTGTCCGTATGAGTCAGTCTTGGGTAACGTTCTATATTCCCTCTACACGCAGCTTCACGTGAGTCATGTGACACGGTCCTAATCATTATAATTAGTAGAGATGGCAGTTTATGTAGTGTAATCGCCTCCTGTGCTGCTGCACGCCGCAGTATGAAGCGTGGCTATTCGCCAATGCAGATACGTTTTAGTGTAGCATGGCAAATTCAAAAACATGATGGTGACCTAATGATATTAGGCGGGACCCTTTCCGTATGAGGTCACAATGTAAAAGGCTAAACTTGACCTAAGTTATCAGCCTCCATGAATAATTCCGATCGCATTGCCCTATTTTTGTTTCATAATGTATCGGGCAGATTTGCTATTTTACGAATAAAAGTACATCCGGCCGGTTCTGCAATTTGTTCAATAAAACGAATGGGGCAGAAATTGCCCAATTTTATTTACTGTGCTCTTGAAAAATGACAGTCTCACTGTGATTGGTTGCTGTGGGCAACAAAGACTGTTTCACTTTCAGGCAGTTTTGTAAATCTGCTCCATAGACTGGAATGTACAACAGAATGAGTTGTAGTTTGGCGCTCTACAATCTGCATAAGGTTACCACCTTTTGGCACAGGAAAATACCTGCCAAGGTAAAAGGGGGCGTGGCTTATGATTTTATTTTTTATTTTTTTGTGTTAAAACTGTTAATTTAAAAGGCTGTGGCCCTAGTATTAATGGTGTCCCCAGTAATAGTGAGCACCGCTAGTGGCCCCAGTTGTAATGTTGTCCCCCTGTATGGACATCCGGCCGTTCAGTAACCTGTCACCATCAAACATTTTACCTCCATCCGGTAGCTCCGGTCTGGTGGCTTCTGCTGCAATCACTGTGACCCCTGATCCCTCCGCCCGGGTCTGCACTGCAACGCCATTAAATGCTTGACGACGTTGAGCTGTTGTTCGGATGGATGGCAGCTGATGATTTTTTTTTTAATTTTTTTAACCAGCCATTAATATGGGCAGTAAAACAAATAAATATCGGCACTGGGCCTTTAAACTGAATTGCCTGCTGGGCCCCTGACTTACCGGCCAGGTGGCAATCCTAAATTTGGGCCTGACGGATGCAAGTTTAATCTTTGCATGGTTCAGGTAGCCGGCTCAAGGTCATCTGCTCCTTCCGAGGTTGGTAAAATGAGTACCCAGGTTGGTGCATGGTAATAGAAAAAAAATTACCTGAAAGCGTAAGTTGGTGCTACACAAAAATACCATGGAAGGTATTCTACAACTGTCTAAAAAAAAAACCACTCCAATGATCCTAAAAACATACACCCTGCAAACATGGTACAACTGCATCTGTTTCACATAGAAACTGCTTAGGTGTGCAACTTTCTTTTAGCTTGTCAAGGACCAAATGTGTTGGCACATTTAATGGGGATTTCCATTTCTGAACTATTGACCTATCTTGTGGATAGGTCATCATCAGTAGTATATTGGCAGGGGTACGTCTTCTGGGACCCCTGCTGATCAGCTGTTTACCCCGCTGCTGTGTTTGTCTACTGAGATGCTTTCTGCAGGAAGCAGACAGCTATTCCCAATCCAGTGGTCAAACTTGGTACTGCAGGTCAGTCTCCCACTGATATGAATAGGAACTTTGCCTGTAATACCAAGCCTGGCCACTGCAGAGAGCATGGAGCTGTCTACTTCCTGCAGACACCAGCTCAGTACATGAGCTCATCAGCCCAGAGAACAGCTGGTGACCGACCCTTTGCCGATCTACTACTGATCACCTATCCTGAGGATAGGCCATTGATAGTTTACAACTGGACAACCCCATTAAAGTGACTCTCTGGGGCTGAATAAACTAATATGGCCTTATCCTTTTTTGACTACATGATGCACATAGTGTATCAGTAGTCAATGGGGTATTTTACACGGGACGTGAAGCTCCCGACAGTTGTCCCAGCGACGATCATACTTATGCATTACACAGGTGCGAGGATCACTCAATGAATAAAGGCGGATCATCATTTATAAATCGACTGCCTGTTCACACGGTCCCATCGCTGTTCAGTAGCTGCCGGCATTTGCCCTGAAGTTATCGTTCAGCTTCCTGCAAGAATCTGAACGATGATTGGCCCGTTTTAAAGGGCCCTAAGACACTGCAGACTGCTTTAATTGGCTCATGTCAGCAGGGGCCGGCATACTACCAAAGCAGATCTTTCACCCGCAATCGCATGCAATGAATGTGTTGGCCCATTATCCATCGTTCTTGTATGACCGGGTTGCTGTAAAGTTGCTTGCATAGTGATGTAATGTCCCACTGGTCATTGCGCCGGACTGGCAGCAGGAGGAGAGAGACGGGAAGGGTGCGGACCGTAACTATTTTAAAAAAATCTTTTTTTTTTTCTCTTTGGCCCGGTTCTCAATAGGAATCCCTAACGGGCCACTTAAACATGCAATATTTGTTGTACATTTTTGTTTAGTCTCTATGATGACTTGTGATGACATTCTTGTGTATTAGTTTGTACTCCTGATGGGATTTGGGTTGTGTCAGCAGCTGCTTGCAATGTGCACGGAAGAGAAGACTTTCCTGAAAGCAAAGGGAGAGGTGGAAAATACATTCCTGTGACCTCCAGGAAGATGAGGCTTCCCGGTTCAGGCCAGAACTGTAAGACGGCTATAGAAACTAGAAAACCTCTCTAATCTGGCATCAGTGGGACCTGATGGGCGCCTGAGTTATTAGTTTGGCATAGAAAAGCATATAAAAGCCACATAAAAGTTATAGAACCTTCAGAAGTTCTGGCCAACATGACATATCGGACGAAAACATATCCTCGTAGGTTCGCTATACACAAGTTGTCTTCTCATGCTGTTCTGCCATTCTGGTTCTGTGCCGAAAACCCGTGTGGATTATGACATTTTCTGTTAGTGTGACTTATTAGTAAAGGGGGGAAGCTGCAAAAGTTTTTATATATTTTTGGATAATTTTTACAAAAACTTCTTTAAAAAAAAATCGTGATACAAATTTAGTTGTTTGATGTCAAAACAATATATATTCATTGTAACGTGTTGTAGCCGTGGGATCTTAAAAATGATTAGAAATTGAACCTTCACGTTTATGCGGACCGTGTGTTTTTTTGTTTTTTTTTCTTTTATGGGTATTTGGGCTGTCTTGATGATCAAACTGTGATTCGCTCTAATGGCCTGGTACTTGGAAGAGTTAAACTCTTGCTTTGACTGGAAGGGCTAAAACTTTGTAATTACCGAAGGCCAAATTTATTGCTCATCCAAGTTCAACGCTCGCGGTGCAATATTTTGGGTGTAACACTCATTTGAAGTTTGTGAGTAGCGTGAAAAGTTTTTTTTTTTTGTCTTTTGTTCTGTGAGAGGGAGGGAAGAGGGGAAGCTGCGAGTGAAAGCAGGAAGAACGATCACCGGCTATTATCTCCCCTCTATTCACTGTCTGTATGGGGTTTGCTAATGCAGGTTGCATGCTATGAAATTTCAAGTTGTCAACTACATAGATCTACTTAGCAGATATATTGCCGCAATCAGCGGGACGGGAACTACTTTATGGTGATCTCAGTGAGGACTACAAAGACATGTTGACAGAGATTCCCTTTCAAGTACTGTCTGTCCACAGAGCAACAGTTTGTAGATTTACGTCCTTTCCCGCCACACGCCCTATATTTGGATTTGGGGGTGGTCTATGGCACACTTCGACTTTAATACATTTTTCTCTTTATTTTGGGTAGTACGTTTTCCAGTGTGGGGCTGGAGCAAAGGGTCCGCAAAGGGCCCCTTTATAAGGAAGCCCCGCATCACACGGGGGGGGGGGGGGGGGGGGTCAGGTAGCTGGAGGGTAGGCAGTGAAAGGGTTAATGAAAGGAGAGGTGTTAGGAAAATGCTGGGATGTGGGAGTAGGGATAGAGCTGATTGGTGGGGTGGAAAAGAGACCGGGGTATAAAAGAAAGGGAAGAACGGGAACGCCATCTTTTAGGGAAAGTTAGGTTAGGAAGCAAGTCCCGCTCATTGAGGTGGTAGTTGGGGAGAAGGTTTTCTTGTCGTGGCAGAGTTGGTGGGTAAGGGGTCCTTTGGAGTTGGTTTCAATTGGTTAGGGGGGATGTTGGGTGGCCACGATCTCACCTGGTAAGACTCCCTCCTTGGTGTGGTTTGATTGGTGTCTGGTGCTGTGTGACTTGGCTAGTGAGGCGGGGGGGATAAATCCCCTACGGCCGCGAGTTAGTTAGTAGCCCCCCAAGGACGGCTTTTGGTGCCACCAAGCCGGTCGGTATGGTTGGTATCAAGGTACGTTGGCTAATTATGGTTGCACCAGATTTTTGTGGCTCTGAGTCTTCCCCCTCATATGTTTAGGGTTACTTGATAATTTTATGTTAATTATGTTAATAAATTGACTGCTGTAGCCTTTTTATCCAAAATATTTGAGTCTGTCGTTCTTGGTGGGGGTAGCTACAGCAAAAGGTACTCTGACCTCCCCAGGTCATGGAGCGTAGCTGCTCTTAAAGGGGTTCACAGGAAATCGACAAATGGCAGCCTGTGTAAACCTGTTTTAGGGCTTATTTACACGAGCGTAGATCGGCCTGCGTATTCACCGCCGGCCGATATATGCTTCCGTCTAAGCAGCCCCCTCCCCTCCTCCTCCTCCTCCGGTGTTTGCAATGGGAGGGGGTGGGACAAGGTGGAGCTAAGCTCCGCTCTGCCTCTGCCTCTCCCATTGCTGGCTATGGACAAGGGGAAGGAGCTGGAGCTTAGTCCCGCCCACTCTATACAAACTGCACGGAGGGGAGGAGAGAGGCAAAGCGTGAAAACGCCGGCCGATATACGCTCGTGTAAATAAAGGCCCATTTACACAGGACGAGTGTCGGGTAAACTATGCCCGACACTCGTCCCTGTGTTTCCTCGCTCCTGAGCTCCTGCACGGGAGCTAGCAGAGCTGTCTCGCTCATGGGGCGGCCAGCAGGGGGCGGAGGAGCGAAATCTCATGCACTGCCCCGCCCCCCTGCTGGCCGCTTCGTGAACCAGCCAGCTGTGCTAGCTCCCATGCAGGAGCACGGGAGTGCAAACACACAGGGATGAGTGTCGGGCATCGTTTGCCCAACACTCCTGTGTAAATACACCTTAAGCCCTGAGGGTGGAAGAATGATTTTATACCATAGAGGGAAGGGGGCAGGGAGTCGGAGCCCGATGCTACACAACCCATTCCGGTCAGGCTTATCCTTTAGCCTAATGGTTAACATGCAGTATGGGGGGAGAGCAGGGTGCCATTGTGGTTCACCAATGAGGAACAGGGCAGCCCGGTGGACTAAAATTTGCTGTCACTAATAGGTTGTAAGCCTGCATGGTGCACTACACGTATCAGTTGGTCTGACACCCTTTTGTATGCTCTAAGTGCAAGTATAGTATTAAGCAGCCGCCTCCTCAGTATAAGGAAGGCATCCTGCCACCCAAGACTGTGTAAAATTCTGACCTATCCCGCACAGAATCCGGGACGGTTGGGAGGCATGTTATTGTATTCCTGTTGGAAATCATATGTGCTTTTTTTGTTTTTATTGCAGGAATTTGTGGATCAAGGGAGAAATGCAGCCGATAACCACGTAGGAAGACCCAGAGAGTCATCGAGAGAATGTGGAATATTCCCAGCGTGGTCAGTGTCCTCTGTCTGCTGCACCATGTCTGCAGCCAGAACTCAGGTGAGTGACTAAACCCTTTGAAACATTGGTGGTCCGGAGAAGTCACTGCACAATACTTACTATGGTCCTTCCCCTCAGAGAGCAAATATTGTACCGTAATGAGATGGAACTCGGCACACAGAGAATTACGTTCTGAACAATCAAGTTTAATTTTAGTCAATTCCATGTCTCCTGCGGCCCAACAATCAAGGTGATCTGTAGGTTGTGGGGCCACCATGTTGGGCAATAGACAAATAGACATAAGCGCGGTGTGGCATTGATTCAGTGAATGCTGGAGTCCGGTCCTGGGGTGCTGACCATGTAGTATTGACCACAGTCCATGGTTCTTCTTCATTACGTGACAGAGCAATCACTCTACATCCAGTGGTGTCCCTCAGAGTCTTGATTGGAGGCATTGGGGTCGTGCAGGCCAAAGAATCACCTGGATACCTTGTAGAACATGCCTGCTGATGTTTGCTGTGTGGGACTGAACGTTATACTGCTGGGAAAACGTGTTGGATATGCCCTGGAAATCAATGAGAGCCGTACCTGCAGTTACCATCGCCGGCCACTACATGGGAGGTCGGCGCGGAGTCTTTTGCTCCGACCTCTGTGTATGAGCTGCGGACCCCGGACTATCAACTATTGATGACCTATCCTGCCGATAGGTCATCAGTAGTATTTTGGACCAGAAAACCCCTTTAAGTATCTCTCTAAATTGCTCCTATGTCTTAAATGAGAGAAAACCATTATTGCTACTCCATACATATGTTGGCACTTGGTTGTATTGTTCCACTATGGTCCGAGATCTCGGCATTGTCAGATCAAGTGAATTTCTCTCTCGCCTATTCCTGAGAATGTAGTAATGGATTTGTATGGAGTATGAACATGTCAATCCGCACTTGGCTATTGTGGACATTGGAGTAGGAGGCGTAGGTCCTCTTGGAGATTATGCATTGTTTGCCAAACATCAGAGAGTTCTTCCTTCCACCATATACAAGGGCGGCACTCCAGAGGTTTAGACTCAAACAAAAATCAAATCTACAAATTGGAGGTGACTCACCTGGTATGACAGGTCTACGCAGTTGAGGGCAGGCCATTACACCCCAAGGTAGCCCGACAATTCAATCTCCCCAAATGGGCCCCTCCTGGCTGAGGACATCCAACAGGGAAGAGCATCAGCGGGATGTCTGAAATGAATTTCTGTTCGGTATAGGCAGAAACCAAAAAGAGAAATTAAGTCACAGCGCTTCGGGGAAAGCACTAAAGATGCTTGTATTTACTTTACAGGGGGCCCATGCAAGAGCACCTCCTTAATCCAGATACGCCAAAGCCTCAACGCCATCTCTTAAAAGTCCATGCCCATAGTAATTGGGTAAAGAACCATAGTTACCATAAGGAGGTATTTGGTTCCTCCGAAACGCGCTGCAACCCACTTATCTTTTTTTAATTTCTAAATACCTGTCACATACCACTAATAAAGAAAAACAAAAAAATGTTCTTTACCCAAATGCTATGGACGTGGACTCCTAAGAAACGGTGTTGTCAATTTGGCGTATCTGAATTAACCCTTTGCAATCCAATTTTGGATTCAGAGTTTCCTAGGGGGTTCTCTCTTTCTGCCATTATACAATGGCGCCATCTGCTGGCTAGAGCCAGTACTGCGGTATGTGACATGCCGGAGAGGCCCCCGACAACAGAGCTGCCAGTTATATACAGTAAGAATACCCTACCAGACCTCTTCAGACATCGGAGCTGTACAGCCTTCAATCAGAATGTCTTCAGGCGTCAGACAGCGGATTGGAAAGGGTTAAGGGGGTAGTCTGACCCGAGCTCCCTCTGTATAGTAAGCGCATTTATTTTAAATCTCATCCGTAGTACTTCTGACTTCTAGACTTAAGGTTCTTGTGTGTCGATTCTTAATTTATTTTCTTGAATATGTTGAAACATGATAGAATTTTTTTTATGGCTTGTTTTTAGTGGCACTAATTGTGAATTGTGTTTTTGTTTTTTATGGCACCATTTTGGGGTACATACGATGTATTGTAGAACTTTTATGACATTTCTTGGAAGCGGAGATTGGGGGAATAAAGTTTAAAAATTACGCCATTGTTTTGGGGTTTTTTTTGTTTTTTTTTCACAATTCAGTAAAAATATCATAACTTTCTTATTTGGATCAGCATGATTACTGCAATACCAGGTTTATGGAGATTTTTTTTTTTTTTTTTAAACTAATTTTGCACAATAGAAACACTTTTTTAGATAAAAACAATACATTGTTGCATTCTAAGACCCAGAACATTTTTATTTTTCTGGCAGCGGAGCTCTGTGGGGACTTGTTTTTCGGTGGAAGAGTTGTGTGTTTATAGGTATCAGTTTGAGCTATGTATGCAATAATAAGCAATCCAAAAATCAATAGAAACGTCATTGAATTTTTTTCTTTAGTCCCCTTGTCCACGGGCGTTGCGGTATCCCGCAGCGATTCTCAGTCGCAGGAGCCGCCGCCCGGGAGCAGGCGTCGGCAGACTGCTCTCCGCTGTCAGCCTATCTGACAGATGGCTGACCACAGAGAATCTCGGCAATTCGCAACATGCTGCAAATTGCCAGCCACAAGCAGAGAATCGCAATGGTTTTCCGCTCATGGACAGGGGGCCAGCGCTTTCCATAGAGATGCTATGGAAAGCTTCAAACAGCGTGATCACACAAAATCACGCGCATGGACAGGGGGTCTAATACTTTTTTTTTTTTTTTTTTTAGTCTCCAAAGTGGGCTTGAAGATGCGATTTGCTCGATCACTAGAAGAGTACACTACATTACTTATGTAGTGCATTCTACTAAGCCCATGATAGCAGCCTATTAGACCCTGCATAAGGCAGAGCCTAATAGGCTGCGTTACATGGCACATGGTACTTTGTGATCGCATTGTGGTGTACCGATGTATGTCACCTGCTTACATGCTGCAGTTGCTATTGATTGTGGCATGTAAGGGTTAGACTGCCAGGATCTGAGGTTTCCCTGTTCCTGGTGGTTTGAGCAGGAGCCTGGCTGTCAGCAATTAGCCAGGCCAGCGCCTTAAAAAAGATGTATCTGCAGGTTTAAAGTCCATTAGTGAGATTCATAAAAAGGTGTATTGTGGTCTCCAGCAGATTACCAATTAGCGATACTACCTTAATCACCATAACTGACAGTAAATAAATATACGTAGCTTCTCATACTGTCAAGGTGGTTTAGAGACGTCCTCCTAGGAGGATCCAGAAAGTGCCAGATAAGCCAGCAGATGAACCTGGTAATTGACAAAGAAAACATTAACGGCAAACAGATCTTCACGAAGCTGAAAGTGAAGAATACTTAAAGGGGTTGTCCCGCGGCAGCAAGTGGGTCTATACACTTCTGTATGGCCATATTAATGCACTTTGTAATGTACATTGTGCATTAATTATGAGCCATACAGAAGTTATAAAAAGTTTTATACTTACCTGCTCCGTTGCTGGCGTCCTCGTCTCCATGGTGCCGACTAATTTTCGGCCTCTAATGGCCAAATTAGCCGCGCTTGCGCAGTCCGGGTCTTCTGATGTCTTCAATGGGGCCGCTCGTGCAGAATGCCGGCTCCGTGTAGCTCCGCCCCGTCACGTGCCGATTCCAGCCAATCAGGAGGCTGGAATCCGCAATGGACCGCACAGAAGCCCTGCGGTCCACAGAGAGACAGGATCCCAGCGGCCATCTTCAGCAGGTGAGTATGAAGACGCCGGGATTCGGGTAAGTACTACCCGGTGTGTTTTTTTTTAACCCCTGCATCGGGGTTGTCTCGCGCCGAACGGGGGGGGGGGGGGGGGGTTAAAAAAAAAAAAAACCCTGTTTCGGCGCGGGACAACCCCTTTAACTTCTCTTCCAGAGCTTCATGTGTCGAGGTACAAGTTCTCAGGTGCTTCTAGAGTGTTCTATTGTTTCACACCGGCAGGGCGCACTTATTTAGCAATGAACTGATTTACGGGGTGTCACTGAGTACCCTTCTGCCGACACATGGATGAAAAGTCTTTTTAGTGGGCAGAGACCTTGTCGTAAGAAGTTGATCCCATCTCCCAGTGGTGTAGTAGGTCATCAGAAGACGGACAGGAAATCCCCACTTGTACAGGATTTCGTGGTTGTAGTTACAGGAAGTAGTTGTCGCCTTTTGTGCTGAGGTTGCCACAAACATGTCTGTATACAAAGACAGTGATTGGTTTGGCGCAGGCTGTGGGCTCTGTTTCCTGGCGGTCTTCAGGAGTTTCTCTTCCACATGGAAGAAGTGGACATGTGCTAGAACGTCTCTTGGTATATCATCTGCCAGGTGGTTGGGGCAAGAGAGTCTACATACCCTATCTATTATGAAATCCTGTAGGGGGCACTCCAGCCGTAATGTTTTCATAAGATTTGGCAGGTATTGCTTCAGTTTCGGGACAGAAATAGTTTCTGGATCCCTCAAAATTTAACCTTGTTAGGGCATGACCTGTCTTCCAAGTCCGCCACCTTGGCTCTGAGTCGGTCTAACGCTGATTCCAGCTCCGTGTGTGTCAATGAGGTTATGTGACGTTTCAAATTCCGCCAATTTAGTCTCTACGTGGCTAATTCTTTTCTCTGCTTCAGCAATGGCTACATTTATTGGTTGAGTGAGTTCAAATTAGATTGCGATGAGATCTGTAGAGTTTTCAGCATGGCTGCCATTGGGGTGTTGGTAATAAATGTGTTTAGTTAACGGGATGCCGTAAAAGTTGCTTGGTCACTTACCATTGGATCGGGTTGCCCCTCAGACTCCATTCTTCTTGCTTTGCTGGACCAGACGAGGGAGAAGAGGCTGCATACTCCATGTAGCCATGCAGATGATGACTGTGTTGTTATGGAGGCTCCCGTCTGGTCTCACGTGGCTCCCCTGCGAGTTACAAGCAAAATGGTATGGGTTTCGTGAGAAGCCTCGCTGTCCGATTGGACGGAGCTGCTCCTTCGCCACAGCTCCGCAGTAACCACACTCTCCAAATTTGACCCACTTGAGTCAATTATGGCATCCTTCTGCCATGATGCAATGCAGTATACAGCCCTATGATGAAACCTTCAGTAAACTTGTCCATTTAATGAATTGGCTCTCTACTGCGTCTTGGAGGCATCTTCAACCCTTAATCTTTATCCATGCACTAAAATCAACAACACAAAGCAGTTTCCGTGGGCATGAGGTTTCCAAAGTTCATTTCATAGGCTTGTTTTTGGCTTTTATTATGCTCTCAGATCATGTGATTTGCCCCAAATGGCAACAATTTGCATAACTTGTATGTCTGAATGTAGGCTGGAAACTGCATAATATGGTGACAAAATCTTCATGGTGTGGGATCTTTTCTATGAGGCCGTCCATATTTTTAATGGATAGTAGTACTTGCACAATGCCTTCCAAATAATGCCATAATGTGTGTACATATCGTAATAGTGCCATATAGTGGGCACATTGCAACTCCGAACCAATGGTTCTATACAATGCCTATAGCTAGAGTCATGATGATATGGGTAGTAGTTGCTATGAGGTGCAAATCATTGTAGGTCCTAAATAAGCTGCGTCACTAAGGGGTTTAGGTCCCCATCATACGACCGTACTGGAGCCTAGAACGTAGACCTTCATAGGGTACTATAGTCATAAAAGTTAGGTTCCCATGAACATCTGGGGGTCCGGATCTAGCGGTCATATGGTCGCTATAAATGTGGACCTGTCACAGCTGACTCACTGAGGCTGAAGGTTTACCGGCTTCTCCGGTTATTTTGCAGATGGACTGTTCAGCTTTCTTCTCGCCAGACTTTGGCTTTGACCGCAGTTATTAATGGTGGAGAAATATGCTCTGCATTGAGCCGCGGTGACAGCTTCAAGTCTTGCTCAAATAAACAGGCATTAAAGTGTTGATCTAAGGAAGAGTATTAAAGCTCCAAGACCCCCGGCGTGTCGTAAATCATAAGTGATATTTGGCAAAAGTGTAAAAAACGTTGGATCGTCGAAAGAAAAGAAAAACTTTTTAAGTTTTATTCCTAGTACTGATTTCGGTTTGGCTTTTTGCTGATTGAAACTTTACAGCTTGAAATAGTTTTGGCCACTTGGCGATTCATTGTCATGCTGGTCGCAGGCTCACTATGCCCAAGGGATCAAGATGAGGACAGGAACCATTAACCCCTGATCACAACAGACAAGGAGGGCATTTCCTCTTATAATGATGTCACATAGGGGTAGGTGACAGGACCCAGAGAATGGAGCTCCTGGAATGCACTTTGCATATTCCAGGTGCATTCTGGGAAGAATGAAGAGTCACTGTGTGGAACGATTGCTGGGCTTAGCCAGGTTTAGCTGTTCTGAGGATATTGCTAGAGTGAAGTTTTACACTTGGTAGCATCTTATAGGTTATGTATCGTCACAAGAATTCTTGACCTTTAGAAGTTCATAAGTGGACATAGGAGAAGAATGAAGAGGTACAGCAAGAAATCATTTTGCCTGCAAAGGACAGTCCGGTAAGCACTCAGAATCCTCTTGGAAGGAGAAGTGTTGTTGTGAAGAAGAGTGCTGGTTGTAGGGGATTCCCTATTGAGGGGAACAGAGGCCGCTGTCTGCAGACCTGACATAACCTCACCAGAGGTCTGCTGTCTTCCAGGGGCACAAATCAAAGATGTGTCAGAGAGCGAGAGAGAGGTATGCTCAACACCTGGCGGGTCCATTGAAAAATGCTTGAGTCTCCCATTGACTTCAATGGGGTTTGTTACCCGAACAGAGCTCTCGAGCATTTCAAAAAGCTTAGCTCAAATAATGAGCTCCCGAGCATTTTGGTGCTCGCTCATCTCTAGTAAGCATTAATTTGGCAGGTGCCTTGCTACACATCAGGAGAGCTTTAAACTAGAACAATATGGGAAGGGAAGTAAAAGGCCAGGCCAAAATATACAGCTAACTTGTACAATTGAGAACCTCGCTATTAGAAGTGAAAGGGGAGAACAAAAAAATTTCAGTAGGAAAGTAGAGGAGCAAGAGACACCAATCACAAACTAATATGTTTTTACACAAATGCACAAAGCATGGGGAACAAACGAGGAGAATTACCATATATACTCGAGTATAAGCATTTTTTTTTGTGCTGAAAAAGCCCCCTTAGGCTTATACTCGAGTGAGGTAAAAAAAAACCCGCAATACTCACCTCTCAGCAGGCATCTGTGTCCCTGGCGCGATGCTTTTCCCGGCAATGCGGCAAGCTGCTTCCGACTTCTCCTTGCTGTCATCTCCCTGGCTCTGTTTTGAATTCCCTCACTGTCAGAGCTGGGTGAAGAAGCGCTGTGATTAGATCGAGCACCAGCCAATCACAGTTAGCACTCGATCATTCACAACCATTCAGTTAATGACAGCACTGATTGGCTGTGATTGGTTTATCGAGTGCCAGCTGTGATTGGCTGGCGCTCGATCCAATCACAATGTAGATCTCCTAACACAGGAAGAGAAATATGTCATAGGCATCACGGAAACTTGGTGGAATGATACACATGATCGGAATACAAGGCTTGAAGGATACAACTTATTTATAAGAAACAGACCTAATAAAAGGGGAGGAGGTATTGTGTTGTATGTTAGGAAAACAATCATCTCCACAGAGATTCAGGCTTCAGAGCAGATGAGCTCTGTAGAAACTGTTTGGGTAAGGATACAAGAAGAGAACAACAGAAAGGACACCATTATAGGCATTTACTATAGGCTACCTGAACAAGCAGAAGATAGGGATGAACTCTTTCTACATCAGATGGCCAAGCTCTCAAAACAGAATGGCATAGTGATCATGGGAGATTTACCGATCCAGACATTTGTTGGGAATCTCTCTCAGGTAAAAGTAATGGATCCAACAAATTCTTATCCGCTCTTGCTGACAACTTTATCTTCCAAAAGGTAGAAGAGAAAACAAGGGGATCTGCTATCTGGGACCTAATTCCTACCAACAGGGAGGGAATGGTTGAGGAAGTAAGGGTGGCTGGGACCTTAGGAGGCAATGATCATGATATCGTTGAATTTTGGATAAAAAGGGGAGGAAAACCTGAGAAAACTTAGACCTCAAGGTTGGATTTCAGAAAGGCAGATTTCAATAAACTCAGAAAGAGGATAGGAAGAATCCAATGGCGGGATGTTCTTAAGGACAGAAATGTCCAAGAAGGTTGGGAAATAGTGAGAAATTAGATTCTCAAAGCACAATCGTTTAAAAAAAGGAAGAATGGGAAGCATTAAGAGACCAGGATTGATGAACACAGAACTTGCCCACATGTTAAAAAGGAATAAAAATATGTTTATCAAATGGAAAGAAGAAAATAATGGAGTCTGCAGAAACTGTAGGGCAAGTGTCAGAAAAGCTAAAACGAATAATGAATTAAGGCTTGCAACACAGGCCAAAAGCCCTAAAAAAGGATTTTGGGGGTATGTCAAAAGCAAAAGAAAAGTCAAAGATGCTTACAGGATGGAAGTGGTGAATTGGTTAAGAATAGAGATGAGCGAACCTACTCGTTTTGAGTAATTACTCGATCGAGCACCGCGATTTACAAGTAGTTCCGTACTCGGGTGAAAGATTCCGGGGGCGGGGGGGAGGCGCGGCAGAGCGGGGGGTAGCAGCTCTCTCTCTCTCTCTCCCTCCCCCCCCCCCCCTCCCTGCTGCAACCCCCCACTCACCCACGGCGCCCCCCGAATCTTTTCGCCCGAGTACGGAAGTACTCGAAAATCGCGGCGCTCGGGCGAAAAAGGGGCGTGGCCGAGTAGGTTCGCTCATCTCTAGTTAAGAATGATGTTGAGAAGGCCAAACCTTTATAGATTCATAAATTTGGCACAGAATGCCAGAAGATAATAAGGTAAAATGTCAGGCAGCCGAGCGCTAACCAAAGAAAGCCATTCGATTCTATCATCAGACAGACCTGTTTGGCCAAGGGATTTCCTTTTCCTGATCCCCGAACGCACCCTTAGAGAAGCAAAATTGTATTCAAAATGTGGTACTCCTGGTCCATCCTGAGTATCCGGAGCTCCGATGAAGTGGCCATTCAGTGTATGATGTTTTACTGATAGTTGCTGCTTGACTGGTCGACCTCTCTAATCCATGTGGTTTCTATCGGCTTATAGTTGTGTTTTGCATTTTTTGGATAGAAGGGAAAGTCCTAGAGCGAAACCAGAGGTTAGCAGGAGAGCGCACATTATGGGGATAGTAGTGGAGGAGAAGGTGGATTAGTCTGTAGCAGATAGGGTTAAGAGGAGTGCGAAGTGGAGCTAGTAAGGTGGAGCTTTAGGTTGGGCTATATGGGGGAAGCCATTCCAAGCCAGAGAGAGAAACAGATGTAGATGGCCCGCCCCCTTTTTGCCAGATCTTTCGTTAGCTAGTACTTCCCCATATTCAACAAACATTGGAGTTATGTCCAATTTTTTAGAAATATTTTTTTATTCCTGTTTAGGGCATTCGAGATGATCAGAAAACGGCTATTTTGAATTGTTGTTTTTTTGTTTTTTTATGGAATTTTCCGTGCTTGTCAAATGTAATATTTTGTGGGACTTGAACAACATATTTTCTATTAAGAATTGTCATCCTCGTTTAATAAATCTAATTCTGGTTAATCCTGTGAAGAATGTGTTTACATACGGACCAGATGGCGACATCTGCTGCTGATATGTAATGGGATGTTTCACCCGCTTTCCAGGAACTACATGTTCAATCCAAGAAATGCAAACAGGACCGTAGCCAATAGAAGCTGCATGGATCAAATGCGTTTACCACTAGAGCAGCAGCGCCTACCAGCGGAGCAGCCTAGAAGCTGGCGCCATCAAACCGCCTGCGACAACCAACCAATTGTATTTTAAGCAGGTTATCTCATTAAAACTGACCCGGTTAGTGTGGTTGCTTGCCATGAATGGCCAGCGGGCAACATCGGATCTGGTCAGCCTGACCTAATTTGTGGTGAAATTGAAAATTGGCTTTCCCCTGCAAGGAGAAGGAAGGTGTGTGTGTCTGTTTTCAATGATTGTGGTTCAGTGGTTAGCACTCTTTGCAGTGCTGGGATCTTATGTTCAAATCTCTTTAAGCACAACATTAGCATGGACTGGGAAAAGCTCCATCCAGATGTTGCCTTTGGTTGGATTTGAACCTAGAACTCAAGGGTTGCAAGGCAACAGTGCGAACCACCGAGCCACCACACTTTGTCCATTTGCCACACAGAGCATTTACACCATGTGCATGCAGGTTATAAAGCAATAGTGCTAGCCACTGAGCCATCAAACTTCTTCCTCCTCCTGATTTTTTTCCTTCTCTAGAGGAGGAGAATATCTTTCCTCTCTTCCTTCATTCATGTCTTGCAGTGCTGGGGTAGTATCTAGGTTCGACTCTCAGGGACAACATCTGCATGGACTTCGGAGAAAAAAGCTAACTGAAACATACAGAGAAGAAAGGAGGACCAGGTGTGGTGGCTCAGTTGTTGGCATTGTTGCCTTGCAGCGTTGGAGCTCTTGGTTCAAATCTCTCAGACAGCATTTGCATGGACTTTTGAAGATTTTTGTATTTTTTTTTTTCAACTCCAGAGCAGAAAAACGAGAAGTCTGGTGGCTCAGTTGTTAGAACTGCTGTCTTGCAGTGCTGGAGTTGTAGGTTAAAATCTGACGAAGGGCAACATCTGGATGGAGTTTTTCAAAGTCTATGCTAACGTTCTCCTTGATGAGATTTGAAACTAGAAACCTAAACCTGCAAAGATTCAGTGCTAACCACTGAGCCAGATTCATTGAAGATGCACGCACACACGCAATCTAGATATTTCTCTCTTTAGTTCTCTCGCACTTCCTGTCTCTCTTGTGCATTTTTTTTCTTCTTTTTACTCGTATTGACTTGAACGGAAATTTAGATAGGGTCGTTCCAAATTGTTTTTGGAAAGTAGGGTCGATCACACCTGACCTGATTATTAGAGCCAACAAACAGCACCATTCTTGTCCAACTGGTTGTGTCTGGTATTGCGGCTTGGCTCTAGTCATTTAGACACCCCATAGAGGAAAGAAAGTTAGAAAGCAGCCATGTTTTTAGGCTGCTCTTTACATTGTAATCTGTAGTGGCTGGTGGTGATATTCTGTTATGCAGTGATATAAAAATGCGATCTGCTCTTGTACCGAAGACTACACACGTTCTAACCTTCTGGTTTGTTTTTGTTTCATCAGATTTCTTCCAGAACCTCGACTGCGTGACACATGATCTTGAGAACCTGTTCTGTCGATGGGACACCCCGTACCCTGTGGAGCAGAAAATCCTCTATGAAGTTTGCTCTAAGTAAGAATCAAGAGATGTTTTATATTGACTTGTTTTTCAGCTACCTAGAAGGTGGTGAATAATGTTTTTATGCAATATGTAACAAGGATTTATATCAAGAACTCTCAATCTCTGTATAAAAAAGTTCTACAACTTTCCAATGTTTTTTTGTTTTTAATTTCTTTGTATTCTCAAGATGCATGCTGTCGGTGAATGAGGACACTGCTGTTGCCTTTCGGAGGCAACCTTTATCTAGCCAGTTCTGCTCTCAGCTGGGAAGTGGATACAATTGTATCCAGTGTTGACAATGCTCTGTGAGCTAAACAGCCCGGACTCCAGACTGATACATTGTACATAGCTAGTCCTGCTCTCAGCTGAAAAGTGGATGCAATTATATCCAGTGTGGACAATGCTCTGTGAGCTAAACAGTCCGGACTCAACTGATCAATTGTAATGCAGTAGTAGAAATTTGTGCAGCTGCTACTGATGTCTTCCACTCACGGAGCATTGTCTAGACTGGATACAATTGTATCCACTTCTCAGCTGAGAGAAGGACTAGCTATGTACAATGTATCAGTCTGCAGTCTGGGGTGTTTAGCTCACAGAGCATTGTCTACACTGGATACAATTGTATCTACTGCTCAGCTGACAGCAAGACTAAAGGCCCATTTACACAAGTA
The DNA here is from genome assembly GCF_035609145.1 of Eleutherodactylus coqui. Taxonomy (NCBI): domain Eukaryota; kingdom Metazoa; phylum Chordata; class Amphibia; order Anura; family Eleutherodactylidae; genus Eleutherodactylus; species Eleutherodactylus coqui. Next base: position 44,530,662 of record NC_089841.1, read on the forward strand.
GATAATGCTCAAAGATCGCTCAAAGGACAGTTTGAGCGAGTATTTTGCTTAAAAAATAATTGGTATTCAAGTAGCTTCTCAGCTACTTAAATGCCAATTATGTATGTTAATGAAGCCTTCCCTGAGCGCATGCTAATAGCCTAATTAGCTGTGCTCAGATCCTTTGTTCTCCATGGGGAAACAATGCTACCCCCCACCCCGTGGAGAAAGACTGATAAAACTGATTGCTAGAATCAAGCTCGCTTGATTTTAAGGATCAGAGAAAAGAGCCCGAAATGCGGGTGCCCCGCGCCCATTTACACACACCGATTATCGCTAAAACTATCGCCGATGAGCGAAGTTTTAGCGATAATCGTCCAGTGTAAATGGGCCATAACTATGTACAGTGTATCAGTCTGGGAGCACGGGCTGTTTAGCTCACAGAGCATTGTCTACACTGGATACAGCTATATTGACTTTTCAGCTGAGAACAGAACTAGCCATGTGCAGGGTTACTGCCTCTAAATGGAAACTGGAGTGTTCGCCTTCACTGACAGCAAACACATTTTAAAAGTAATGAAGTATATTAGAAAGTTGCAGAACTCTTCATTTATATACTTTATCAAAGGTGTTCTCCAAAAATAATACTGGGCTACAGGTGTCATATAACATAAAGGCAGTACTGACCTGTGTCTACTCCGGCGATCCAGCACTGCTGCACCCACTCTTCTCTAGGTCTTAGATTACATGATGACACCGTGTCAGTTGCCACAGCAGATATGTGCCACTACTGTTGGCATCCCCTCTGAGTAAAGAGCCCTGAAGCTAGGTGTGTACAACATGTGACCACCGTCGCTACTCTCTGGCCACAGTAGTTACCTGCAGTATGAAAAGTCACTGTGCTCAGTACAGACCACTGGGTACCGAAGCTGACAGATTAAGTCTTCGGAGGAGATCAGCTGTGGGTACGCCGCTTATTACAATACAAAGTGGTGCGGATTTTGCGCCGTGGACATTTCGTTGCATTGGCGCCACGTGTAAATCTACCCTGAAGGGGCTTTCCAGGCAAAATATTGATTGCTTATACTCAGGACAAGTCAGGATTAGTTGATCAGCTGAGAATCCAAGGTGGCACCCACTGCCTGGGCTGGCGCCCCATCTGCCAAGCGCTGGCTGCATCCTCCCGGGAACGTAGAGAGCCGGTCACATAAAAATCAGATTCAGCCAGCAGGCCACGTGTTCCAAACCATAGAACTATATAAATTTGGTGTCGTATTAATCGTATTGACCCACAGATTTTAAGTTAAAATGTCATTACCAACATGAAAGCTGTAAAAACAAAATATCCCCTAAAATGGCACAATTGTTTACTTTTCCATATCATTCCTCTTAGAATTTTTGAAAAGCTATTCCATACTTTAACGTGGTGCATGAGATGGCACCCATGAAAATAACACATTTCACAGAAAACGGCTATGCCAATGGTGGAAGTAAAAAAAAAAAAAAAGTCATGATTTTAACCCTGTAACATGATGGGATCGCTGATCACAGCAGATCTGTTTCTCACTCAGGCCCCAGATGCCAGAAAGCTGCTTCGAAACAATTGGAAATGAGCTTGTAGTGGAGTTTCAGGCGTTCTCCACGTCTGAGATCAGCATAGAGGCCAAAGATGTTCCCGGAAATCCATCGACACGTTTTCAGAGGTCTTACCTAAATATTCGTAAGTCTCCTGCATCCTTGTGATGAGCACCTTCACTTAGCGGGGGTCATAACACTCCTGAAGCTTTGCTGCCCGCAGGTTTTCTCTGCTATAGCCATCATTGGGGAAAGGTGGGGCACCATGGAAAGCTGGGTGGTGGGGTTTGGGTAAGCAGGAAGGGGGAGGGGGTGCCATGTGAAGCTGGGAAGGGAAAGTTGGGGGGGAGGGGGGAAATTTCCATGATGAGTATGGGAGTAGCAGGTTGGGGGGGGGGTACCATGACTAGCATGCGAGCAGATGGGGCATGATATTGGGAAAGGGAAAGCAGGTGGTGGCAATGGACAGTATGGGATAGCAGGTGGGGAGCAAGTGGGGGTGCCATGACTTTGTGCAGACGGGGCACCATGACTACCATGGAAGAGCAGGTGGAGGTGGGGATGCAATGACTACTATGGGAGAGCAGGTTGGGGGCACCATAACAAGCATGGGAGAGCAGGGAAGGGGAGGTGTTGTCATGTTGAGCACAGAAGAGTAGGAAGGAGGGGGTGCAAGGGAGAGCAGGGGGGCACGAGAGTGAGCATGGGACATTCATGCAGGCTACATTACATGTAATCTGTGACCCACTGGGTCAGCGACCCTATTATAGGCCACTATAATGTGATAGATTGACTGCTACCGCTCTGTGGACAGCATTAATTTACGTGTTGCTTGCGTGTGAACATGATTAGATATTTCTTGTGCGGCAGAGGATGGGTTAAATCTGTTTCCTGTCTAAATCGCGCACGGACACATTGTATCCTGAGTCTGTTCTGCTGATTAGAAGAATTATGCTGTTTGTGATTTCATTAGTGAGATGAATATAACGGGCGCCTGTTTTCTCGGACAGGGTGCGCCCCGCCGCTCTTGGGGTGCTATTACTCTATCACTCATTGCCCGGCTGCCCAGCAGTTGTTGGGGTAGCTGGAGCATTAGTACAAGACTGCAGAAGTGATAGCCGCTGCCGCTAACTGTTTGTACTTGTTCCTTGCAGCATACGTTCCGTACCCCCCAGAAATCCACTCCGTGGTCGCTGACTATCAGGCTGATGTGCTGTCTGTGGAGTGGACTGTGAATTCTACTTCCCTCATCAGTGAGGTGAAGCTGACTTGTGAGATGAATGTGCTCCGTGGAGAGAACTTACTGCTGGTCAAAAATGTAGGTTCATCCGTGCAAAGCTGTAGTTCTGTAGTAGAGAATATTGTGTATATGTCTATAATGTGGAGGGAAGTGCGGGCAGTTATAGACTCTTTGCCAACTGTTTCCTTTTAAAGGGGCTGTCCAGTTGTAAACTACTATATTGGCCTATCTTTAGGATAGATCGTCTGGGTCTGTTGCCAGGGACCTCATCAGGCCGGGCTCACGCGAGCGAGTTGGATTCTGCTTTTGGATATCCGGAGCAGAAGATCTACGCATGTTCGCAGAAGTGAATTGAGCATGATCACGTATGCTGTCGGTTTTCTGCACGTATGACAATGCATCAGCCTTGTGGAAGAAAGACCACAAGCAGGGAATGACATCAAAAAGTTGCCCAACCCCCTGGAAACCCACTTCTATCGCTTAGGCGACATCCTCTTGTGCTGTTGTGGTGAGATGTTCTGAGAGCCGTCGAGACGGGATTCTGCTCTGCAGGGTCATCTAGTTTATACTACTTTTTTTGGAAGTAGTATAAACCATTTAAAAAAAACAAACAAAAAAACCTTATTCTTGTAGAGAGAGAGCCCAGAAGAACAAGTGGAGGTTGCAGACAGCGGTCTGTTGCTTCCCAGACTCTGACCTGGATTGTCTGCCCACAAATTCCTGCTTTCCTTATAGCATTTGTTATCTGGTCTCCTAGCAACGTGCTTACGAATCTGCATCAATATGCAATGTTAATTGCGTATGCACAGTGGATCGAACACAGTAAGCGAAACTTCAATAGTCAATGCTGCATATCATACGCGCAGACGGCCATCACGGAATCCGCAATTCAAATCGCTCGTGTGAGACTGGCCTAATCAGCTGTTCTCAGGGCCAATACACCTGTGCACAGAGATGATTTTTACAGTAAGCAGACAGCTCCATTGTAATTGCAGTGGCCAGACTTGGAATTGCATGCAAAGTTCCTATTCGTTTTAATAGGAATTTGACCTGCAAAGGCAGTCTGGCTGCTGCAGTGGGAACAGAGCTGTTTGCTTCCTGCAGAAATCATTTTGGTGCACAAGTGCATTGGCCCAGAGTACAACCAATCAGTAGGGGTCCCTGTTGATAGACCCTCGCCGATCTACTATTCATGATGATGATGATGATAATAATAATAAATCTTTGTATAGCGCCAACTTATTCCGCAGCGCTTCATTATCTATCATAAAGATAGGCCAATAGTAGTTTATAACTGGACAACGATTTTAAAGGGCTTTTCCTACTTCTAGCTATTGTGTTGCAGGATGTAAGTAGCTCTGTACATTGTGTAGTGGCCGGGTTTGGTCCCATTCAGTTTAATAGGAATTTTTTGCAATACCAACCTGGACCACTGCACAATGCATGGCACTATTTGCTTCCTGCAGCAAAACAGCTAGAAGTGGGACAAGCCCTTTAATGACTGGGCAGCACTGTCCCCTCTGTTTCCTGCACAGCATTGATCCCTTCTGGATCATTTCAGCTTCCTGCCAGAGAAGGGGCACCTCCGCATACATTGTTTGAGTCTGCAGAGGTAAATAAAGCGCTAGCCGACCCGGTGTTGTTCCTCTATTTTACTCTGCAGCCCCTTATACCCACTAGACCACTAGGGAATTAAATAGTAATCGATCTTGTACCATAGACCACGAGGGATGTAAATATTAAACCGCCTTTGTAACCTAGACCACCAGGGGATTAAATATTAACCCATCTGTGAAGCCTAGATGACCAGAGAATTATTAACCCGTCTTGTACCCTAGCCCACCAGAGAATTAAATATCAACCTCTCTTATACCCTGGATCCCAAGGTGATATGTTAAACCCTCATTTACCCTAGACCATAAGGAAGTGTGCCACATCCTAGTCCTCCAGGCAATCCAGTTACAGACACCCACTCTTGGCTAAACCCCTATACTAGCTTAGACCACCAGGGAAGTCTTGGTCTCAAATTCATAAAAGAAGAATATATATACAATTATTAATAAATAATATATAGATAGCTCTATCACAGGATCAAATACTTAGGAAAGGCTGAATAAAAGAATGTCCAAAAATGTTCTTTATTGGTGACTTATTTTTGTCTTGGTTTAAAACTAGATGCTTCGAAGAGGGGGTCTTGAAACTTAGCCATCCTTGGGGCTGTGTCTGTTATTGCAGCTCAGTCCCATTCTGGCAGACTACTCGCAGCCTACCTAAATGCTCAGGTCCACGGATGTGGCCTTCCTAGGAACCTGCATATGAAACTACTCGAATATGGACTTATCAGTCATTTCTTATGCAGGTTTCCCAAATTATGGTGGCCAATGCCCTCGGACCTGAGCCTGTCACAAGCGATCCTCAGATCCCACGGTTGGCATGGTCTATGTAGGAGATTCTTTAGCGTCAGGGGTCTCCACTCCAAGAAATACCTTTTTAATTTCAGGGGCACATGGAGAAAAGTTGTTTTAGTCCAATATTTCATCAGTAGTGGAAATCCTTTCACCTCTCACCTTGGAATGTAATTTCCGCATATGTAAATGAGAAACTTTGGCGTTTTAGTTTTGTATTATTGTCTACGTGCGCCGAGTTCTCATCCGCTGCTCAGACGACTTTCTTTTCTTCTCTGTAGGAGACTGTGGAAGAAAAGTGGAATTCTGATAGTGGGATGTTCCACTGGAATTGGACATCCGATTTCTCGTTAAATTGTGTATCGCACTCAGTGAGGGTCCGGTGCTTCGTCCATGAGGAATACTACAGTGGTGAAATAAGGATGAGTGACTGGAGCGCCACCAAAACAGTCAGCGGTAATAACCGATGCAACTGAATTGTGTAGAACAGTCTGACTGCTCTAGACTTTCATGGGGTCCAATTGTAGGAATGCACAGTAAAAAAGTAAGAAAAAATGGTGCCATGTCCCATCGGATGCCATATGTATGGCGGTATAAGAAAGCATTACTAATATGCCTTTTTATGGCGGTCACTAAGAGGTCTTATTCCAATGCATGTTCCTTTTTTTACAGGGCCTTAGAATAAGGCTAGCATAGTTTTCTATGCCAGGGGAAGTAGGAGCTTGTCAGCTTGTCTGACAGCCAGGCTCCAGTGCTAACCAGAAATCACTGATCCCAGCCATTTAACCCCTTACATTCTGCATGCAATGCAACTGCAGCATGGAAATGAAAGAGGCTGACAGAGGGAGGGGGCTCCCTCTGTCTCCCATCGGAACCTTGCGATGTGATCACAGCGTGCCGATGGAATCTCGAGACTTGACAGTTGCCTCAAGTTCTTCTATCTATGGTGGCCTATGAGGCCCAGTGATGGACAAGATCTCATAGGCCAATGTAGTACACTGCAATACTGAAGTATTGCAATGTTTTATAGGGACAATCATTCCTAATGATGACCAAGTCCCCTAGTGGGACAAAACTAAAAATAAAATACAGTAAAGAAAGATGTAATAAAAGTAGTAAACGATGGAAAATTAGGAAAATCATAACTGCATATGTGATCGGGGTTTTGTGCTGACCATCTTACTGTCTCTGCATTACAGATAGCAGTAGTGAAGAAGACGAGTTTTTTCCCAACGATATAGCTGTTCCCGTCGGCTCAAATGCAAGTTTCTGCTGTAAAATCAACAGCGGCCACCAAATAGAATCCATCACGTTCAAGTCCAATAGCTGTTCTCTGATGGGACTGGGAAGCAACAGCAGCAGCGGGATTCGCTTAACGAATCTACAGAAGTCCGGCTCCAGTGGAGACAATATCATCTGCTACACCCATGGGATGGAGTACGCTACTGGAACGGTCGTGTTTGTTGGATGTAAGTGGCCGAGACTTATTTGCATCATATTTTTGTTCTCCACTTGCCAAGATGACGAAGGGGCTGAATTCTAAATGTAGAAATTGCTTCGGATGAAAGTTGGTTTCCGCTGTCAGACATCTGGCACCCGCCCTGTATGTAGTAGGATCGCCTCCATATAAAACCTAATGCGCCCCGGACATAACTGTATGCCCTGGGGTGTGAAGCGGGTAAATATATTTCCTGGAGGCCATACAACCAGTAAAGGAAACCTTCCCTTTAGAAGTTGTGTCCACATGGATGAATTGAGCTCACTATTCATCTGGCGACTTCACATCTCTGATCAGCAATGAGATGATGCGTCCGTGTCCTCGAAGATGATAGATGTTACACCGTGATAGGTGGGTTACAGGGTTTGGAATATTTTTAAAAGGGGAGGGATTTATACAAAAAAAGTTGCATTATAGGGAGATTTCTGCCCATTTTTGGGATGTTCCTGTTCAGAACAGGGCACAAAAGTTAGTCTCACCGTATGGAATTCCAATTTTGGCGAGTATTTCCTGTAATTCCGAGGGACCCACACATTGAATGAAAGCCAGGGATCGCGTTAAAACAAAACGCTGACAGATGGGGAGCACTAGAGCTGGAATAGAGGTCTTGGAAAACCCCTTTTAATGAAAGGTTATTCATAGATTGATTACAGTATATAGATGTTGTTATTCCCTTTATTAGAGCCCCTGACCCTCTCACGATTGGAGCTTTCCTGTATGGACATTATCCCTGTGACCCTGGAGTGCGGCGGGTCATCGGTGCTAGACTAGCCGGGGCCGGGATGTCACTGCAAATGCATGAGGTTTTCTCATATTATGTGTGGAATGTATACAGAAAATGGTGTGACTGAGGAAAAGAGCCCTAAAGTTGTATCACTGAGTAGCGGGAAAAACATCTCCTGGTCAGATGGATCCAGATCTCTGTTGCCCCGTGCTAATGGGAGGTCAGAATTTGGCACAAGCAGCATGAATCGCTGACCCCTTCCTGTCAGCTGGTCAGAACTTGTCAGCAGCTCCATCTAATCTGCAGCAACTACAAGAAGCTTCCTGTCCGCAGGGGCCGATATTCCTGCAGAATGATGTCATCACTTAGTGATATCTACACCATGATGAACTGCTGCAGATCCGAAGAACAAAGCGGGTCCAACGTGCTACTAGATTGGGGGCTCTAAGTAGCCATTCAGTGCAGAACGTTATAGAAGGGAAGTTTTGCATTATCTTGCGGTTTATATGAAGATTGAGGTATAATATAAAGTGGTTAGTTTGCTGCCTTTTTTAACTCTTACAGTTTTAACAGCCACAACGTGATCTTCATGGTAGTCCTAAATCTGGGCTTACAAACGGATCAGATGACTACCACCGTGTTCTCCACGACACACTAATGTCTCACCCTAACATCATCCCCGATAGCCATCTGCAAGGTGCTCCCACATACTTCTGGGTAGTACAGTATGTTGTCACATTTACATTTGGAATTCTAGTGCCCCCTGCTGGACATTGAGTAGTGCTTGTCCATCAGGGGTGAAGCTATGACCTAAACCATGAGTAATGCTGCATTTAAACGGAACCTTTTATCGTCCAGTTTTACTCTTTTGAACGATTTTCTGAGCGATAATCACTGAATTTACACACGAACCAATGACGAACAAGAGTTTTGCGCTTCTTGTTCGTCATTCAGTTTCAGCTGACCTAAAGATTATCGGCTCGCTGACTTGTTGCGTTTAAACACTGATCGTCCAGAGCTTTACATAAGAATGTGAAATACTGAACAAGAAGTTCGCGATTCCCAACGGGCGTGAACGAGTTGGTGATGACGTCGCCAACCTGTTGGCTTGTGCAGCCGTGAATCGTGAGGTTGTCGTTAGGTGTAAAAGGAGAACATAAGTGTGGATTCACAATGTGGTCTGGGTGAGGATAAAACCGCTATTGAGATAACTGGGTTCTATTTCCGGTACCGAACGCCCTACAAGGATATGAGGCTAATATGTGACGTCGCGGCTGTCCAGCGCCGGATAATACGGATCATCTGGTGCATTTATTGCATGGTGATGATGAATTATTGTCTCTCGTAGATCCTCCAGAACAGCCGCAGGACTTCAGCTGTGAAGCGCGTCACCTCAGGGTGATCAACTGTACCTGGAAAGCCGGAAGAGACACTGGACTGTACGGTCCTAAACGTGGGACCAAATACACTCTGTATGAACGGTAAGAAGCGCGTTCCGTAGTGCAAGAACAGGGGGTCTCAAAAGTGGGGAAAGTCCAATATAGTATGAAAACTGTTTGGCAGACAGACTGTGATCCAAATGTGTATACAAGATACGGTGGAGGGGGGAAACCTGTTAGCTCATGTCACCAAAATGACAGCCATTTTGAATGCCACCATCTTGGATTCAACTCTAACATTTTCATTGGGAAGGTCGGGGCGTGATATATCAAATTTGGCAGAGAATTTCACCAGAAAGACAATGGGGTGCTCATAAGCTAAGGTGGACCTAGCACAAGGTCATGAATTTGATTTGTAGACGTGTACACGGAGCCTTCTGTAGTAAGTGATAGACGTATCTCCTGTGCCCAGCTGGACGGTGGCACACAGGGCTATTGTACGGTGGCATTCAGTTTTCCCATAATGCATTGTGCTGCCTGTGGTCGGAGGATTCTGTGTTCTCTGATCAATAATATATTGCTGATTTTTAAATTTTCAGGTTCTCAAGAATTAACACCACCTGTTCCGTCCCGTTCCAAGAGCCGGAGGAATTAAACTGCAGCTTCGATTTAAGGAAGGAGCAGGACCTTCATGACTTCTTGCTCCTCGCTACAAATCCACTTGGATCTTCTAATACGTCTTTGGCTATTAATATTACTGAGAGAAGTAAGTGCCGGCCGCCGTGCTAGGAAACCTTCCTGGAACCACTGGATTCATTTTTTTTTCAATTCATTTTAACTATTGGAGTTCCTGGTCTTGTGACAGTAACTTGGGTTGCGCTGTCCTCACAGGGAGGTGGCCAGCTTTTAAACTACTGACAGCCCATCCTCAGCATAGGCAGCCAATAGTAGATCTGAAGGGGGGTCTGCTACCGAGAACCTCCACTGATCAACCGTTTGGGTAAGTGTGCTTGTTCGCAGAGGGGATTTCTGCAGGATGCAGACAGTGCCTTTCCCACTGCAGTGGCCCAACTTGGTATTACAGGCAAAGTTACCATTCACTTCAATGTTTACTTTAATACCAAGCTGTCCGTTGCAGAAATCCGCTCTGTGCAAGTGCACACCAGCCCAGCAAATGGTTGATCGGGGGGGTATCTCATCTTCGTAAATCTACTATTGGTGGCATATTCTGAGGATGAACTATTAAGAGTTTAAAGCTGGACAACCTCTTTTAAAGACTATTTCCATTGTTGGAATCATTTTTTCCTTATTGTCTCAATGCACCTGAACTAGAAAATGAAGCATCTTTGCAATAGGTCTTGCTTAAAAAATGCTGTATGATTTTCTCTACAGCTTCCATGCATCTCCATGGTAACAGACTACAGAAAGCCCTCTGTAGTCAGAACCTGCAGTTATGCTCCCTTCCATCTGTACCCTACTTATTAACCCCCTTCCCTCCCCGGGACGTAAGCCTACATTATATAGATTGCGTAGGCTCAGATCCTAAGCCCGCGGGAGTTGGCTGTGACTTGACAGCCTGTCTTCCATTGCAACATTGGGGATTGGTGACAACATTTGATCCCTGCTAATAACGCCTTACATTCTGCGATCAATGTTGAACGCTACATGTGAAGTTTTCATACAGGAAGAGCACTCCATCTGTGACATCATCAGCCCTCTACTATGTAGTTGCAGAGAACCCATGGATTGTCATGGCAACCCGACATCAGATAATGGCGTGCGGGTCTGCCATGAACTATGACCGCTACTATTTGCTATAATAATGCATTGCAGTAGTATATTATTGCTATCATAGGTCCACAGGTTCAAGTTCCCTTCAGGGACATAAAAAAATGTAAAAATAAATAACAATAGTAATAAACTTTTTTTCCCTTATTTCTGCTCTCTTCTCTCTGCTTTAAAAAAAAGTTTGGTATCGTCGCATCCATTGTGACCTGTGCAATAAAATGAACACAATTTAAATCCTGCATGCCAAACTGTTTAAAAAAAAGACACAGAACTGAATAAACGCAGTTAAGGTGATTTTTAAAAAGCCATATCTACACCAAAATGGTACCCATAAAAACTACAGCTGATCACACAAAAAAACCCTCAGAGTGCGATCAGTGGAAAAATAGTTATGGAACTTGTCATAATTGTACTGACCTACAGAAGAAATTTATGTCATGGTTAACGCTGCTTAAAAAAAAAAAAGCCAGATTTGATTTGTTTCTCTCCCTGCCCTCCCAAAAAATGTATAATTTGTACAATACATTATATGCACCCAAAAAAATGCTATCAATAAAAACGACAACTTGCAGTGTAAAACCTGAGCCCTCATACGACCAGGTCGATTGTAAATACAAAGTTATGACTTTTGAAAGGTAGAAATGAAAATTCCCAAAAATCGTTGACTCTCTTAGATCCAATCTTCTCCCGCATAAAACAGAGAACCGATGGGAGTATGACTGCAGGTCAGACTACCCAAGGATTGTTGTAGTCTGTTACCATGGAGATGCATAGGCTACATAGGAGCTGAGTGTATTCTCTCTCTATCAGACATACGAGGCCTGGAAAAATCTTTAATACCCGATTGTTACAGGAAACCTCTAGGTTCACTTTCATTTTTTTACTTCTCACTAGACCTTTTTCTCTTTTCCAGTTCACCCTTTGCCTATTGACAATTTCATTATGCGTGACACGAGCCCCACTGTGGTTTACCTCTCGTGGTTTTTGCCTGGAAAATATAAATCAATAAATCTATTGTGTGAAATTGAAATCAAGCTCCTCCATGGCGACACGGAGACGGTAAGGACTGACATATTTTACTAATGGTCTTTGGACATGTTGGCACTTGCCATCAGGGGCCCTCGGGTCGTTTGTCACCAGCCACCTTGCCACTTAGTGTCATTTGCTTCCTCTGACAAACCAAGGCAGGTGTTGGGGCTCACTGCACCTTGGGGGGACCCCACTTAGGGCTGGCATCAATCTGGTCCTCAATTGCATCCTAGTCTTAAAGACATGGATATAATTGACAGTGACACTGCAAAAAGACGAGCACTTCCTGCTCCACCGCCCAGCGTCTTCTGTCACACAGGGAGCACGAAGATGTAGTCATGCCTCCAGCGTCAGTACTTATAGTGCTGGCCAGAAGAGGCCAAGATGGGATGAATGCTTCAGTAGGGGCATGATGGAGGAGAGTAAGTTTTTTTGTTTTGTTTTTTTTTTTTATTATTATTTGATTGTCGGGGTACAGTGGGGCCTTGGTAATGACTCGTCTGGGGGGAGCAGGGCACAGTGGGGCCTTGGTAATGACTCAGTGGGGGGAGCAGGGCACAGTGGGGCCTTGGTAATGACTCGGTGGGGGGAGCAGGGCACAGTGGGGCCTTGACAGTGACTCTGGGGGGGGAGCAGGGCACAGTGGGGCCTTGGTAATGACTTGGATGGGGGGGCAGTGCACAGTGGGGCCCTGATAAGGGATATGGGGGTGGGCTACACAGTGGGGTCTTGGTAATGACTCGGTGGGGGGGGGGGGCACAGTGGGGCCTTGGTAATGACTTGGATGGGGGGGCAGTGCACAGTGGGGCCCTGATAAGGGATGTGGGGGTGGGCTACACAGTGGGGTCTTGGTAATGACCCGGTGGGGGGCACAGTGGGGCCTTGGTAATTCAGTAGGTACAATGAAGAATAAAAGTGACGCATTACCAAGATCAGGACAATGAGGCCTCTAAATTATTAGAGAGGCCCTTGTGACTGTTGCCCAAGTGCCCACGTAAACCTGAAGCCAACCTTGCCGTTACCATTACTTGGGCAACTGTACATGTGGTTTTAGATGTAGTGCTCCAGCCAGAATTAATGAGGTAGAATTACTATTAAAAAATTGCGCCAAAGAACCATCTTATATGCTTTGCACCACATTTATGTTTTTGGACACTGAAAAAACTGTCTAAAAGGGAATATGGCTTTGCATGAATTGGCATGGCCTAAATATAACATTGTGCACTAAAAAAGTGTGCCAAAATTAAGTGGTATAGAGTTAATCAAAGATGTTTAAAGCTGCCCCAGACTCCTCATCCAGCAGCAGCCACTATGACTGGTGCATTTTAAGGCTGTCTGGGCCAGACGCGCCAAAGAATGGGAGACCACAGGGATTGCGAGATGAATATCACGGATGGCTCTGCAATCTTTCCCAACAATGGCGGCAATGTGCCAGCTTGGTTATGCACAGTGGCACAAATAATAGATACTGTCTTTATAATGAATGGTGGTTTGTCACGTGACGCCAGCACTTCACCCAGAACTGTAAGAGTCAAAGGCGGAATTTAACTTGCCACAAGTCCTGGTAGTTTTTCGATGGTAAACAGTGCACGGTTTAAGCAAATAACTTAACAGTCTTGAGCAGAGCAATTAATCTTGCAATAGACAACACAGTGCAAAACAGTTGCATCCGGAATGAATACAGTTCTATCTTCAACGGTCTCTCTATGAAACTAGCAGTGACACAGTAGAAATTCCCACAGGCCTAGATGTCAGTTGGGCATACTGGAAAAAAGATTGATGCAGTTTTGAGATGAAAATAACTATTGAATCTTTCCCTATCCCTGTTGTGTTTTTTTTTTTTGTGTGTGTGTAATTCACTGTTTAAGTGGACTGGTCCCAAATCCACTGCTGTCGGGCTAGAGAGCTGATGAATCCTAGCTTCCCTGCTAGACAAAATACGTTTTGAAGCTGCTCACTCTGCTGACCACCTCCTACACGTCCTCCTCCTCCGACCTCCTAAGCAGACTCTCCTCCTAACTCCTCCTTTACTTCCTGTCCTGTTCCCACACTTCCTTCCCCCCCCCCCTCCCCAAGAAAACTGGCTCACTGTGTAGTTTTTCCGCTGTGAGCTCTCACCACACCCCTTGATCGATCAGTGAGGGCATGACATAAAGCCAATAAGCAGCCAGCTGTTGCCAAGCTTTTAAGCTTAAGAAGGGGAAAACAAGGTCTCTCCAACATACAGCACTTTCTATGTCTCCTGAAAGCACATAGCAAAGTGTGACAGGACTATGAATGTGTGGCTATTCTGGAGGACCCTTTGGGGCACCACATTTACAGCAGTAGTGAATTCTTAGAAATGAGGTGTAGGTTTACCTACTTTTGTATTGAAATGCCCTCCAGGATTATTTTGTTGTTTTTTTTTGCAGCGCAATGTTACCTTTGAAGGGTTAAATGATTCTTCATACAACTGTGATGTAGGCAACCTCCACCCATATCATGTCTATGACTTTCGGGTTCGATGTGCATCTCATGATCATTTTTGGAAGTGGAGTGATTGGAGTAACTCAATAAGGCACACCACGCTGACAGCAGGTAGGGTACGGGAAGTGGCCATTCTATACGGTCTGAAGGCGCAGTTGGTGCAGATTTTGTTGTGGATCTGTAGCAGATTTCGACCTTCCAATTTAAGTTTAATTGAAGGGGTGAAATCTGCCCAGAGACGCAAAAAATTGTACTCTGCTTCTTCTACCCGCATTCATGCTGAGTGACCCTCTTCTGGAAAAGGGAGAGGGATGTATTGTTAGATTTGTTCTTTGGGTGATTATGAGTTTATATGACTTTCTTCCGCAGCCCCTTCAAGAAAGCTAGATATCTGGAGAGAAATTCATCAGACCCCTGAAGGGCGTGAAATCAAAGTTTATTGGAAGGTAAGTAGTCATAAAATGATGGTTATATACCACTATGATAACACTACATATCAGGAGGAGTACTGTCTCTCCTTACGGAGAGCGGCAAGTAGTCAAAAGGACACTTGCAGGCCGTGCAATGCTCCTCTGGGAAATTTGGTATAGGAAAATGGAATAATGACTACAGCGCCACCTATTGGAAGACAGCATCCTTATTTACTTTTTTGTGTGTATACTATATATCGGTGTGAATGAGATCTAATTGGAGGACCTTTTCTATTCTTTGTCCTGTGACTCCTCTCATTGTAAATGCTCATCCAGAATTGCAGCTTTCCGCTGTGTTTTTTGTTTTTTTGTTTTTTTTTTCACGGCTTTTATGAACTTTTTATATTTTGGCGCTAAGTAAGGGCTTGTTTTTCGCATGATGAGCTGTAGTTTTTATTGGTTCCATATTGGACATGTAACGCATTAACAACGGGGATTGGTATTCTCACCAATCCCCACTGCTGCAGCAGGAGCTGAACTGTTAGTCGCAGCTGACTCCCACTACGGATGGCCCGTGCTCAGCTTCTGAGCCCGCACCGTCCATAGAACGTACATTTACAGGAACAGTTTCTCACCCAGGATGTAAGTTTGTGTCCTGTCAAGGGATGGGGTTAATGCAATGTGCCAAATGCTATCAGATATAATGCCAACATGCTGTACAGAGGTTTTGGTTTTGGGGATTTACGGTGATGTCATCTAGCTATCTCTTGCAGCACTTAACACCCAAAGAAGCTAATGGAGTAGTGACCTCCTATAAAGTGATGTGGAGACCCCTTTATAGCGATGGCCTGCCCCAGACGATTCAGATGACTGCAGACCTCAACAGGACCACCATAATCCTGAGCAGCCAAGATGAGGAGGATTACGAAATCAATGTGATGGCCATCAATTCTGCCGGATCCTCAATGCCATCCAGGATAACGACCGTGGTGCTGCCTAATGGTGAGTGGCTAACTGAGAAATATTGTTCTCAACCTACCCTGTAGCCTGTCCTGCAGCTGCACCTCTTCTACTGTAGATATTGTTGGGTCTGGTGCTGCGTTGGGTCTGGTGCTGCGTTGGGTCTGGTGCTGCGTTGGGTCTGGTGCTGCGTTGGGTCTGGTGCTGCGTTGGGTCTGGTGCTGCGTTGGGTCTGGTGCTGCGTTGGGTCTGGTGCTGCGTTGGGTCTGGTGCTGCGTTGGGTCTGGTGCTGCGTTGGGTCTGATGTTCTGTGCTGTTTTGCTGTTTGCATTCATCAGGTAGCTATGTTACTATAATGGTCTCCGAAAGGGACACTTACAAGACTACAAGGTTTATCCAGAATTGGAATGCAGGACCAGCTTAACCAACCCGCCACCCTCCTTCCCATCTTAACAGCACCACCTTTGACCATAGGCTTTGCCTGGTATTGCAACTATGTTAGATCCAATACAGTTTGGATGGTAGACCTTATTTCAGTTCAGGGTCAGCTGTCAGGCACTGTTATAGGAGCACAAGAGACTATGCTATTAGATGCTTAAAGGGGTTATCCCAGAACTGATTTGCCACCTATTCGAAAAAGTCTTATCATTGGGGGCTTGCTGCACCCACCCATGGTGAGGAGAAGATTGAATGGTGCAACAGTGTCACTCCATTCATCTTCAATGGGGATGCTAGAGATAGCGGAGCGCTTCTACTTGGCTATTTCCATCAGCCCCATTTACATGACTGGATCAGCACCATACATGCTTGATTGCCACTCCATTTGGTCTTCTCCTCATTGCAGGGGGTTCAGTGAATCCGCATTGAGGAAAAGAACGGGAGGAAGGAGCATAGGATGCCCATTCTTGGGATGGGTAGGGGTTTGAGCGTCAAGAACCCCAATTAAAAGACTTCTCACCTATCCTGTAGATGGATGATAGGTCCATTTTGGGAATAACCCTTTAATGTGCTTGGGCAAGCAGGAAGGGGTTAATCACTGTACAGTAACATCTGGTTGTGTTGTTCTGTACTGATGGATATTGGCTCACACTTGAGGAACAGAACAGTGTAAATATAGACTGCTCAGAAATGAGATGTCTGTCAGGACCTGCTGAGTCACTAACTTACTGACAGAACATTGGCGCAGCACGTTTTTCTCACTTATGTTTTTAGTTGCAGGAAATCATTTCTCCATGTGCCGGGCTTGTGCTTGTACCCAGTGCAGCCTAAATACAGGAAAGAGGAGAAGCGGAAAGAAAAACTACCCAATTACCACTTGACCCTAAAGGGCATACATGTACGCCCTCCAGCATCGGCTGTGTGTGGGGAAGGCCCAGGAGCTGAGCCCGCTCCATACATGGCAGGTGATGGGTAACTTTGACAGCTGTCACCCACCTGCAACAGCCATAGTCAGCACAAATGCTGATTGCAGTTGTCACCCCTTTAAATACCGCTGGCAACGGAGAACATAATGCAAGATTAATACACAACCCGAAAATTGCAATAATTTGATCCTCCAAGAAAAAAAACATAATGAAAAGTGATCAAAATGGTACCAATAGAAACATTTTTCCCCTTTCACCCCACGTAGAAGTTTACTATGTCGTATATTAAATAGTAATATTGTAAAATACAACTCGGCCCGCAAATAGAAGCCCTCAAGACAGCTACATCGGTAATAAAAGTTATGATTTTTTTGGAAAGCGTTGAGGGAAAACCGAAAATTGTGGAAATAAGTGGGTTTAAAAAACGAAAAAAGTTGTTTGCAGTTTGAGCATGTCAAACTACCTACAGCTACAGATTACTGAGGTAGAGCTGGTTACAGTCATTGTATGCCGAGAAATTGCCTAGTCACATTTCCTGCACATATGTAAATCTTGGCCGACCCGTCCAGTGCAGAGGCTGGGCCATCTCTGCGGCTCAGAGCTCCTTGCATAGCCTCTCTTCTCTCTGACTGTGACATGAGGATGACGTCATCCTCTGTCATCCACAGGATGCTTGAAATCTCACATGCACCAATGTTTGCACAGATTAGTAGTCCCCTTTGTAGGCAGATTCGGCTCATTCATCTACACATGCGCCAGCAAAGGGGTTATGGAAGGAACTCCAGGCAGCTGAGATGGCCCAGCCTGCCGACCCAAGTGGTCAGCGAAGGTTTTCATGCAAAATCTCCATTAAACTTTAAAAGACAATTTCTCAAAGTATATCCAGAGTTGTAACCATTTGGAAGCGGCTCTACCTCAGTAAGGGTGGTTTCACACCGGGCCGGAAAAATCGTACGATTTTTGCGCCATGCGAGAATAACTGCTGGATGACTTATTTCACTTTTTTTTCTATAGATGTCAAAGTAGAAAAGATCGAAGGGGAAGGCAATGGAATTAACCTCACCTGGAGTCCAGACCCGGGTGCGTCCTGTGGATATCTGGTGAAATGGATCCCGTCCGCTCACCCTCCAGACTCGGCACTGATGTGGAGGAGGTTTTCCACAAACGCTGCCAGCGGCTTCATCAGCTCAAGTAAGAGGAGTGGGATAGAAGATGATGCTAGTAATAGGTGTATGGCTCAATGTCATTGGGAAGTCCTCCTGCATAGCTCATGGATTCAGATATCAACGTCTCCAATATGTGAGCTGATGCAACCCAACATGGGTACTATGGGTTGCTTTGAGAACATGTAAGCCGTGTTGTTGGCATGTGGTGGCCAGCTGCGTTGGTGGTGTTGATGCATTGCAATCCTATTACTTGACATTGCTGGGAGGGCTGTAAATGAAGGACCGGTGGTGGGTTAGTAGAAGCATCAAGGTTCCAAGCCAAGTAAGGATTTTACCAACTTTTCGGACTTCCGTCTCCCCAGCGCTTTGGGAGGTTATCTGAGACTCGCCATGTGACTTGTGTCTAATCTGTATTTTATCTGGTTTTTCAGAATATTTCCAGGCCGGGCTGAGATACAACATAACGCTGTACGTGTGTAAGAACGACGCACACCAAGTACTGAGGGAGATGATCGTGTATGGCGAGGAACTAGGTGAGGAGCGTCACAACACCCTACAGATGTGGAGGAGTTTGGTTTCCCACTCTGTAAATAATGTATATAAAACATAGGACAGTCGTGGGTTTGTATCACTCCGTTATCAGATCGCTGCGAAAATGGGCTGGGATCCCAAATACATACAGCTACCTTTATTGTAGCATCACAGCCAAGCAAGTGGTGTGGATAGAGAGGAATGCAATTTATAGGGAGCCTGTCATCTGCTTCTGGGTGCTTAAACCGCCATTAGGCCAGCTGCACACGGCCGTGACTGGCTCCGCCGCGGAATATTCCGCGGCGAAGCCCATCATGGCGCCCCCCAGAGACCCCATACTTATCAGCGGATCCAGCTTCCTGGGTCCCGCATTACGCTTCGGTGTGACGCGCCGCAGCGTCATGTGACACGCCGGACCTCGTCACAAGACACGCCCACAGCGTCACATGACGCGGCCGTCCGTGTCATATAACGCGGCGGTGGTAGGCGGAGAGGCGATTTCACGCTATCTTCTGCTGTGCTACAGCGGAAGATAGCGTGAACGGACGGCGTCCATTGACTGCAATGGAACCCGGCCACGCGTACACCCGCGGCAAATAGAGCATGCCGCGGGTGAGGACGGGAGATTTCACGGTGCGGAATTCCGCGATGGAATTCTGCACCGTGAGCATTGAGCTATTGGGTTCAATAGAACCTAATAGCTGCGGGCAACGCTACGGGTTTTCGACGCGTATTACGCGGCGAAAAGCCGTCCGTGGGAAGGAGGCCTGAATGCTGTATTAGATGCTCGCAGGACGTGGTGAGCGAGTTTTCTACACTTAACTACCGTTGCGTTAGCCATAGGTCCATATGGAAACTTTTCCTGGCACGTGTGTTGATGAGCCTCTCTCGGCCGAGAGGAGTCTGGTACCCTCATGTTCCTGCACTTTGACAGCCCACACCCGGTCATGTGTTTTCCGCAAATCCCGCGCTTACACCCTTTCTGTAAAATGTGGCGCAGGAGTGGCTGAGGATACCAGATGACGTCATCGATCATCTGCACATGTGCAGGGAGGAGTCGTTGTTAGAGTTGAGGTGCTGCTATCAGCGGGCTACCACGGAGGAATCATGTGACAACGCTGACTAATGCAAAGGTAATGAAGTTTTAAGAAAACCGCAACCTCGCTGTGCCCTGCGAACATATAATACAGCGGTAATGGCAGTTTATATGCCCAAATCCTGAGGACAGGCTCCCTTTTACGTCCTGTGGCATTGAGGGGTTAGTTCATGTCCTGGGCCATGGTACCTAATCCAACAGGACATCCTGTGGATGGCGTGGGCTCTGGCTGTGACCGACAGATGGCCTCTGGCTGTTAGCCCCTTACATGTTGCATTTAGCATAGATCACAGCATGAAGTGGCTGCACAGAGCGAGCGAGTAACGTCCTCAGCCCTCCGCTGTGTAATTGCAGGCCTGCCATGGTCTGTGATCGCTACTGTAAGCGATAATGCAGTGCAGTACAGAAGTATTGCAATGCATTATGCATTATTGTTGCAATCATAGCTTTTCTGATTCAAGTACCCTATAGAGACATAAAAAATGTGTGTATATGTAAAATATATATATTTTCTTTTAAAAAAAACACTAATTGTACATGTACAATAAATTGAATACATTATTTATCCTGCACAACTCCAAAAAAAACAAAAAAATTAAACGGAGCCAAATGCTTATGTATCCCAATATGGTGCCAATAAAGATTGTGTGAAAAAAAAGCCCTCACAGAACTCCATGCATGGAAGAATAAAAGTTATAGGACTTTAAATGCAGCGATTAAAATAAATAAATAAATGAAAAAAAATGTAAAATAAAAATTTTTATTGTGCAAAAGGGGAAAAACCTAAAAAGAAAAAAATTATATATAATATAAATTTTATTTCATATAATTTCTGCTGAAAAAAGGATTCCTTGCATTTATGCTGCACGATTAAGGCAGAATTAAAGTGTTTTTTTTTTTTCTCCCTAAACTCCAAAAAAAAATTAATAAAAGTGGCAGAACATTATATGCACCCAAAAGTGGTACCATTAAAATCTACATTTTGCTACACAAAAAACAAGCCCTCATATGGCCACGGGGGCAGAGAAATAAAGATGGAATGGGTTTTGAAAAGGCCATATCAAAATAGGCCATGCCACTAAGGGGTTAAACAGCCGGAATTGGAGGTAACTCTTGCCACTCTCCTGCAAGCACCTGCTATGGGTGGCGCGGCTCCTGTGCCCCTGCAAGCAATTCACCGATCGTTTCATTTTGTCCTAAAGCAGTAAGAAATAATGTTACTTCCAGTCTGACTGCTTTCACTGGGTTTTTTTTTAACATTTTTTTTTGTTTGTTTACTACTACTACTAAAAGTAAACTTTTTTTTTTTTTTTTTACAGCTCCCATAATGGCTCCGAATTTCACGGTATCAGAGACCACGTCCAGGTCTATAAAGTTGAAATGGGAGCCTATATCTGAAGAATACACCCGTGGATTCCTGCAGGGCTACCTGGCCTATATTGTGATGCAGCAAAATGACTCCTCCGAGACAAGGTTCCAGGACCTGGGTAATTCAAAAACCTTTATTGAAATACTTGTCTTGCGTAGCGTCAACCGTCGAATTCCAAATCATGGGACGTTTTAAGCTCCACTCACCCAAGACAATCCCACAGAATTTGCATGAGCCACACCTCCTTAATGTCCTATTCCCGGGACAGTCCCTTTGGGAAGTACAGTTGTATTGTAATGTGTCCACCGGGCAGAGGTGGAGAATTGGCATCATCTGAGCTTTCTCTAGGATATGCCCTCACTTACTGATTGGGTGTGACTGTTAGTGCCCACCAGCCCTTACAATGAAGGGATGCTACAGCTTGCGGTCCTTACTGAACACGTCTCATCTGTAATACATTGTGCTTGGGATACTTCCCCAGTATTTGATGCATTGGATTTAATTTTTTTTTTTGGTTTCTTACTTTTTAGATCGTCACACGGAGACAAAAGTTTTAAATATCACCAACCCAACAGAAAGGCAATTATCGATTACTGGCCTTCGGAGCTCAACAAGTTATACCCTGGGCTTACAAGCTTATACCAAAGGAGGCATGGGGCCCATCAAATCCTTCTCTGTTTTGACTAATGACCATGGTAAGTGTTTACTCCCTCCTATAGGTGTAATGTGAAGCTGCTTGCCTCCAATACAAAACCTATGGAGGGGTCCTACCTAACATAATGTGGTAGAGGGGCAATGGGGCCACCTCAGACATCAGGTTTTTGGGTGTGACTATTGTCTCTTTAGGCCTACTGTAATGAGTATGTCCAATGCTATCCCACTCACTTAGCCTATATCTATGAGCAGGGGCAAACTGATAAATAACCTATCCCAGCACTTCCTCCATTAATCTCCGCCTTTCCTTTGATCCAATTTAGGCTCATATTACAATTAAAACTCAAGAAACGTATAAAGAGATCATCTTCTCAGTCTCCCAGAAGATAAGCTGCGTCCTCTTCCCTCTTCCTCCTTACTGTCCTGTACCTGGCTGTATAACTGGCTGCAGCAGGAGCCTCCCCCCTCTGCCTTGTCTACAGTAATGGTCACTTTTATCATAGAATCATAGACTGGTAGAGTTGGAAGGGACCTCCCGGGTCATCGGGTCCGACCCCCTGCTCAGTGCGGGATTTAACTTTTGGTTGATTCTTCCTATGAAAATCTGTCTAATTTCTACATCCCAATTAGTATTTTCTGTGAATGAGAACCAGGAAAAAGTGGAATAATGGATAAAATTCTCATGTCTATAACCATTTTTATGCATATTTTTGTAATTTCAGCGGTGAGTCTGATACTCGCCATCCTAATCCCGATATTGGTCGCCATTGTACTTGGGGTAGTGTCCACAGCCATATGTTACCGGAAAAGAGAATGGTAAGTAGAATGGGCTTCAGTGAAGAACTTTACATGAAATCCCTTGAAGCTCCTCCTATATAGGCGGGAAGTGTCAAATCTGGTGTCCTTGTAGTAGATCTTCATTAAAGTTTGTGCCATATTCACTTATTTTTTTGTCCTTCTCTGTAGTATAAGAACATGAAATCCTGCTGCTACCCTGAGGCCATCCACAAACTACTTTAAGGGGTTGTGCCAAGGGCATATGAACGTCAGAGTGGGATCTCTAACTCGGAATTACCCTCTGAGACTCCAAATGGAAAGCCACTCGGCAAGAGCAGCTCCCACTGTGGTGGGACTTGTGCTGCCCTATTAGAAGTGGTTGTCCTGTAATGTGAATGGCCATCCTATAATAATAGGGAAGCACCTGGTCTGCCAGAACGGGAACTTACTGAGTAGCTTTCCATCGCAGGTTCAAGTCCCCCACAGGGACATAAAACCTTTTTATGCACTTTCCATACTTGTTTAACAAATAAAAATTATTTTTAAAAAAGACAAGCTTGGTATCATAGCATCCATAACAGCCCATACAATAAATGGAACAGCCAAAATAAATAAATAAATCGTTGCATCTTTAGATCCAAAATGTCATGTCGCTAAGAGGTTAAGAGGGTTGGTTCAAAAAGGGAAGTGGTGGAATTAAAAGTGGAAGGCGGCCAGTGCTGTGCATGTTTTTTAGAAATTTATGGAGATTTTGTCCTGTTTTTTATACTTTTAAATTCATTAGTTTTGTTTCCTGTCCTTTCTCCATTTCTCCTAGTACTGACTCCTATTCTCTCTCCCCATAGGATCAAAGAGACCTTCTATCCCGATATCCCAAATCCAGAAAACAGTAAAGCGCTGCAGTTCCCGAAGAACACCACTGAGGTAACACCACCAATCATGCCCCCCCCCCCCCACACAGTCATCCTGTACATGGAGGATACCTTGTTACCCTCGTACTCCCTGCCCATCCTTCCAAGTATAGTCCGCTGTGCAGTGTTTAGGACTTTGCTCACCGGCCCATATTTAATTTTAGTTTTTTGTTTTTAAATAATTTTTTGAAGTTTGGCAAAAAAGTTCAAAATAGCCAAAAAAATGTTTTATGGTTCCTCCACATATGCGCACTCGTGGCAAGTTCTTAGGTACACAGAGGAAGATCTAGTCAATAGTGGAGCATGTAGAGTGAGAAATCCAAGGTAACATACCTTTACGGTCTAAGGGCTTATTCACATGGGCGTATATCGGCCAGGTTTTCATGCCTGGCCGATATACGCTGCCCCTCTGATGCCTCGGCTTACAATGCATCAGTGCACACTGGGGTTTTTTTTTTGGTAAGGCACTTTCACACCGGTAGCAAAAGCTACATAGATTCCTATGGGAGCCTATGCTAGCTGTCGAAAAAGGGAGGTGGGAGGGAGTTTAGCAGCATAACTGCTAAACTCTCTCCGCCCTTCTCCTTTCTGCCCCTTGCTGCTGTTTGCAATGGGAGGGGGCTGGCTGTGGATAAGGGGTGGGAGCTTAGCTCAGCCCCGCCCCCTCCCATTGCAGACAGAGGGGAGGGGAGAGGGGATGAGTTGGTTAGGGGAGGGAAGGGGAAATGTTTCCCCTTGCCCCACGGCTCGGCGGCCTCGGCGTATGTGCACCAGATCCTTTGCCATCAGGCGTTTTTACGGCGCCAGCGGGCACATGTAAAACTCCTACTTCCATGTAGATAGGCCCTAAGGTAGGTTTTTCTAGGCTGGAGCCTTGCGCTGCAAAAAAACTATGGACAAATCATGGAGACCACCTGCCGCGGCTGACTTCATTTATGAAGGACAGCACCAAAAAGTTGGGACGCTTTGTAAAACATAATGAAAACAAATTAATGTAATGATTTGAAAACATCCTGTCTTTTTATTTTCAGGGGAGCAAACCCATTAAAACTCTGGAGATGAACCGCTGCACCCCCAGTAGTGTTGAAGTGGTGGAACCATTTCCCAAAATCCTGGACACAGAACTTAATTCTCCAATGTCGGACAGTGGTAAGATTCTGGAGGACAGCTCAGAGACTCAGGATGATAATCATGCCGGTGTAATATATACCCAACCCGCTACTCATGAAGATACATCTAATTCAGTGCTCGATGGGTCTGCATCACCATCTGTAGTGTATATTGACGTCCAGTCCATGTACCAACCACAGGCCAATTCAGAAGATGAACCCGATATTGACTTCGCAGATGGAGCTGGATACAAACCTCAAATGCAGTTGCCTATTACTAGTACTGTGAACATGGACAACCAGGCTTCTACAGAAGATGACGTGGCAACATCTTCAGGTTATAGACCTCAGGGACATCCTAATACTTGGGCCACGGATTCTCCAGGGTCTCCTACGTCCATAGGAAGTGAAAATGCTTCTTTTGGGAGCCCTTGTTCTGTGAACTCCAGAAACTTCTTAATCCCTCCAGTGGACACTAAAGACTCCCTTAAACTGACCCACATTGGATGGTCGATATCTTCACTGTTTCAAAGCAAGCAAGATGAATGAGCACGGGTAACACTATATCGTACTACGCCACCTAGAATGCCCCTCCCGCTGCTCATCAATGAAGGAGGTTTTGATAGCGGGTATCATTGGACATCAATCTTCGTGTCTTACGGCATCAGTTGTATCAATGCAATCACTGGTTTATTCTCTTAAAGAGCCAAAGACTCAATTTTAAGGGATTAACGAACATGGAGAATGTGCAAAAAAATTAACTTGTCATGTAGAGGCTGCATACATCGTATTAGGCGTAAAGCCAGCCAGCTAATTTTGGCTTTGGAAGTTCAATGCTACAAGGTGTGGTTGACTAGTGGTGGCCAAGTTTTCCCCAATGTGTTGCCTTAAATGCGCTCTTCGTTCATTCACAGTGATGATGGTTGAGTATGCGTATAATCACATCAAGCTTCCCATAGTCCAAGGTTCTTGGTTGGACTTAAAGATCTGGCCTCCACTTAAAAGTAGTCCTAAGAAGATCCTGGTGGAACCATGCACCCCTTGGGGTCCAACCACTCCCTTGTATGGGGCAATGATGGACCTGTGGTGGAGATTGTCTCTCAGGTGCTGAAGCAGTTTCTGCGTAGTAGTAAAAATCTACATTTTTGTATTTTACTACTGCACAAAAATATTCTCCAGGGCATCCAAGAAAAGCATGTGATGGCGGATGATTATCGGACATCCCAAAAACAGGAAATTCAAATGTATGAAAATAATCTGGGTAGGCTGGTGATGCTTGGCCACTCAAACAGCATTGCTATTGAGTTTTTTTTACTTGTTTGTTTGTTTTTTGGGGTATGTTTTTGTTTTATATGTAAACCTATTTGGTCCAAGTTTGATGTGGTCACACTTTTCTGGAAGGGTCAATCCCACTAATTAAGCCCGAGTAATGAAAAGGGTTAAATCTACTTTCAGGTCCTCAAGGAAGTGGGCTGCCTTTTTAATGTGACTTTTTAATATGTAGCAGTCTTTTTCAATATTACAGCTTTCATTTTTTATGTTGCTAGAAAATTCCACGTTTTTTACTTTCTCAATTACTTTTTTTTTTTTTTTTTTTTTAACGGCCCCACTGTTTGTTTTTTTTGTCAGGAGGTTTATGAATGTATTGCATCATCATCATTGTTGTGTGTTTTTTTTTTTTTCTGAGAACACTACTTATTTTAATGGGATTTGTTTGTGTTTTTGCCTTTTCTGAGACCGTTTGGGAACCAGATCTATACAAAGTACCAGTGAACCTGTCGCTTTAAAGTAGGCTCTGTTCACACTCGTGTTATGTACAGATGTAGCCAACATTACCTTGATGTTTTAATGTGTTATACATTGAAGGCTATGGACGCCTTTGGGGCAATTTTTGTTTACCTAAATGCATGTATTTTGGGCTAACATTCATTAGATTGGGCCAAAAACTCTTGATCATCTAAAAGGACTCTTTAAGACTACATTTTCGACGTGGATATATAGAAGCTGCAGAAGACGTTTTTAATTAAACCCTGTTGCAAAAATTATTTTTACCCCAAAATGCATGCATTTAAGTGTCAAAAAGTTGTCTTCTCAAAGGTCTCCATAGCTTTTAAAGGGGTTGTCCAAAGAGGAGAAATACATTCCAGTCCACCAGTGTTGGAACCTCCACATACTGCGAGGTTCCAACATTGGGTCATGTGGAAAGCCTTTTTGCCCTCAGCGTCAACTGAGGGAGGTGGCTATTTGGCTAATTTCAATAACTAAGCTAGCCACCATATGCTTCTACTTTGGTTATGGTAGAGATGTGCAATAATGGCACAGGTAACTGAAGGAACAATACCCAGTGTTGAAACCGGGCCGGAAGTGGAAGTTGCGACACCGCTGAACTTTGTAAGTATTCCCCCTCCCTGGACAAGTCCCCTGAATAAGATGCTAAAGGTCACAATATTGTGATGTGCCAGTCATGTTAACGATGGCTACATCTGTAATTCTATCCGTGTGCAATGCTTTTGAAAGATAACAAATAGTCTGTCAAAGATTTAGAGATTCCAACAGAAATCTGATGACCTTCAGAGGCCAGACGAATGGAACAGGAGTTGTAAGGATCTTGCGTACCTTGTGTGATCAGAGCCATGATAGTAAATGTGAATCAAGACTTGTGAATGCTTTTGCTCTGTAGAAATGGTCATCTTGCATTTCATATTTTTATTTCTCTGGTCTGCAGAATTGGGTGGTCCACTCTTTACATTTGGGGCCTTTTTTTTTTTTTTTTTTTTTTTCAAGTCATGTTTTTGTGTGTCCTGTTTCTTGTAGAATTTTCTAGGATTGTCCTCGGATCCCCAATGCCTAACCACTTAGATGCTGTGGTCAAAAGTATCTGTGGCATCTAATTGGTTAGAGGGAGAGAGCTCCTTCTGCCACCCAATCAGTTCCACTGCGACGTCATTGTCCTCTTGCACTCTTGTCGACAGAAAAATATAATATTTATGGCAGTTGCAGATTTTTTTAACAATGACAAACTCTGTGCTGCTCCCTTCTATGAAGGTTATGTGAGGGGTGTAAGGGTGGTTTCACATCTATGTTGAAACCCCCGGTTGGAGATTCTGACGCGGATATGGAAAAAAGTCGGGCAGCTGAGCAAAAAATGAACGGACCCATTATAGTCAATGGGGTCTGTTTGTCCAGAGGATTCCCTTTCCTGCTCCCCAAGCGAATCAGGAAACTGGAACCCCCGAAACAAATGACGTGTCAGAGGAGGTTTTATAGATCCAAGTCTGACATACATTTCTCATTCTCTTCCTTCTGCCCTGGCATTTCGTGCGTTTTGTTAAAGTTGAGATATAAAACTGTTTTTATTTTTTTACTTTTAGATAGAAGTATTATTTTTATAATTTGCAGAACAGCAGATGTTGTTCTTTATCTACTGATTTTATCTTTTTGTGGCCTTGCACTACAGATTAGTTTTTATATAGTTATCAGAGTAAAGTTTATCACAATACACTGCATTATAGAGTTTGACAATCTTTGTGTTTGACATTTGTGCTGTTTATTAAAGGGGTAGTTCAGGTAAGCTGATCAAATATGAGAATAGAGGCTGGATGACCAGATAGATGTAGAATTTATAGTATTTCTATTTTTGTTTCACCTCCACACCATTTCAAGATGTTTTTGCAGTCAATGAATTTTTTTTTTTCCATTCACAGACAATAAAACTATACATGGTTCTGTTCTCAGCTGCAAAGTGAATACAGTTGTATTCAGTATAGATAATGCTCCGTGAGCTAAGCAGCCCAGGTTCCAGTCTGATACATTGTAGCAAACTAATGGAGAGCTTTGTGCAGCTCCTAATGTTTGAGCTCACAGAGCATTGTCTACATTGGATACAGTTGTATCCACTTCTCAGCTAAGAGGACTAGCTATGTACAATCTCTCAGTCTTGAGTCCGGGCTGTTTAGCTCACAGAGCATTGTCTACATTGGATACAATTGCATCCACTTCTCAGCTAAGATAAGGACTAGCTACATACAATGTATCAGTCTGGGGCTGTTTAGCTCACAGAGCATTGTCTACACTGTACATAGCTAGTCCTACTCTAAGCTGAGAAGTGGATACAATTTTCACCAATGTATCAGTCTGCAGTCCGGGCTGTTTAGCTCACAGAGCATTGTCTACACTGGTCCTCAACTGAGAGCAGAACTAGCTATGTACCATGTATCACTCTGGAGTCTGGGCTGTTTAACTCAGAGCATTGTCTACACTGGATAAAGTTGTATCCACTTCTCAGCCAAGAGCAGGATTAACTGTGTACAGGATGACTTCTTCTGAATGCAAACTGTTTTCCTATTCATTGATAGCAAACAAGTGTTTTGAAAATGGTGAGTAATTGAAACATAAAATGTATTAGAAAGTTGGAGAGCTTCTCACTTATACAGAGATTAAGCTTTATTAACCTAAAATCAGAAAACCCTTTTAGTCAAGCGGGGTAGAATTTTTAACTGCTGATTGGTGCTGGAGTTCATGCTGGCATTTCTGCTGTGGGAGAGGCAGAGGGAGCTGGTTTGTTCTTGGCAGCTAGAGAGATCAAATATATATATATATTTTTTCTGGGTACACATTTTTGTGTTTTTTAACCATTAAAGTACAGTAGTTACTTGTGCCCCAATTTTGTTTTGGCTGGATCACTGTATGAGAATTTGTAGATTTTCTTATAGCCTTGTACAGAGGTTCTTGTTGTCAGTGTTGTGGATTACTAGTCATATTGTGTTATGGATGTTACATATCAGGAATAAATGTTATACTACTATGTATGCAAGACAGTGGTGATGAGCTACTATGATCTATGCATGTATATAAGTAGCCGCACTATAGTATGCATCACTGCAAAGGAAACAACACTATGAAATGCACTACAATATTTTAGTCAGAGCAAATCCAAAAAAAGTTGTTAGAAATCTTTTTGTTTTGTAACCGTGCGGTTTTAGCCATAACTTTGCACTAATTTTAGGTTTATCCAGTGAGGTTGGACCTGCACCCTCTACACCAAAAACAAAACCGTGCCTGGACTAATGTATAATCTAGTGCTTCCAGTATAATGTTGTAGTAGGGTCGATTGATTTTTCTGCGATGGGTTTGAAGGGGTATGTAGACTTTAGCAACTAACTTTTTGTTTTTCATTGCATCAATAGATCCAAAATTTAAAAAAAAAAAATTGTTCATCTCCATCATATTGTGCCTACAGCTTCCATACAGAACAGTGGGTGTCTATAGTGAAAAACAAAAACCAACCTAGTGTAGTCTGATCCTGCAGTCCCACTCCCATTATTGTGCCCCTTACATCCAACTAACCTCCAAAATATGTCAGCAAGTATAATCTAACCCAGCTTCTTGCTAACATTTGGAAGTAGCCTTCATGGAGACACACAAGTGCAACACATCATGCACCTCCTGCAAAATTTGGGTCATAAGCCACACCCCTTTTTCAACATCATTTATACCCCAACATCTTCCATTTTTTAATAGTTTTTTTTACCCCCATCCTCCATTTTTGACCACATGTTAAATCCTTTTCCGCCTCATATTCTCATCAGAAACCTGATTGGGCAGCCCTTTTGCACCTAGGTCTGTCTACAGCTGCTCATCTGCAGGGGGTTTTACAGGAAGTGCTGGAAGTCCCAAAGCATGGTGCTGTAAAGTTCTGGTTTGGGAAGCGCTACCATCTGGGAGGTTCCAGTAGGCATTTATAGCACACAAGAGACTTGCTAACACATCAGGGAGGTTTCTCCTTTTTCTGGAAGCCTCCAGGATGATCTGTGAATGATGGAAAGTATGGGGTAAATATAAGGGAGTATGATTGCAGGATCAGACTACACAGGGTTCATTTGTAGTCTGTTACCATGGGAACACATAGGTCTGCCCAGGAGCTGCATATGCAAAATGGTCTCCATTGAATAACATAGGCAGAAAGCTCTCAAAATGTTATTTCAAATTAGTTTTGCAAGTTGCTGATGAATATAGTAATTATCTCTGTGTTTACCGTCATATGTTCTCTCTTTGTAAAGACGAAAAATGTAACTTTTGTCCATTTTCCACATTCGTCCAATATTTAGCGGTTTGTGTAAATGTTTTCATGCTCGATATAGTTGTATATTATTAAGCCAGTCTATCCTCTTGTACAGGCCCTGTGTCTGGGTGCAGAGTATTTGTTCTAATCCTTGGTGTAAATATGAAGGGGGCAAAGGCCGAATTGTATCGGTCCATTTCTGAGTTCATCTACATGGGCGATTTTCCTCTCGCACTGATGGTGCGAGATGGAAAATTTGAAACTTGTCCTATTTTTGTGCGATTCATGCTCCAGAATACGGCTTGCAGCAATGTGTGGTTTCTCACATGTTGCACAATGTACTATGAGTTATGCCCGAGAATTTTGGCACAACTCAACATCAGCCATGCGAATGAGGCCTTAGACTCTGCTCCTGGAGCTTTTAATCTGTCTTCATTGCTTATGATTAATGGGTGACATCAGATTTGATTGACTGTGGTGAAGACTGCCCACTTGACAGATTTTAAAACACCAGGAGCTGAATGTAACCAAAAATGGTGAAAAGTAGAAAAAAGTCAGCAGAGCCATGGCTACAAAGCTCTGCTGGCCTGAGGATACAACAGGATCTTTCTAAAAAGGGATTTCTGGTTTTATTAAAGGGGTTTTGTCATTAATAAAAAATAAAAATTCTATACATACCTACTGCTTCCCAGGCAGCCTCCTTACAACTTCACCAATCTTCTCTTGGCTCTTACAGTCCCACGGGGCACTTCTCCTCCAGCTGGCCGCATCCTCTTCTTCCTGTGACGAAGCATACATTGCCGACATTCTGCTTCCTGCAGGGCAATATACACGACATCACTAGTGACCTAGTGTTCACTGCCTAGCAGGGAATGCTGAATTCTCATTAGCCTGCTTTAGCAAGACTGCGCACGTGTTATGTCTCGCCGCTCGTGTTTCATATACTATATCAAACATGAATGGTGAGATATCGCGCATGTACGCTAAAGCAGGCTGTGGAGGATTCCGCATCCACTGCTAGGCAGTGAATGCTATGTCACTCGGAAAGAAGATGTGGTAAGAAGGCTGCCTGGGGAGGAATAGGTAAGTATTGATTTCTTTTCTTTTTTTTTTTTTTTTCCTCCTAATGACAAACCCCTCTAACTGATAACCTCTCCCCTAGATATAGGTCATCAGTACTTGATAAATGAGGGTCCACCACTCAGGATCCCCATCCATCAGCTGATAATTTGGCCTGCTATTAGTGCAGGAAGGCAAGCACAGTCATCGGTGGTCGAAAAGGAAGTTGGATTACCGGCTTCACTCCTGTTGAAATCTGTGGGAGTGCTGTGCTGCTCTTCCTGCTCCTGACCATAGTTCGGATGTCACATCCTGTCCTGAGCTATTCAGGGTCATCAATTAAAACGGGCTGCAGTACCCCTGGTGATGGCTGTTACTGGATCCACTGGACTCTACCCCCAAATCTGAAAGGGTACTTTGTATGCCCCAAAGTCAAAAACTGACTACATAGTAAGAAAGGTCCAGCCAGGTGGTCCGGATCATGCCCCTTCTAGCATTGGCTGATGTGTTGGGGAGGGGTAGGGGGGGGGGGGGCATTGCACTCAGCAGGTAGAGTAGCACCTAATGGTTTGTATTTGTCATTTATGCAATTCCCTATTGGTAACCTGGTCTGGAGAATGACACTGGAAGATCCCACTCCGTCAGTGGTGTATTTGGATGTTCCTGGGTCCCCATGCAAAATCTGTAACCGGCCCCACCTACCATGTGTCATCAATAATACTGATGTCTTATGTGGCAGAAGGGTCTTTGGGCTTCCTTGGGCATCGGGGCCTGGGAGCAACTGCTGCCCCTCTACACCCTTGTTGCGCTCCTCTGTAGCGATTGCTTGTATATAGTATATATTTGTTTGTTCTGGGCATTTCATACACTGAGTCCTCGAGGTTTCAGTCCACCGTTATATAACGGCCACGCAATGTTTTATTTTTGTAACGTCTCCGTAGTAGATTCTGTAGGTCCCTGAATCTGAGCGACGTGTATGTCCAACCCTCTCAGTCGTCACTGCCGGTAGATTTTTTTGTGATTACTCCACAATATCCATGTGTGTGATGCTGTATTGTGTAAGCATTGCCTGCTCCATGTAATCATCACTTTGGTCACATAAGCTACAACAGTATTTTAGTTTTTCCTTTTGTATATAGTAAATTTTTGATGCTGCTTTTTATTTGAGCCAAATCATCATTTTGAGCTTTTGAGTTTTATAAGAAAAAAAAATAAAATCTCTAAACCTCTGAAATGCATATTGATGTGTTTTTATCCTCTTGTCCTTGTCAATTTATTATTGTGCACTTTTGGGTTCAGCAGTGCATTGAATACATAGGGGCAGACTTGCTCATTAAAGGGGTTGTCCCGCGAAACAAAGTTGGGGTATACACTTCTGTATGGCCATATTAATGCACTTTGTAATGTACATTGTGCATTAATTATGAGCCATACAGAAGTTATTCACTTACCTGTTCCGTTGCTAGCGTCCCCGTCTCCATGGTGCCGTCTAATTTTCAGCATATAATCGCCCGATTAGACGCGCTTGCGCAGTCTGGTCTTCTCCGTGTTGAATGGGGCTGCTCGTGCTGGAGAGCTGCTCCTCGTAGCTCCACCCCATCACATGTGCCGATTCCAGCCAATCAGGAGGCTGGAATCGGCAATGGACCGCACAGAAGACCTGCTGTCCACCGAGGGTGAAGATCCCGGCGGCCATCTTCGCAAGGTAAGTAAGAAGTCACCGGAGCGCAGGGATTCGGGTAAGTACTATCCGGGTTTTTTTTTCAACACATGCATCGGGTTTGTCTCGCGCCGAACGGGGGGGCTATTGAAAAAAAAAAACCCATTTCGGCGCGGGACAACCTCTTTAAGTCACTAAATCACACCGTTTAACCCCTCAGATGCTGTGGGCATTACTGAATACAGCATCAGAGTGGTTTTACAGAAAAAGTTTAAAAATGGGTGTGTTTTTACCATTACAATGATTTTTTAAATATTGAAAAATGCAAAACGAAAAAAAACATACACAGTTTGTATCGCCACACCACTAGCATCCCATTCTATATAAAATATATTTACCAGTATATTAAATTTTTGGTTTTTTTTAAAAAAAAAAAAAGCAAAAATATCAACTTTCTGTTCAACTAGTTTCACCAATATAGGAATAAAAAAAAAAATCAGTCATGTATATCTCAAAGTGGTATCAATAAAAAAAACTACCAGTCATCACGCAAAAACAGCCCCTCATAGAATTGTATGGAAAAAATTTTAAAAAGGGTCGCCATATTCCAAACCCAGAGCATTTTTATATTTGAAAAAAAAAGAAGAAAAATGTGTCTGTACAAAAGTTGTAAAACCTAATAAAACCCCTATAAATGTGGTGTTATCATAATCATGACTCAAAGAATAAAAAATAAACTACCACACTGTGAAATTAATCCCAAAAATAATGGTGAAATTGCAATTAATTTCTTTGCGGGGGTAGGGAAAGTTATGCAATACATTATATGTACCCAAAGTTGGCTTCTAGAAAAACTAGAATTCATCCTGCAAAATCCAACGTGTCCAACAGCTATATTGATGAGAAAATGGCAGTTATGACTGCTGGAAAACAAAAGGGGGAGCAATTTACTGGTTCTTTTAGGTTATTTTTGGATGACAGATTCCCTATCGCATAAATCAAATATTTGTGTTTTTAAACTTTCTTTTTTTTAAACTTTCAATCACAATAATTGCAATCTAAATTATATATATATATATATATTATATATAAAATTCCTAAAATCCTGCATTGGCACACTGACCAGAGCCTCATAGTAGGCTGATACTTTTCAGCCATCATCTCACTAACATCACAGGCAGGATTACACTGACAGGTAACACCTATATGTAGATAACACAGGACCCACCATTCAAGAGGTATAAACTCTACTCCCCTCCCTGCCCAATCATCTCTACACTGCTCACAGAGCATCTCTAGAACAGTCTCCATACAAGTCAATGGATCCCCTCCTGTCCATTTTGTGAATGGTCCATGAAGCTGCTGTAAAACCTCTGTCTAAATGCTGTTAAATGTAGACAGCAGAATAAAAAAAATGCTACAATCAGAAAATAAAACTGATTAGAAAAATGTTTCACTGGCTAAATCCTTTTAAAGTGGGTTTTCCAAAGACAAAGTTTTCACCCATCTGCTGGATGGGTTAAAACCTATAAATTGTTGGGGGGTGTGACCATTGGTGCCCCCACTGATCCCAAGAATGGAGAACCAGTGTTCCCCCCCCCCCCCCCCCCCCTATTTTTCAATGCAGGTCCCCTTCTCTATTGCTGTAATGTGAATAAACCTCTGGCCACGCCTGTGTGGCCACAGCTCTATTCATTTCAATGGGGGCTCACAGAATAGCCGAGCGCTTTGAACTTGGCTGTCTGTCAGTCGAACTGAAATAGAGTGGCAGACGGCCACAGCGGTTTATTCACTGCAACATTACAGCTATAGGGAGAAACAACTCGGCATGGGCATACCAGTCTCCCATTCTTGGAATCGGTGGGGGTCGCAGCAGTCAAATTACCCATTTAGGGCTAAATGTCATTTAGGGGTTAAAATGGAAAATGTAAGTTATGCACCAAATATATTTAAATCTACAGTAAAAAAAAAAAAAAGCTTTCCTCGATGGATTTTCAAATTTTAATGTGTCTGGTACGGCCTTCTCACATTAGTGTTTTGCTTTACATTTCATTCCACTGTGGGAATGTCAGGGGGTGAGTGCAGGCCTCCCTTTTACGTTTTATTCCCCGTGATTGGAGAGGTTTTTTATGTTCTTTTGACAGCTTTTTCTGTTAAGAAATGTACCTTTAAGAGAGACCAGGCCTGGTGAGTGCGTACCGGTGAGGTCCACATGATGTGGCTGGGGCCTAAGGCTCCGGAGAACACTTACAATACCCTGACGCACCCGAGGATCGCAATTTCACAGAAGTGATGCAAAGAATATTGACAAGCGCGATATCGGGATGAGTTTCTCGATCCAGTATCCTGCTCGCCCGTGTGAAAGGCAGTAAATAAGATGTAAACCCATTGCTGTCTGTATAATGTTATATCTATGCAGTCTAAAAAAAAATACTTTCTATGACCAAAATTTGTTAATCAGCAAAACTTTGATCTTATTTTTACTTTTTCTTTTTTAGTCCTCCTAGGGGACCACAACTTGGGATGCTTTTGATCGCTCCTGCAGTATGATGTAATGCCATAGAATTACATCATACTGCTATCGGCCAGGCAGTCTATCAAGCCAACCCATGGGAATGGCTTGATGGGCATTCTGTCATGACAGCCCTGGGGCCTTTCAGAAGGCTCACGACTGCCATGACACCCTTACGGCTCCCTGCGATCTCATCATGAGAATGAGACATCATTTGGGGGATTTAAATGCCACTGTCAGAATTGACAGTGGCATTTAAAGGGTTAACAGCCCCGATGAGCCACGCGGCTCAGTGCAGCTGTTGCCCCCAGGTGTCTGCTGTAAGAAACAGCTGGCACCCAGGATGGATGAAGGGAGGTCACCTCGCGATCTCACGTTATATACATCCTGCATCTGCAAGACATAAAAACATGATAGAGCCATCACTAAGGGGTTAAGTGGCACTTGTGCCACTTCATGCATTAGTTGCATCTGGCAGTACTTCCATAGGCCTGATTTTTAAAAAAAACATGCACCAGCTCTGAGCTGGCAAAGGCTTCAGCTGTAGTTCACACCTTTTCATAAACTATACTATAGGTTGCACATAGCCATGCCCCTAAAGTTAGACTCCACCCACTTTAAAAAAAATAGGCAGGGACTGGCCTAAAAGTCCAAACAAGCCACACTTGTACCAAAATTACAACTTCTGTACGGCAGAAATCTGGCGTATCGGGCATACTACAAATATACAGACTCCACAGTAATCGTAGTTCAGGATGCGTCTACAAGACCAATATTTTTTTAAGGTGTAAAACAAAACATTTTTTTTTTTTGAGAAAATTGCAAAAGTTTCAGAAGGAGATGGACAAACGGGAAGACACAAAAGACAGATTTATACTACAAACACACGGAAAATGCACATTTTGTGACATCGGATGGTCTACATTATAGCTGGTACAGAGCTCAGGGGAACGCGATACATTCTATAAAAATATACAATACAAAATGTCTGTCAGATCTACAAAATGGAATTCAAGCACAATAGAAAATCAGTCAGGCAGATCATAAAGCCAAGATCTGAATGTAATAAAAAAAAAATCTGATTACTATGACAGTCTGATGGGGGACATATGGCGGCTCCTTCTGATCTCCATTCAAGCTAATGCAGTCACAGGTTAGTAATATGGCTGCTGCGATCACAAGGCTCTGAACTGCTCTAGCTTCCTCTACGGCTGCCCCATTCATTCTCCATCACAACCTGCATTAATCAGATTTTTTTTTTCTTTTGAAAAACATTTGGGGTGAAAAACCTTTTGCAATGTTAGGGGGTAAGAACCGGGACTTTGGTACAAGGTAGCACATCAACCCTAACAGAAATGTAGACTTTGTACCGAGGTAGAAAATCTGATAAAAACTTCTTGCTGATCAAATGACTTATTTTCTTTACAAATGAACCGCGGGGGAGGGCTCCAGCAGCATCAAGTTGCCTTACAGCTAGTCCGAGGTTTGTGAGAAGGAAAGAATAGGACTGATGTCTTGGAACACAGAGAATTTCTCACAGATCGATTGAAACATGAAACTGAAAATTAATCTCCCAAAATAGGAACATAAAGCAGAATTCCCCAGAAATTTAAATACTCCCATACCGCTCTTCCCTGGTGGCCTAGAGGAGGGAAGTTGTTAATGGTAACTTTCTGATGGACTAGACCAGTAAAGGAGATGATCTAGAAATTCCTGGTGGTCTGAAGTAAGGCAGTTGTTAAAGGGATATTTCAAGACTTTCTACAATTTTTGCTATTAATGGCCGACAGGGATCCGTCACTCAGATCTCCACCAATCAGTTGATTCTCGGGGCTACTGTCACTGTGGTCAGCGGAAAAAGAATTAATTATAGCCCAACAGCTCAGTTTGGTATTGCATTGAATTCAATGGGAGCTGTGCCGGCAATACCAACCCAGGCTCTTACACTATGGTAAGCCCTTTCTAAGATGACTGCAGTGACAGTGGCCATGTGGATCCGAGCGGCAGGTACCTGACTATCATTTACTGTTGACCTATAGGTTATCAACAGAATTTTTTATTTTTTTTTGTCTTGGAATACCCCTTTTAATGCCAAGTTCCCTGGTGGTCTAGAGCAGTAAAAGAGAGAATATAGAAATCGCTGGTGGTCTAGGAAAGAGAAATGGTTAAAGAGATTGTACCTCCCATAATGTTTTCTCCATCCTCCTTGTCTTTCCTGGTATCACTGCTGCTAATGTGGTAATTCTGGCCACATCACTTTTTCAGACAGGTCTAGATATAACTCACACTCTATTCCCATGTTATTACTAATCCCACCCACTCCCCCCAAAGTGACCATATTGAGACTCCTGTGTAGTCTCCATAGATCAGCATAACCCCTGCATACCTGCCAGACATTGTCAATTAAGTCACAAATGATGAGCTATACATTGCCTTGGCCAGAAGAAAGGACTCTTACAGTGAACAGGACATCAGCAGAAGTCCCAAAAATGTATGGGGGCAGAATCGCATGACCAGAGGTTCTACACACTAGAATATAATACAATATATTAGAAGGTTGGAGAAAATGTCCATTCAAATAGAATTCCTAACAGCTGTCTGAACCGGGACAATCCCTTTAAAGAAGGCATCTCTCGTGGCTCACGGTAGAGGAGGAGTTACATGGGTTGTCCAACTGGAAACTCTTGATGACCTAAACTAAAGATAGGTCGGCATGGGTCTGTTGTCAGGAACCCCTACCAATTAGCTGTTTGAGAGGCTGGTGTGCTCACGCACTGAGCTGATTTGTGAGGGAGGCAGATGGCTCCATTCCCTATAAAGAGGACCGGATTGGTGTTCCATGCCAAGCTCTCCAGTGAATGTGAACTTTGGCTGTAACACCAAGCCTGGTCACTGCAGAAATCAGGTCAGTGCATGAACACACCGGCTCCGTGAACAGCTGATCGGTGGAGGTCTCAAGCCACCAACCCCAGCCAATCAACTATTGATGATCTATCCTGAGTATAGGCCATCAGTAACTTACAACTGGACAACTTCTTTAAGGTAGACATCAGTGGTAGTTGTGAAAAGATCAATGCAAATTTTCCTGGTGGTCCTGCGAAGCAAATAGGGTCATGGTACTTTACTAACATTTTTTGCGCTCCAGGTTCTTACACTGGTAGCGGTCACATGACATTTATTGTGCACGTAACTACTACCAGCTACTTGTGGGTTCCGAGCAGTTGTGACAGGGACACCACACTGGATAGGGAGGGAGGGGCTGGGTGGGGAGGGGCAATTAAGGGTGTGTGTATGACTGACTTCTTTTTAAATTGGTCCATACCATTTTTTTCCGAATCTCATTATCAATAATGTAGCTGCTGGGATCTTTTATATTGCAGCTAATCGAGATCTAGTGTGTGTCAATCCTAAGAAATAAATTTTCCAAGTTTCCCTCTTCTTGGGTCATGGAGGTACGCCTCTAGTTGCTACAATGTAGAAACCATACTATAACTGAGAATAGTGAGTGCACAAAGCCTTTACTTTGGCCACAAATGTTACTTGGTTGCCTTGCATTACTAATGATGGATAAGGCGTGTCCTCTTCTAAAAAGAGGCGTGGCTCAGGATTACTGGTGGGTGCTTCAAGCGGGCTTTTAAATTGGGACAGTTTATATTTCCATCTGATTTATACAGCTTGGTTATATATTATAGCACCAGAACAAATCAGTAAGGATAATCCTAACTAAAGGCAGAAAGGATATATGAGAAAACAAATGCAAATCATTCCCCTTTAAGGGGAGAAAATATCAAAATTTCAGCATGAAAATGGACATTATTAGCCTAAAACATATAAAAATCTAGAATTCAACATGTGGCAGCAGTTTCCTGTAAAACTTTCATTGGAATGGTTTCCTGAACTGCAAGTCTTGCTTCTGGATCTTCAGCAATCATCTATGTTCTGTTGGAAACCAGGGAGAAAATGTTTGACTCCTCTGCAGTGCCCCCACAGGAGAAGTGAAGTATTACACAGTTTTAATTGATTTCAATGGGCTCTCTCTGTAATGTAAGGATGGGTTGGATCCTCCATATGGAGAGACGCTTTTCTAATGATAGAGTTCAGGAATTCTAAACTAGACCTTGGAGCCTATGTCTATCTGCAACACAATTTCTACCCGAAGTTACCTTCAGTACAGAGATGCTATATAACTTATAATTCATTTTCTGTTCTTGCATCCCCCAATACTTTACCTTGATTTCTTGTGCCATCTGAGTGGGAGGGGCCTAAAACAAAAGTCTGTGTAGAATAGAGATGAAGTCAATTGTATAGCAGATCAAACTATAACCACTTCTTTGCTCCTATAGTAATTGGTAACTGCAGAGTCTGCAAGCTCAGCAATTTGTGCTTGTGGTCCTGTAGAAGGAACTTCAAAAACCTAGGTATACAATGCTGTGTATATGCAGTTAGGCTTTATACCCGAGTCCTTAGAAAATAAATAACTACTAATGACTGACCATGGTTGGACAAAAGTATTA
Organism: Eleutherodactylus coqui; assembly: GCF_035609145.1. Taxonomy (NCBI): domain Eukaryota; kingdom Metazoa; phylum Chordata; class Amphibia; order Anura; family Eleutherodactylidae; genus Eleutherodactylus; species Eleutherodactylus coqui. The sequence goes on from NC_089841.1 coordinate 44,570,898, forward strand.
AGATTGTCCAGCTTCTCATCAACCATTTTTGGGACGGCTGTGCGGAAAAGGCACACGTATCTCAAACTAGTCCTACGAGTCTGCTTTCCACAGCAGTGGGAATGTTCGGAAACATTTGCAGTTTGTCTTCTAAAAGGAAACATCTGTTAGAAGATTCTTTTTGGTTCTGGCTTTCTTGAAGCATACCTGGAATGACAAGGATTGCAGATTGTCCTCAGAGTGCAAAGTCTCCCTTTCTTCCATCAGTATAAAAAAAAAACAGATGAATGTCCCGGCTTCTATTTATTGCCACAAGTATTAATGTTTTTCCCATCCGATGCATCTTCAACCAGTGACACGTGATAGTCTGTAGAGAGGGTGAAGTGAGAGATGCAACCTATAAGGCCTCCAACATATTGCCGGTTGGTGTGTAAGGCGATCTCCTTCATCCCACCTGAAAACCAAAATTAAAAACTATTAGACCTACATAATTGAAAAAAACCGTCATCTATGTAGCGCTTATATCTGTTCATTATCTTAATGGACAGACCTGGTTTAATGGAATACGAGTTTGACCACATGTTTACTAAGTACTGATTATGCTCAGGCTGTTCTTTAGTAACCATAACACTACTGGTGGGTCACAATACTGGATCTTGAAGGGGTTGTAGAGATTCTGCATTACCCTCACTATAACTTAGAAGGCCTAAAAGTGGCACGGGTACTTTTATTGCAATCAGAGGAAGATGGAGTTTGGGAGATTATTGGACTCTAGGATACTTTTGGAAATTAAAAAAAAAAAATTTTAATGATAGGATCACTCACCCACATAAAGATCTCCATTAATATTTAACTGCCGCATCAAACCTGGAGATTTTCCTGTCTTGGCACCATAATCATCCACGGTCACCTTTCCAGACTGACCATCGCTGAAGCAGAAAATTAATTTGAGATTAGATTTGGCAATTTATTGTATTAGTCGGAAGTCACACAAAATAATATATTGTAAATATGAATTGCAGCAGTATTATCATAAGGACATTTGTATTCAAATTTGCACACCAGATTTCTAGCATGAAAAAAAAAAAAAAAAAAAAAAATCACAAATGATGGCGCATGCCACAATTTGCCACTTGTGGACTTTTTACATCAGCCTCTGCTACTTTTCTGAAAGTGGACCTTGCTATGTAAAAGGAGATATGACCTCGGGAGGCCATCGGATTTACAGCAGAAACTGGCATATATTATAGCTGAAACCTACAGCAGCTCAAAGCTGGCAGAGGTTTCAGTCTGGCACATGGAAGTGGAGCCGGATGCGGCAACTGTATTAAGACACTTGTGCTGCTCATGTGTTGTACTTAGACTGCTATAAGTAAATATGTCCAATCATGTGATTCCAAATCACCATCCACATCAATGTTCTCATGTGTACACCATGAATTTCAACGCCTGATCCATTTGATAAGTCATCAACCAGAGCCGGCTAACTCCCTAAACACATGGATGTTCAGCGGAGCCGAATATTCATGCGTATGGGGGATCCGGGGGAAACAGCTGTTGGCGGAACAATCATTTGGACAGTTGTTGATGGTGTAAGGGCACTTTAAGCCTATAGAACATCCTTACCGGACAGCCTTGATCCGATGCCATCTGCCATCATTGAAACTCCCATTGACCATTATGGAAACCATTCCACTGCCCAAATTATAACTACGGAGAGAAGAAGCAAAGGAGGAGGAGTGACCATGTTTTCTCTAAATATCGAATATCTTCCCAATTATTCAGCTGGTTCATTATAATATGCAGGTCTTTATTACAAGATAGTATATTCAAACAAAAAGCTAATTCAAAAATGACCACTAATCTAGTTGCATTTCCTGTTGCCCCGATTTGCGAATATGGCCACCAAAACCGAAACAGAAAAATGCTAAAATCTCTGTTATCTCAGCTTCCAGTAGTCTAATAAGACCTTGAGGATTATGCAATAATCAGCCCCTTCATTAGAGCCTTCAGCCCTCTTATGATTGGCACTTCTCTGTATGGAAGCTAGATCCATGACCTCGGAGTACAGGATAAAACCACGTGACAAGTCTTCCATGGATCGGTGTCAGTGTGAATCCACATTAAATGGAAAAATCCAGTGATCTAAGTGACTTCCAAGGCGGCTGGGTCATCAGTGCTAGACTAGCCGGGCCGGGATTTCACTGCAACTGTATGGGGCATTTTATCATGCAGTGGTGTGGAGAGTATACCAAGAATGACATAGTCAAGGAAAAAAATAAAGCAAAAGGGAATCCCGTGGATGTGAACAACTTGTTGCCAAAAGGGTTCAGAGAAGTGCTCCAACTAACATGTACGACTGCACAACCCGCCATCCCTTAGCACTGATGAGCTATAACAGCAGGTGACTAGTTCCAGTTCCATTGGGTTTGGAGAAACAGAAAGACAAGACTCTAAGGGGCAAAACAGCACAAAAATTGTATCACTAAGCAGCGTGAAAACATCTCCTGGTCAGATGGATCCACATTTCCGTTGCCCCGTGCTGATGGGAGGTCAGAATTTGGATAAAGCAGCATGGACCGATGACTCCTTCCTGTCAGCTGATCAGAACATGTCAGCACCGTCCTCTAATTTGCAGCAACTACAAGAAGCTTCCTGTTCGCAAGGGCCAATATTTCTGTAGAACGATTTAATTACCTAGTGGAAGCTACGACGTGACAAATTGCAAAGGAGGTCCAAAGCGCTACTAGATGGAGATCTATAATAAAGTGGCCATTCAGTCTTTCTGCCAAAGCGACTAATTTACCTAAACATAAGGTTTCCTTCTTGAAGGCCTAATGAGATAAAGTCACTGTTTGGCCTCATGGGACTATCCCCTCTCCACATGAGCAGCCCGTCCTTCACGGAGGTCTTGAATCTCATAAATACGTTCGTTCGAGTTCCAGAAACCCTATAAAACACAAAAACAATGATCAAACCATCCGCAGCATCTGACAGTATCAACAAATGTAGGACTCATTGGGTCAAGGAGAGCACATGAGTGGGCGATCAGCATCAGAATGGGGTTCTTTGGGTCCACCAGAGGAGATGATGCTGAGGTCCATCCTCCATCTATAGAGAACATGTACACGTCCACTTATAATCAGCTTACCTTTTAAGAATGTCCCGACTGTCATAAATGAGATAACTCCGTCCGATAAACTGTGGAATTTCGATGGCCTCTGTAATGACTAAGAACAGTTCACGTCACGTTACATTTGTGCCTGTGATGTGCATTATACAGACCTAAAGTACTACAATTAAAGTAGGATTGCAGACAACTCCCTAGGCTCAGCTTTGGAGAACAGCTACACCCAGCATTGCACCACCTGCTGCATGATCTGTACTCTGATCTAACCAACTGATAGGAAATAGTGGCAATGGAAGCCCTTAATAGCGACTAACTCATCTTGGCCAAATCATTGTTCGTGTGGTCTCCAAACTGTGCTGTGAAACTACCACTACCAGCATGCTAGGGTTTGTAGCGTAGTGAAAGATGAAAACCACAGATTGGGGACTACCAGCTTTCTTTTTTGGGAGGGGGGAACTGAAGAGGGGGGTTGATTTTTTTTTTCCAAATGTCTCCAAAAGTCTACTACATGCACCCTGTATTGCCTGTCCGCTCTTACTGATGATGCAACTATACAAATCTCCAGGGCCCATCTCGTGAAGACTACCCCTTTTCAAAGGTAACTGGTCACCGGTTTTCCCACTACCAAACCATTTCCACCAGGTTTTCCATCAACTTTCCAAATCTATATCTATTACTGCTGAGTAGTCCTGGATACTGCCATTAAAGTAGTTTATATAAGTTCTGCACTGTAGGCTTTTGAGAGGTCTCGGGTGGCAAGATCAGGGCTACTCCAGTTCTCTGGGTCATTATCGGTCCACTGGGCAATGAATGGGCCATGCTCTATTACAGGGAGTGCCAGAGTGAGCTACCAGAGCGAAGTCGTGGTCTCCGTGTCCTCCTGTGAGGATAGTTGGGCCACCAGGGGTCCTGGCCTTACTGGTTCAGGAGAGGGTCGGGTTCTGAAGTAAGCCACACTCTGTGGCCCAGGCGCTTCACTCGTAACTGAAGGACTCCGGAGACGTCATTGCTACACTAAACAAGAACTTTACTAAAACTACAACAAAAGTATCCAGCTGTGTCCCAGACTCCAGGATAGCTCAGTCTCTTAAGGCCCATTTACACGTAACCACTAGCCTTACTATAGGGGATGTGGTTGTACCTGGGCCCAGAAGCCTTAGGGCGCCAATGAGGCCTTTTCTTTCGATATAGAGAGAGCCCAGTACTATGATTAATGCATTATAGTTGGGGGGCTCGTTACAGATTTTGCACTGGGGCAAGAAGCTTCAAGTTACGCCTCTGCACGTAACGATTATCGATCAAAATTAGTTCAAACGACCGAAAATGAGCGATAATCATCTGAACAATGATTTTAAGGTAAACTTAAAATTCATCATTTAGCAGCAGAGAGATAACGTATCTCTCAACAGACCGGATGCTGTGTTTTCCACGGGAGTTAGGAGATTACATTGTAGTCTGCCGACAACCCCCACGAGAACAGTGCAGCTGCTTGTACAGCAGGGTGTGTGATTAGTCACATGCTGGGCTCTGCAAACAGCTCCTGCAGGCCCATTTACATGCAAATGAAGATGATAAACTGTTAATGGACATTAGTGTCCATTAACACTTTATGCAAAAAAGATCACTAAAACTTTCAATTGTTTGAAAGATTATCTTTGCATGTAAATGGGCCTTTAGGCTGTATAACTAAAACAGTTGGGATGTTTCGCCTTAACGGAAGAATAACAAAAGTTCGTATCCAGTTACCAGGCTTAACAACAGGAAGCAATGAGTCAGTCTAGTTGACTTGCAGGTCCATCAATACAGCCAACCTGTAGCGTAATTTTGTCTAGCAGACAAAGGTGATTCCTTCAGAGACAAGCTGAAGTTGTTTGGATGGCAAGAACAAGGGAATAGTAGACTCCAAATCCACTATTCAATGTCCCTTTTTTGCTCAATGGAGGAGAGACTGTCACCATAGAACAATTGCTGTGTTACTGCAGCATCCATCAGAAGAGACTCCCGTCTGTATCGATCTACAGCATAGCACCACAGCTTACCTCTCCCGGTCGCTTCCCCTTTCTGTTCCCCTATTCCCGCCCCCTCTTAAAGCAACATTTCCATTAGAACAAAACAACATAGCATGAAACCGTGCACAATGATATTACATACCCCCTTAAATGCTAATTAGCTCTCAACAGTCCAGTGGGCATATCCAGACCAAGAGAACTGCCAGTTGAAGACGTCTATAGAAGGGGGCCAACTATCTCATCCACAATCCCCTCGTTATCTCTAGACATTGGGAGTGGCACATGTTCCCACAATAGGGTAAAATAAATGGCAAATGCACCAGTGAACTGTTGAACAGTTACAACCCTGCTTGGGTGAGGAATAGGCCAAGGAAAGATTCAACAGGTTATAGTTACCAAGAAGTCGTAAACATTGATCATGATCAGGTGGCACAGCCGAGTCATCACCGCCTCTCCCCTACTGCGGTGCAGGGTCAGCTTTTTGAGTAGCTGGAACTGGAATATTGTAGGGTTGTATCATCATTCCCTACGAGCTGACATGACTGTAAAAGAGCTCCCTACTACAGGGGCGTCATTGGGCCAAACGGGATATTGGCAGACACTCCGTTCTACTCCACATAATATGGAAAACGTTTAGCAACTGCCACAGATACAGTCCAACACTCTGAATAGGTACAACCGGAGGGGCGAGCAGGGATGAGTCTTTCAGAACTGGTGAGGGATGGCCCAAATTGAACTCCGAACTTTGGCACTAGAACTCTTTTTGGCTTTCTCTATCTCTCGGCAGCGACCATTTTAATTTCCGCGACCTTTTGTCTTGCCTCTCACACAGGTGCATGGGAGCTCTCTTCCACACGGCTCTCCGTGTCCGACTTAGAACTAGAGCTGCACTACAACCAATATGGTGGCATGCCAACTTCCTGACAAGTGGCTTGTGGATGGCATAGCGGACGTCACCCATGTCATTCTAAGAAAGGGGGTTGGCTAAGGATAAATTTGACTGCCAGCTCCCCTGATCCAAATATGCCCACCGGACTGTTGAAAGCTAATTAGCATATGGCGCAAGACTCCTATAAACTACTTTTCCTATGTGTTACTACCCAGCAGTAATCTATATATACGAAAAGGTGTTTTGCAAAGAAAAACTGGGTGACTGGTTCCTATAAGCAGATGTTGGCCGGGTGATCACCTTCAGCTTCTCTAACTCCATTCAAGGTCACCCGAGGAAGCCATGTCTGTGATGCATGAACAGGCTGATTCAAACAGGGTGGGAGCTGCTGTTCTCCATTCTGGCTCATACAATAGAAGACCCCCCCATCCCACTCTATAATGTCCATGTACCCTAATAGGGCACGTGGAAAGGGGTTGTCTTCAAGAAACGGTAAGTACAATGCTCTTACTCTACTTACTATTGATGCAGTAGTTTCCACACTCTGCAACCAGTCAGCAGAAAAAGAGAACATTGACAGTCAGAAAAGAGGAAGCAGCTCTAGTAGCTACATATATACTAAATATACAATACATATAATACACACATAATGCACATACACCAGAATGACGAAAACTGATCTGAAGGGGCTCCCCAGAATTTGACTCTTCAATCTCTGCGCGGACTGTAGTGCTAACTTCAATGGATGTGATACTTTGGTCCTGAATGTTCTGTACAGTCAGTGTTTGAGGGGCACCAAAATGGCCAGACCTGCTTTGAAATATCTAATGTCTTAAAGGCTAGGTACACGTTTGCAGTCTTTTTTAATCAATGTGTTTTTGGAAATTAAGAATTTTTGTAATTGGTTTTCATTAAAAATTTCTGATTGCTTGATTTCTATACTTGTATTGTTTTCCAAGGCGCTGCAGAGTGGAGGACTGAAATCTTAGCAAATGCTAATGGTGAAGGAAATCAGGATGACAGAGAGCAGAGAAAGCTACTATCACAGAGGGCTGTATGACAGTGCCGGGGTTGGACGAGACTAGGGGGACATAGAATAGAGCAGATAAAGTTACCACCGTGTTTCCCCAAAATAAGACCCTATCATATTAATTTTTGCTCCAGAAGAAGCACAGGGTCTTATTTTTGAGGGGTGTCTTATACTCACCTAGCAGTTTAGAGTTCAGGTCCCTCCTGCTGGGCTGCAGTGCTCCTGCAGGCTTCTGCGTAGTCCTCAATGTCAACACAGCATTTCTTGCTGATGACGGTGCTTGAATACCCCGCCTCCAGCAAGAAATTGCTCTGATTGGTTGAGGCGCACCTCCTAAGCTAATCAAAGCCGGCGCTAGATGAACCAATTACAGCCATTCAATGATGTCACTGCGAGGTGAGTATTGTTTTTCTCTTTTTTCATGTAGTGCAGCTATGGCGTATTTTTGGGGTAGGGCTTATATTTCAAGCCACCACCCCCCAAAAAAAATCAGGGTACGGTTTATTATTGGGGTAGGTCTTATTTTCAGGGAAACACGGTATTACTGAGGGCTGTATGACAGTGCCATGGATGGTGGAGGAGATCAGGAGGACATAGAAAAGAGCAGAGAAAGCTACTCTTACTGAGGGCTGTATGACAGTGCAGGTGATGGTGGAGGAGGTCAGAAAGCCAGAGAGCAGAGAAAGCTACCATTACAGAGGGCTGTAATTCACTGCAGGTGTTCTTATCAACAGTGAGGGGGAATGAACCAGCAGCTACTCAGAGAGAGGATGGGACAAATAGCTGTGCAGTACTGAGTGGGTGTGGTTATGCTACACAGCCTCTGAAAGAGAAGAGGGGGAGCTGAGGTTGTGTGTATTCATGAGACAGACCAGCTGATCAGTGCTGGGAATGCCTCCAAGCCACAAACCTGAATCTAGAAGATACAGCAAACCAAATATGATGTTTTCAAAGTGGATAAATACTCTGAGCCATGGGGGGTGTTTTAGGGATATGGCATGACTGATTGTGTTCACCTACTAGATAATATATAGAACATCTATAGTATATTATGCCACACTGTGTTGCATCATATCATAGACATGCAGGAGGACAAGTAAGCCCAGCAATGTCTCTTGCACCAGCAGGTGTGAACATGTGTACAGGAGGGCCCTCCCGCCAGGACTCATTCATGCCATCATGCTGCTCCATCATGGGGTAGGATGCAAAGTTTATTGCCCCTCCATCCTATACCTTGTAGAAGAACAGTGTGGCTTGAACTTGTGCCTGTTACCCCATTGTTTGCTGAAGTTACTGTGATTGTGGAGAGAGCCCTATACAGATTCACATGTTCCAGCACACATATTACTGCCATATACAGCCCACATAATACCACCATATAGTGTGCAAATAATATGCAGTATCCAAATACTACTTCCTTGAAGGGGCTGTCCAACAAAAATTACTCATGCCCTATCCATAGCATAGGGGATAAACATCTGATTGGTCTGACCACTGGGACCCTCACCAATCGCAAGAAAGGGGGTTCAGAGTGTCCCTGAGTGAACGGAACAGTGGCTACCACTCCATTCTTTACTATGGGACTACCAAAGAGAAGCCGATTACAAGTGTATCACTGGCAGTCCCATAGACATTAACGGAGTGGTGGTGCGAAAGCCTGAACACATTACTCTATTCATATGGGACCCCCATTCTTGTGATTATCAGCTAACTTAGCTATAATGGTAAAGAGATCACATAATACCACTACATAGCTCCCATGTAAATACTATAATTCCATTAAAAATAACACAACTGCACTACACTAAACTAGGAGGATTTAGTTAGCTCGGGGACTTCCTGTATTCAGGAGCCCAATAGCAAATAGGGGCCCTAGGCAGTTGCCTTGTTGGCCACCTGCTATAAGCGACTATGCTTACACAACATCTTACACATAAAAACAGCTCAGCAGCAGGCGTTACCTTTCTGACAGTTGCTGCCATCGAAGCCCAGGGGGCAGTCACATTCATAGCTGTCGTGTTTGGGTCTACAGCTCCCACCGTTGGCACATGGCACACTGGCGCAGGGATGAAGGGTGTTTGCAATGTTCACCCCAGCAGTCAGACCGTGCACGAGGTTAATGATCCGGTCATTGAGTATTAGCTGTGTGCGAAGAAAACCACATAAGAAAGAGTTAAATACAGTGGGTAAATGTCCACATGACCCCGAGACGGGGCATCATCACTGCCCCTAGAGGAGACTGCAGAGGAGGACCAAATGTGAGCAGCGGGAGATCGGGGGAGGTCAAGTATGATTTTTTTATGTTTTTATACAGTACTGAACAAGTTGCAAGTAAACTTTTTCTCTCCAGACTATCCCTTTAACCCCTTAGGCACTTGGCCTATTTGGGAGCAAAGGACGCAAGGATCTTTGGTGGATTTTTATCTCCACTTTTCAAAACTAATATATTTTTTAGGTTTCTTTCAACATGGCCGTATGAGGGCTGGTTTCTTGCGTGGCGAGCTGTAGTTTTTATTGGTACCATATTAGGGTGCATAAAATATTTGTGATCACTGTTATTGGGTTTTTTGGGGGAGGCGAAGTGAACACAATAATCATTTGGCACCATTTTTTAGTAGTTTTTTTTCTATACACTCATTGTCAAAAGAATCCCATCACTAGAAGAAGTTCTTGTTTTGCTGCAAAACTCGTCCTGCAGTTCCATCTCAGACAGATCTGTTTGTTGGCCACTAGATGCCTCTATGACGCAGAGAAGAGATTTCACCCCGTTACCAGAGTCTGAGAGGGACGCATTATTGGGATATGAGAAGCTGGATGGCCGTAGCGATCAATTGTCCCCCACCGGGCCGTTCTGACCAGACTGTTAGGGGGTGTTGTGACCAGTTGCAGCAAATGTGGAGTGATACGCCGCAGGATGGCATACAGAACCTGTATGCCTCCATGCCCACTGGTATCACATCTTGTATCTAAGCTAGAGGTAACCCAACAGGGTACTAGAGACTCAATGCATGCCCGTATCACATCTTGTATCCAAGCTAGAGGCGGCACAACAGGGTACTAGAGCCTCCATGCCCGCCTGTATCACATCTTGTATCCAAGCTAGAAGTGGTACAACAGGGTACTAGAGCCTCCATGCCAACCCGTATCACATCTTGCATTCAAGCTAGAGGCGCTACAACAGGGTACTAGAGCCCCATGCCTGCGTGTATCACATCTTGTATACAAGCTAGAGGTGGTACAACGGGGTACTAGAGCCTCCATGCCCGCCCATATCACATCTTGTATCTAAGCTAGAGGCGGTACAACAGGGTACTAGAGCCTCCATGTCTGCTTGTATCACATCTTGTATCCAAGCTAGAGGCGGTACAACAGGGTACTAGAGCCTCCATGTCCACCCATATCACATCTTGTATACAAGATAGAGGCAGTACAACAGGGTACTAGAGCCTCCATGCCCACCTGTATCACATCTTGTATCCAAGCTAGAAGTGGTACAACAGGGTACTAGAGCCTCCATGCCGCCTGTATCACATCTTGTATCCAAGCTAGAAGTGGTACAACAGGGTACTAGAGCCTCCATGCCGCCTGTATCACATCTTGTATGCAAGCTAGAAGTGGTACTATAGGGTACTAGAGCCTCCATGCCAACCCGTATCACATCTTGTATTCAAGCTAGAGGCGGTACAACGGGGTACTAGAGCCCCCATGCCTGCGTGTATCACATCTTGTATCCAAGCTAGAGGCGGTACAACAGGGTACTAGAGCCTCCATATCTGCTTGTATTACATCTTGTATCCAAGCTAGAGGCTGTACAACGGGGTACTAGAACCTCCATGTCCACCCGTATCACATCTTGTATACAAGCTGGAGGCGGTACAACAGAGTACTAGAGCCTCCATGCCCACCCGTATCACATCTTGTATCCAAGCTAGAGGTGGTACAACAGGGTACTAGAGCCTCCATGTCTAGCTTGGATTCAAGATGTGATACAAGCAGAGGCGGTACAACAGGGTCCTAGAGCCTCCATGTCCACCTGTATCACATCTTGTATACAAGCTAGAGGCGGTACAACAGGGTACTAGAGCCTCCATGTCCACCTGTATCACATCTTGTATACAAGCTAGAGGCGGTACAACAGGATACTAGAGCCTCCATGTCTAGCTTGGATTCAAGATGTGATACAAGCAGAGGCGGTACAACAGGGTCCTAGAGCCTCCATGACCACCTATATCACATCTTGTATCCAAACTAGAGATGGTACAACAGGGTACTAGAGCCTCCATGCCCACCTGTATCACATCCTGTATCCAAGCTAGAGGCGGTACAACAGGGTACTAGAGCCTCCCTACAAGGGGTCAGTACTTACTTATAACAACGTTACAATCACACAGACAAAGTTTCATTCGATTCCAACAACTTCTTCTAGGGGAGGGATTGGTGCTGACAATGACTGTAGTTTTTGCTCTGCAGGTTCAAGACTGTGGTCATCTAATTGTACAGGTAGTTATGGATGTGATGATTCTAAATGTGTTTGTTTTTACATTTTAAATTTTTTTAATACAAAGTGGAAAGTGCACAAAAAGCTTTTTTGTTGCTATTTTTTACATGTTTTTTACATTTTTTTATGTCCCTGGAGGGAATTTGAACCAGAAGAATACGCTTGCTGTGATAATACAGTGCAGTACATCTGTACTACAGTGCATTATTGCTTACAGAAGTGATCGCAGGCCATGTCAGGCCTGTAGGCCATTGTCAAGCACCTGGTTGGCAGGACAACTTATAAGCCCTTTGCAATTACATAGCGGAGGGCCAATGACGCCGCAGAGGTATCAAGCGTCTTCTGTGATCCCTTTACTTGCCACAATCCACATTGATTGTAGCATGTAAGTGGTAAACAGCGGGGATCAGAGTTCTCACTGATCTTCGCTGTTGCAGTAGGGGGCGCCAAGTATCAGTCACAGTAAGTTTACGTCCTGTCGTGATAAGTACCACCCAGCCGGTACATAAATGTATGTCCTGTGTTATTAAGGGGCTAAGTAAGATCATAAATTTCTGCCTGCCTGCCGCCACCACTAGGGGGAGCTCACTACATTATAAATCCATAGGTAGTGAGCTCCCCCTACTGGTGGTAGAGGGAACTTTATAATAGAACTCATTTGCAAGGTACTCACTTTCTGAATGCTTCCACTAAACGGCCGTAAGACTCCAGAGTTTTTCTTGACCGTGTCGTAATCAGGAACACCACCGATATAGATGTCGGGGTTACATTTGATCTGCGTGAATCCGCCCTAAAATGTAAATCAAGTGATATTACAATATTTGCTGTTATTAGGAAAGCAGCACTTCCAGTGTGGAGACTGCAGACAGCCCTGAGGACGCTCTTACACCTCAGTACTAGTACGGTCTCAGGGCTCATTCACATCGCTTTTAGTGTTTCCGCCTTCTTGTTCTGTTATATGATACATTTCTTGCATCTTGCGCTGGCGTAGGAAAAAAGTGCATGACAAAAAAGTGACTGTAAAGGGGTTGCCCAGGACTGAACTATTGATGATGGATTCTCAGGATAGTTCATCAGCGGTGGGGGTCTTACATTCGGGACCCCTGGCTATCTGCTGCCAGTGTGGATTGAGCCGGAAGCTCCAGAGGTAGGAGCAGGTCACAGAGGTGGGACGCACATCCATCAGACCTTTAGGCTTTCTTTACAGAAAACCCCTGTAAGAATTTAATGTATTTATACAAACCTCTGACATTCCTTCAACTTGCTTCTGGTTGTCCACCTGTAAGAGACCGTTCTTAGCCGTTCGAGAGACTCGCAGTTCATGCCACTGGCCGAGGCTTACAGGCTTTTCGCTTCTGAAGGTTGAAAAAGAAGTGCAGGGTTAATCTAGAGAACGCTGGGGAGAAGACATTCCATATGCCCTATTTCTATATAAGTAAAGCAATGATATGTGTAATCTACTTATACTAAATAATTGCTGTCCCTCCCCCACACAGAGGTGAGCCTGGTCTACTTATAGCTATACTACACTGTGTTGACAAAAGTATTGGGAGGCACATAGAAGGCGATAAAGTTTGATTTTAGTCACATTTTTCCATCCAGTGTTGGGTCACCTTTGACTGCAGTAACCCTCCTAGCCCACTTCTAGGTATCTGGAGGAATTTTCCTCCATTCCTAGTGGAGATCTTCAGATAGTGATCCAGGGGATGATGAATGTGTTGGTCATGTATAGATACGGCATTCTAGTTTATCCCAAAGATCTTTGATGGGATTGAGATCCGGACTTTGGGTCGGCCAATGAAGTTTGCAGATGTTCTGCTCTTCAAACCAAACCTTAACACTGCGTGCCGTATGGCATGGTGCCCGGTCATGTTAGTAGAGACATGGAGCTGTACCAAAGTATTGCTACAGGGTAGGTGATGCCACATTGTCCGGAATGTCTCTGTACCCAATGGCATTGAGGGTGAGCTTCCCTATAACCAATGAGCCTAGTCCTTCCCAGTAGAAACACCCAACATCATAACAGAACCTCCTCCAAGCTTCATTGAAACCACTCTCCAGACAACCGTCACACCCAAGTGCGGCCATCTGATTGGAAAATGGTGTCCTGTGATTCATCTGTCCACAACACTTGCGTCCGTCGCTCCAAGCCCCATCGCAGGCGCCGCTGTGCATTCACTGCAGTGATGTTGTGTGCAGCCGCTCGTCCATGGTGACCCTTCACATGCCCTTTCCTATGGCTGGCTCTGATGCTAATGGATATTCCAATGGCCTGTGAGACTCCCTGAGCGAGGGCAGATGAAGTGTGTGATGTCTTCACGCCTGGTAAAAGGCTTCGTTGTCCACATTCTATCAATTTATGAGGTCTCCCAATATGTGGCTATATTACATAAGCTGGATGGCTTCAATTTGCCAACAGGGGACTTTAGAAGGTCCAAAAGTTCTACAATGTCCCATACTGATTGGTTGGTGGCATCCCACCAGCAGACCCCGTTGTCAGCTCTACACCTGGTAGCTAATGGTTTTTGTACTGGGATATGATGTGTGATCCTCTCCTTCACCTACCAGCACAGAATTGGTGGGGGGCCAATACTTTTGTTGACATAGTGGTATATACAGCATATATTCACCTGAAAAGGAGCCGTATACAAATCAGTCCTCTAGAGGCAGCAATGGGCACCTGAGATGTTAAAGAGTTTTACCACTAAAGACATTTATCCCGTATCCGCAAGATAGGGCATAAATGTCTGATTACGGGGGATTGGGGAATCCCACTAAGCTCTGCCCCTTTTCTCACCACTTTCCAAACTGGACTAACCATATACCAAACAACCATTTAACTTCTGGTTTGAGTGCTACTCACCTCCCTGCATTTCACTGCGTGTAAAATAGAGGACACAAAATTTTATCTACCATACAGTAGACCTCCTCCCCCGTGGTGCACAGACTTATTTAGTAACTCATCAGCTCACCGTATCAATGCTGTTCCTGATCCGCAGTCAAACCTGAAGACCACATATCCGTTGACCATGGTGATGGATATAAAGTCTTTGCTGTCATTGTCATAGCTGTAGAGGATGGTGCCGTCTTCTGTGTCCGGGCGGAATGTCATGTCAAACTCCATAAATGAGAGGTAATGGTGCGGCTCAAACGGCCATCTTGTCACAGCGAAGGAGCGGGTGGACTCATTGAACTGGGGGATAGCCAGGATGAACGCTGCAAGGAGAAACAAATACGCATCAACTTAAAGAGGCGGTAAACATGGCTGCATTCTTCCATAAATATCGGGATGAGCTACAATACCGAAAACAACCTGTGGACAGATGTGGCGCTGTATTTGAAAGAAAGCGGCCATGTTTTTCTCAGCCTGTACAATCTCTTTAATGTACTTAAAGCCTAATGGCATTGTGTGTGGTAAGAGATAAAAGAGGTTTTCTGTTTTTTTTTTTTAATATGGTGAGGGGGCTTGTGGGTAAAAGAATGAAAAATGTGACATGTCCCATCAATTGAGTGTCACTACTGTGTTCCTGGAAGCTCCTGTAGTGGTTACATGGCATTTATTGTTCATGTGACCGTGCAGATACTTCTGGGAGTGGAGCGTTGGGGCTGCACCATCAGGACATTTAAAAGTTTTTAGTTTTTTTTCTTAGTTTTACCCACTTATCAGTCCTGTTGACATTATTTTATAACAGGGAAAACCCCTAGGGGCAGCAAGGAACCAGCAATCACCACGGCCCCTTCAGCTTATGGGCTCAGGGGTGGGGCCTCTGCTGGGCAACCAATGTTAAACAGATTTTCCAGTAGGCTTATTCAGAGTATATATGAAAAGTTCTACAATTTTCTAATATACTTTATGTATCATTTCCTCATCATTTTCAAGATGTGTTTGCTGTCAGTGAATGAGAACGCTGTTGCTTCAATTAAGAGGCAGCAACCCCATACATAGCTAGTCCTGTTCTCAGCTAAGAAGTAGATACAATTGTACCCAGTGTTGACAATGCTCTGTGAGCTAAAAAGCCGGGACTCCAGACTGATACATTGTACACAGCTAGTAATGCTCTCAACTGAGTAGTGGATACAATTGTATCAAGTTTGGACAATGCTCTGTGAGCTAAACAGCCTGGACTCCAGACTGATACATTATACATTGTATCACTTCCCAGCTGAGAGCAGCACCAGCTATGTACAATGTATCAGTTTGGAGTCCGGGCTGTTTAGCTCACAGAGCATTGTCTACACTGGATACAATTGTATCTACTTCTCAGCTGAGAGCAGGACTAGGTATGTACAATGTATCAGTCTGGGGTCTGGGCTGTTTAGCTCACAGAGCATTGTCTACACTGGATACAATTGTATCTACTTCTCAGCTGAGAGCAGGACTAGCTATTAGAGATGAGCGAACACCAAAATGCTCGGGTGCTCGTTACTCGGCACGAAATTTTCGCAATGCTCGAGGGTTCGTTTCGAGTAACGAACCCCATTGAAGTCAATGGGCGACCGGAGCATTTTTGTATTTCGCCGATGCTCGCTAAGGTTTTCATGTGTGAAAATCTGGGCAATTCAAGAAAGTGATGGGAACGACACAGCAACGGATAGGGCAGGCGAGGGGCTACATGTTGGGCTGCATCTCAAGTTCCCAGGTCCCACTATTAAGCCACAATAATGGCAAGAGTGCCCCCCCACCCCCCCCGCACTGTCAGCGTAAAGATCGTTCTCCTCTGGCACAGCTGTAACAGCTGTAGCAGAGAAGAACGATGTTAGCCCATTGAATTCAATGGAACCAGCAATACAGCAGGTTCCACTGAATGCAATGGGCTGCCGGCGATCGCAGGATGAATGGTCGGGAAGGGGTTAAATATATAACCCCTTCCCTGCAATTCATCCAGAAATGTGATACACTAAAAATATATACCGGCGTATAAGGCGACGGGGCGTATAAGACGACCCCCCAACTGTCACCTTATACGCCGGTAATACAGTGGAGCAAAGAATAAAAAGCATTACTTACTTCTTCAGACGATCTGCGCCGCTCCTGCAGACTGTCACTCCTTCCTGGTCCACGGACTAAAGCTTTCTCTATGAAAGGCTTGAAATCCCCGCCTCCAGAAACACAGCCAATCACAGCAATTCAATGACATCACATCATTGGCTGTGATTGGCTGAAGGCACGTGTGTTTCTGGAGGCGTGGATTTAAAGCCTTTCGTAGAGAAAGCAATGCTCTGCCGGGAACCAGGAGGGAGCGA
The DNA here is from genome assembly GCF_035609145.1 of Eleutherodactylus coqui. Lineage (NCBI taxonomy): Eukaryota > Metazoa > Chordata > Amphibia > Anura > Eleutherodactylidae > Eleutherodactylus > Eleutherodactylus coqui. The sequence goes on from NC_089841.1 coordinate 44,587,677, forward strand.
CAGCCTGCAGGAGCACCGCAGAACACCAGGAAGGAGTGACAGTCTACAGGAGCGGCGCAGATCGTCTGAAGAAGTGAGTAATGCTTTTTATTCTTTGCTCCACTGTATTGCCGGCGTATAAGGTGACAGTTGGGGGGTCGTCTTATACGCCCGGTCGCCTTATACGCCGGTATATATTTTTAGTGTATCACATTTCTGGATGAATTGCAGGGAAGGGGTTATATATTTAACCCCCCCTTCCCGACCATTCATCCTGCGATCGCCGGCAGCCCATTGCATTCAGTGGAACATGCTGTATTGCTGGTTCCATTGAATTCAATGGGCTAACATCGTTCTTCTCTGCTACAGCTGTTACAGCTGTGGCAGAAAAGAAGGATTTGTCTTCTATATGTTCTCAATGGGGTCGGCGCTGCTGCCGCCGGCCCCACTGAGCGCATATAGAGACGATTTATGGTCTTTAGAAGGACCGTTGGGGTTCTTGAAGCCTACAATACACCTAACACTCTCCCTATAGCAGCTCCAACACGATACCACTTTCCCTGAACTAATGTCAGAATACATCCGTAGCGAGCCGCGGGAAGGGCAGATTTCAATACTCGGGTGACACCTTATCTCCCCAGCCACTCACAGCAGGGGGGTGGTATAGGGCTTAAACGTTGCAGGGGGAAGTTGTAATGCCTTCCCTGTCTTTCAATTGGCCAGAAAAGCGCGCTAACGTCTCAGACAGGAAAGTGAAAGTAACCCGAACACCGCGTGGTACTCGTTAAGAGTAACGAGCATCCCGAACACCCTAATATTCGCACGAATATCAAGCTCGGACGAGTGCGTTCGCTCATCTCTACTAGCTATGTACAATGTATCAGTCTGGAGTCCGAGCTGTTTAGCTCACAGAGCATTGTGTACACTGGATACAATTGTATCCACTTCTCAGCTGAGAGCAGGACTAGCTAACAGAGAGCTTGAAATTGGTGAAGAATTGAAACATAAAGTATATTAGAAAGTTGTAGAACTTTTCATTTATACAGAGATTACACTTTGTTTAGGTAAAACCAGAAAACCCCTTTAAGGTCAGAATACCCTGTCCGTGTACATGAAGGGGTTACGTCACATATATAAACAGAGCCCATCTGTTATCACTACTCTCTGTGGTTGGATTGTTATCACTTGTTTTCCGTATTGGGGGGCTAAAGGGGGGGGATCAAAAATAACCCCTGACCCACAGTCAGGACCTCCTGAAGTGGAGCAAATACAGTAGTGTGAAGGTACTGAGAGGGTTAATGGAGACCTCAGCGGACGGGCCTGAGAACACTTAGCAAATCCTTTGGAAGAAGAAGGAAGCAACGGAGTGAGAACTTGTCTTCTGTTCCCGGTTATCAGTTATGTGCGATGCTTTGTTCCTCAGCCAAATACTCCTCATTTAATGGGGTGTCTGGTTTAGAAAACGCTCTTCATATCCCCTAAAAAGGGGCGCTGGGCCTCATGTTCTCTTCTGTGTCCGCGTTTACGTGTGTGTGTGTGGGAGGATGGGGAGAGGATGTCACACCACGGATGCAGAAGAACTCGTCAGGATAGAGTCTTTAGGTTCTGCAGATCAGTAGTAGTATGACCGCCGCGGGGGTCCCACCACCTAAACTACTGTTTAAATTCTGCACCAAAATCCGCAAAGCCCCGTATGGATTTTGATGCAGAATGAAAATGGCTTATATCAGCCTGCAGTTCTGCATCCAAACTCAAACTGAGCTCTTTGGATTTTAACCCTTTCCAATCCACTGTCTGACCTCTGAAGACATTATGATTTAAGGCTGTACAGATCTGATGTTGGAAAACGCCCATCGGGGTTCTCTTACTGTATATTGCCAGCCTCTCTGCTGTCGGAGCCTATCCAACATGTCACCTCATGCAGTACTGGCTTTAGCCAGCAGATAGCGCTGTTGTATAACGGCAGAAAAAGAGTAAGGCCCTAGGAAAACCAGGATAGAAATTGGATTGGAAAGGGTTTAAGCAGAAGTCCGCCCGCGTTCACACGACGCAGTTCACAGTGGAAAAATTACTGAAATGTCACCTCTAAAATCCACATCTTTTCTATCAGTGGGCAAAATCTGCAGGTGGAATTTCAACATGGACAATCTAGTTTCCGTGCGTTTCCGCATCAAGGAATAATATAATCGCTACTTTTTAGCTTCCCAGTCGTTTCCACTTCAAAAGCCTGAATGCGGATTTTGCCCATTGACAGGGTAAATTCCACAAGCAGATCCGCGCTGCAAAAAGACGTGGATTTTAATGCAGGTTTTACAGGCAGAATTCCTTAATGCGGAAACACACGGAAATAAGATTTTCTGCAGCCCGCCCTCGGGGACCCCCAATGTTTGTCACACAAACATATTTGCACAGTGAATAGAACCCAATGATTTCAATGAGTTTGCTCACAATTACAGTAAAACATGCACATGCTCATACAAATCCACAATACCCATTGAGCAAATACGTGGCGTACATGCGCTTACACCCATTGGACACCAGGCTCTTATGGTTCTTAGACACTCTCATACACCAGTTTTGGGGAAATTGGTGAAATTCCAGTTTGGTTTTAACTAATTTGGACCAAGCCAAAGTTTTTTTCGAAATTCGTCGAACTGAGTAAACCCAACTTTTCCAAAGTTTGCTCATGACTAGAACCACACCTCAACCTGCTATGGGATGAATGCACTACTGGCTGGTCACTCCCATTTGTCAGTCTCACCTTCCTCACAGTGACGTCCCTGAAATCCAATAGGACACAGACACATGTAGGAATCCGCTGATCTGGAGGTGCAGGTCCCGCCATTAACACAGGAGGCCTCGTCACAGACCCCAATGCTGCAGTCACCTGGGTCCAATGGAAGAGCAGGTTAGAACAGAGCAGTTCATTAATGAGGACGGCTACATTACATGACCATAACTCACCCACGTCCGCTCCGCTCACCGCCTTCCCCAGCGGCCACTGCCTCATATCCACATTCCTGCCATTCACAGACAGGGACTGGACGCAGCCTTTAAACCCCCGGTTGGTCCCCGCTGATTTCACCAGCCAGTAGATGCTGGGGGCACCTCCAAGATAGAAGGGGGTCCGGAGGGTGATCTTACTGTACTGACCCTGGTGGAGGGGAGCAGAGATATCCTGTAATATAATACTGTCAGGCCACGTTACTATAGCCGTGTATTAATTATATAGGGGACATGGGGGTGCAGCTGGTCACCCTGAGTCTGTTCTGTAGGACAGGGGGGAGATCTACAGATGTAGCAAAGTTTTACTTGACTGTCATAACTTTCTGTGACAAACTGTCTTATCTTAAGCCATTGAACAACTATTCAAGTGGCAAATAATGGGGGCACAGAAAGTTACTATAATGCATTAAGAGTCAAGTTAAACTTTATTACATCTCATATTTAACTATTTCTACATCTCACTCTCAAGCTCTCTACATCTCGCTCCCTAGCCATATACAGTATCTTTCCATCCATCCATACATACATACGACTTGTATACACAATTCTATCAAAAGTAATTGGACACCTGAGCAAGAATCAAAAGTAGTTTGTATTTCCATATGTAAATACTCAGTGGGGTTCCTTCGTTCCTAATGAAATCGGATACTCTTCATGGTATATTTTCTACTAACAGTTGATAAACTTCATCTGATATTTCCCTCCATTCATCCTGCAAATGTCTGGCAAGTTCTTTCAAAGAAGATGCATGGTTTCGTCTACAATGGTGCAAGGAGTGTTGTCATTAAACAGTTGAGCAATGGAAGAACATTATATGGAGTAACAAATCACAATACTCCGTCTTCACATTAGATGTTTGTGGACGCCTGGGAAATGCCTTTTGCCTGGGTGTGTTATACAACAGTTAAGTACCGCAGAGGTTCCGTTACGGTCTGGGGATGTGTTACGTGACATGGTCTGTTGCTTGTAGTGACAAGACCCATGAACAGGAAGGTGTACCCTGATATTATAGACAATAATGTACTGCCCACAATGTGGCAATACTTTGAGAATGGTCAGCCATACTTCCAACAAGACAAAGCGCCTTGTCACAAATCCAACACTGTTTTACGTTCGTTTGAGGATATTGATGTTCCAGGATTGGACCGGCTGCACAGAGTCCCAACCTGAACCTACTGAACATCTTTGGGAGGAACTGGAATGTTGGGTCAGGAAACATGAACAGTGTCCATCTTCTTTAAGAGAACTCGCCGGACGTTTGCAGGATGAATGGAGGGAAATACCAGCTGAAGTATATCATACATTAGTATAAAGTATATCCGATGTCATTAGAATTCATGGAGAGTACCTGATGTCATTAGGGCCAAAGAAGCCCCACTAAGTGTTGACATATGGAAATAAATACTGCTTGTGATTCTTGCTCAGGTGTCCAATCACTTTTGGTAGGATCGTGTGGATCATACATTCATGTGGCTCTGCAAGTTCCATGAAAAGTGTTCTATAGAGCCAAAGTAAGAAGAAAAAAGTATATACATATTTGTTATTGCTGTAATGGTACCAAAATCTATATTTAATTATAATTACGTGCCTTGTGTAACCATCATTACCTGAGTTTGCCGGACCTTCAGCTGACAGTAGACCCAGGTAAGCGGACCTTTACAAATACTAGTTGAACACCCCTGCTCTATAGACGTCCTCGTCCTGTTAGCACTATGTGGTGACAGTTCTTAGCACTGTACAGCACTGTGTTCTGGGCACTGTATTATTTGGACCCAGTACTGCACTGATATTGGGCTTATATGATCTCTCCCCTGAAAATTGGTGATCCGGCCACAAACTTTTATACTTAGGCGTTGAACCGGCTGTGCTTCAGATATCTTACCGGTGATTTCCCAGACACTGCGACACTGTTATCCAGCTTGACCCATCCATTCAGACCTTCTCTGTACAGCGTTACAATGTGCCAAGTGCCGGGCTTGATCTTACTGTCACTTGTGATTACTGCAGTCCCAGTACCGCAATTATACCTGGAAGAGAAAAGGTTAATAGTACACAGATATGAGACCACCAATCCACGCACTGTCCGATCTCACTGTGTGCATGTGTCCATGTGACAGCGATGTGCATTGTGTGCATTGGTTTTTTACATATTTGGGTCATCTGTATTTATGGTCTTGCATGTAAAAAAATACTGAAAGAGACTAATTTTTTCTAGAACTGTTGGGCACTGATGCGTAAAAAACGGAAAGAGGGGAGGAAAATGAATGTAAATGAATAGACAAATAAGGACCTGGGTAGGACGGGGTTAAAGTAAACCTGCAATAAGTTGCACAATGTCTTCTCTAAGGGGCTTACCGGAACTGGACGCTCCTCCGAATAATGGCCAATGACATAAAGTCTCCCCGACCGTACTCATTTTCACCACAGTAGAGCAGTAAGCCATCATCACCTTCGGCCTGAAGACCAAGAGGGACACATGAGGTTCTGCCCACGAATCAGATCATAAACCATGTAGGTGTTGCGTCTTAAGAACGTGCAACCTCAATAACATAAAACAAAGGCACAACTGTGCAAAAGGAAACAAAAACTAAAGGGGAATGCCCTCCCTATCGTCCCCTAACCCGGGACGGGGCCCTGCCTACTCGGCAGACCGACCGCGCTGATAAGTGCGAGCCTGCACTCGAACCTGGGCCACTGACCAGTCCCTCACTGTGGGCCCTAGCACAAAACCAAAAGGAAAACAAAAACCAAACCAAAACAGCAAAGCACTTAGCTTTAAGATGCAAAGCTTCCACCTCTGTGTGTTGCACTGTCACTGTCCAACATAGAACTGCAGTGAATCATTGACCAGCACTGGAGTAACAGTGAGCACTGCTTAAATAGGAGCAGAGCTACTTAGCACCAGGTGCTGACTGACATTAATCTTGCAACCTCCACACCTCTCAGCTCCAGGAGAGGTAGGAATGCTGCTAAACCCTGGTCTGGCCTGAAGACAAGCTGGGAACCTCAGAACGGCTGCAACAGTAGGGTTGTCAAGGATTCGAAAAACATGTCTGCTTTCTCCCTTCTTCCAAAAACAGCACCACACCTGTCCACATGTTGCGCGTGGCATCGCACTTCGGCTCCATTCACTTCAATGACGAAGAGCTGCAATACCAGACACAGCCTGTGGACAGGGTGGCGCTGTTTCTGGAAAGAGAAGCAGCCATGGTTTTCTAATCCTGGACAACCCTTTTAATAATATTCAAAGGAATTTAAAAATATCCAGAATTCACAGAAATACAAATCAGGACAATAACATATAGGTCTATAGTCATCCATACTAATTCACAAGACTGAAGGCTTCGGAGCGGAAATATCTCAGCTTTCCCTGCTTGCTCAGTGTCTGCTTAAAAGTTCTAATAGCTCAGAGCTGTAAGAAAAACTCCCCCCACTCACCCCCGGCATTACAAGAGTTCATCGAGCATGGATCGATGACCCCTTCCATCTAATCTGCGGCAACGACAAGAAGCTTCCTGTCCGCAGGGGCCGATATTCCTGCAGAACAATTCTATCACCCAGTGGAATCTACCCCACGATGAATAGCCAAAGGAGTCCAACGTGCTACTAGATGGGGGGCTCTAATAAAGGGGCCATTCATTGTAACTGTTCAATAAAAAGTGGAATCTCTAACCCTGAGGCGGCTGTTTCTAAAATGGCGCATCTTATAGACTTACCTTAAATTCCACCGTGATTTGGAAGGTCTGGTATGAATTTTTAAGGGGCTCAAATGTCATATAAGAGTGACCGTAAAACTGAGGATACTGAACGTTAATATCTGGAAAAGAGAATTTTGTTAGAAATTTGCCCATTTTTGGAATTTTGCTACTGTAAAAAAAAAGTAGGTGGGTGGTGCCTCGCGGACGGGGCGTGGCATCTTACCTGACTGATTTACGGTAAAATCGTGTGTAAATTATAACACAAATCTACACACAGATTGTACTTTGGCTGACATTTACCTGATGTGTACCTCTACTTCTCGGAAAGTTTAGATACAACTTAGATATAACTGCTTAATTCTCCACTGACACATCCACAGTCCTACATAGCTAGTCAGGAATCCAGGAAAGCCGGGTCACTGCCCACTTGGCAAGAGCTGGAAGAACGTGGGTGACCGGTTTGATATTGACTATAATTGTGGACTGTAACTAGTTAACAGTGATGGCTGCCCATTAATCTCTGTTATATAGTACAATGCAGTTCATCATTGATTGAGGAACTGCTCCGGGGAAGGTCGTGTGCATGCCTCGTAAGTACAATGTGCCTGTAGGTGGTAGGAGAGCCAATACCCGCCACTATGCCCACATTGATTTCATAAAAAGCATGTGTGCCATCAGGTCACTCATTACATTCGCGTAAATGTGGCTGTGCTGCAAGACAGGGCACAACTCAGTGTCCTGAGATAACCCTTAGAGGAATATATGGATGGCATAGGGAAACCATAGTGTGGAGCCCCCTTATATGAGCTGGAATGAGGAGGATCCACTCTAGTGAGCCCAATCTACCTGTGTATTACACGGTTGACCATTCACTTAATGCAACTTTCCTCTGGAGATAACAGTTGATAACTGGTAGTTAAAAAAAACGCACAGGACCTTCAGTCACCGTCAGACCCCACTGGACAATCCTTCATGGGAGCGGAGGCATACTGGATGTTTTTGACGATCCTGTACAGCTTGCCCATATGATGGATGTGGTTGAAGCCGTCTCTATTGTCCGAGGGCTCAAAGGTCTCTCTGCCCCATATAACGGGACCAGAACTATAAGTAATATACCATATTTAGGGGCCATCCACAATGGTATATGTTCATCCCTGAAACACACACTTTTTTTGTCCCAAAAAATTGATGAAAATGAAGCGTTTAACGGATCCATAGGCTATAATGGTTTAAACCTAATCACTCAAACTGTATATTTGTTTGACTACATTTAGCCTTTCATACGTTTTTGTGTGTTTTAACATGTTATTTTCATATATGTCTCTCGCATATGTGAAACATACATGAAAGTGCCAGTGTGGACAAGCCCTTAACCCTTTCCAATCCACTGTCTGACCTCTGAAGACATTATGATTTAGGGCTGTACAGCTCCGATGTTGGAAGACGTCCGTCGGGGTTCTCTTACTGTATATTGCCATCCTCTCTGCTGTCAGAGCCTATCCAACGTGTCACCTCATGCAGTACTGGCTTTAGCCAGCATACAGCGCCATTGTATAACAGCAGAAAAAAAAGTAAGCCCCTAGGAAAACCAGAATACAAATTGGATAGGAAATAGTTAAAGGTTATGCCTCAGATATCCACAGGGACCCGGGAGCTTTCAGCTGCCTCTCTGCCTCTATAGAGTTACAGTTTACATTGGAAGATGCCCTGTGTGGTACCTACTGATGCCACCCAACCCTCATATTGTGTAGCATCGTAATGTGCTAAAATAATCATACAAATAGTGTATCATTATTGGTGACATTAACCCCTTCTTCCTTTTTTTTAATTTTTCCTACACGAGGGGCGGTTTTTTGCAGGACGAGTTGAAGTTTTCATTGGAATCACTTAATGTACCACATAAACTTGAAAACATTACTAAGTGGGGCAAAATGAAAAAGATAACACTCAAATTTCCCCATTTGGAAGGTGGGGTGTGTGGGGGGGGGGGGGGAGATTTATGGTGTTCATGATGCAGTACAAATTACATTTATTCTTTGGGTCTGTACGATTACAGCGATGTGGTACTACTTAGAAGATAAAAGACTTAATAAGAACGTATTTCTTTAATTTCTTTCTCCCGCCATTGTTTGACCCCCGTAAGGTTTCTACTTTTCCATCAATCGGGCCGTGTGAAGTCTCGTTTTGTGCTCAACAACTTTCAGTTTCGATTGTTACAATTTTAGAGTATTTAAGACTTTTTGGTTGTCTTTTCTTCAATATTTTTCTGGGAGACAGGATGACCAGAAAAGTACAATTCTGGTATTTTATATATTTTTTTATGCCGTTGATCGTGCGAAATAAATAATGTGATATTTTTTATAATTTGGACTTTTACAGATGCAGCGATTCCAATTTTTAATTTTTAAAAAAAATATTTTTTCTGATGCGATTACTGGGAAAAAGGTTTTTTACAACTTTTAATATTTTTTTAAATCTAGTGATAAAATAAACTTTCTAAAAAAAAATATTAATCTTATTTATACAGTTTATTTTTAATCCCTATGGAGGACTTGATTTGGTGATCGTTTGATCACATGTACAATGTACTGCATTACTTCAATATTGCAGTACACTGAAGTTTTACTGGCATCCTATTAAGCCCTGCCGCAGACCGGGTTTAATAAGAAGCCAAGAACAGCAGCCATGGGGCTTCCACAATGGCCCAGGTTGCCATTGTAAATGAACAGCAGCTTATGATCTCGTTGCAGGCAGGCTGCTCGGCTAAGAGAGGAACCCCTTCCCTCTGTTGATCCTTAATGCTGCTGTCAGAACTACCAGTGGAATCTAAGGGGTTAATGGTGAAGATCGACGTTATCCCTGATCCCCACCATTGTGACTAGGTGTCAGCTGTCAAAGACAGGCAATACCCGCTAAGTATACAGTAGGTTCGAGAGCCAAGCCCACAAGGCATCTGCCGTACATTTACAGTCGGCTGTCAGGAAGGGATTAATGGCCACATAATACTTCCACACAGGAGATCCATATGCCTTAAGTGGGTCGCCTTCATTAAGACGACCCTTTTAACTGTGTAACTAAATTCTGAAATCCCATAATGCACTGCTCTCTGCTGACAGTAAACGAGCAGAATTCACAAATGTGCTTCATACCTAACTGGAGAGGAAAACACCCCATAACGCAAGATCAGTACAATGCAGTAGAGCGAAGAATTTTACTCAACATCTAAAGACCCAACGATCAACGTACCATGTTGACACGTCTCTCCTCCTTTCCCGAGACTACAGTGGCATTGTGAGCCCCCGCGGTCGTAATCATTAAGGCAGAAGCTGTCGGCGGGGCAAACGGTTTCCTCACACGTCAGGTCGAAGAGTCTAGGAGGAGAAACCATCATATTTTTCCTAGCAGTCCTTATGGTGGTGGCTCTAGCTGTGGTGGTTGTGGCGGTAGTGGCAGTCATTGGAGGACTTGTTGGCTTGGTCATGGAGTTAAACGTTACAGAGTCAGCTGTTGTGCTCGTTTTTAGAGGAATGATCTTCGTGTAGGTCCCCGGCGCCATCTTAGTATCTATCACAAACTTCTTCTTACCTCCTGTTAAGCGAGAAAGTGGTTTGACCTGTGGAGACATTAACATGGGCTTAGATGGATCCCACAGCCACAATTTGACTCCCCAAATAACGTGCACAGTCGGAAAGTGTGTAAAAAAATAATGTTCCTTAGATGCCCAATCATATGTAACGGAGCTCCTGTACCCCAGTATGCTGTCCCCAAAGTCTTCCTGCACTGTATGGTAATGAGGTGTGGTTAGCGAGTTCTCCAGACCACATCTCCTGTTATATGATTGACATCCGACCCCCTCTGACTCCTGCAGATGAAGTCCTGCACATGTTCAGGGGTTTAGAATCCAGTGCATGTGCGTAATAGTGATTACAGATCTCTATAGCTTCATAGCTAGAGTATGCATACAGTAATATCTGGCTGGGATCCAGGTAGGTAGATGTCATGTTACCCCAGCATGCTATCCTCTGCCACCCCCACCTGGCACATGCACAGTTCAAAAAGGGACTTTGATCACAATTATGTGTATGTGTGGGGCAGTATGCTGCCCACACATGTATGCGAGTTATGCATACGCTAATTTTGGAAGTATGACACATGCGCAGCGAGTAGGACGCACAGTATCATATCCAGCTCGAAGGAGCTCAAGACATAAATAAAAAACCAAGGTGCGTGCTTAGAGACAATGAAGGGGAGACAACCCAAACTAGTCCTCCAAATAAAAACCCTCTGGACCAGTTATGCTAATTTGCATAGCAGTACAAAAATGGCGAATTCGGAGGACTGGGGGTCACGAGAAGAAATATGATCCCACAACTTTGGGTAGGATCGCAGTTATACACATCTCCCAAATGTTCCAGATTCAGCAGGACAGTCCCAGATTTTGAGGACAGTCTAGGGATGCCAGAGACATGTACCGCAGGAGCAGTCGGGATGAAGTTACATAAAAACAGCATACAGATATAGCAAACTTTAACTGGACTTGTAATGATAAAACGAAAAAAATAGGCTCCATTGGCCCTAATGACATCAGATACTCTCCATGGCATACTTTCTACTAATGTCTGATACACTCCAGCTGGCATTTCCCTTCATTCATCCTGCAAACGCCTGCAAATTCTTTCAAAGCAGATGGACGCTGTTCATATTTCCTGACTCAACGTTCCAGTTTGTCTCAAAGATGTTCAGTTGGGTTCGAGTTGGGACTCTGTGCATCCAGTCCAATCATGGAACATCCATACCCTCAAACCAACATAAGTGTTGGATCTGTGACAAGGTACATTGTCTTGTTGTAAGTATGGCTGACCATTCCCAGAGTATTGCCACATTGTGGGCAGCTGGGGATGAGCGAGCACGCTCAGATAAGTCAGTTACTTGAGCGAGCCTCGCTCTTCTCAAGTAACTGCATTCTTGTCCGAGCATGCGGCAGGGAATAGTGGGGGATAGACCTCTCTCTCCCCCCCCCCCCCCCCCCCCGCTGCCCCCCGAGCACTCTCAGATAAGAATGCATTTACTCGAGAAGAGCAAGGCTCGCTCGAGTAACTGACTTATCCGAGCGTGTTCGCTCATCTCTATGGGCAGCACATTATTGTGTAGAATGTCAGGGTACACCTCTGTGTTCATAGTTCTTGTCACTACAGCCAACGGATGGGGACCATGCCACGTAAACCATCCACAAACCATAACGGAACCTTTGCTGTACTTAATTGTTGCTATAACACACTCAGGCAAAAGGTATTCCCCAGTCTCCTCCACACCAGGTACGTCCATCTGATGTGAAGACGGAGTAACGTGATTTGTCCCTCCATAGAACATTCTTCCATTGCTCAACTGTCCAATGACAACGCTCCTTGCGCCACTGTAGACGGGCCAATCCATCTTCTTTGAAAGAACTTGCCAGACATTTGCAGGATGAATAGAGGGAAATACCAGCTGAAGTATATTAGATGTTAGTAGAAAGTCTGCCACAGAGAATATCCGATTTCATTTTGGCCAAAGGAGCCCCACTAAGTATTAACATGTGGAAATACATACTACTTTTGTTTTTTGCTCAGATGTCCAATTACTTTTGGTAGGATAGTGTATCTTTTCATATCTTGTATACTATATTTTTAGATCTCTCTTTGATTATATCCTTTAGTACCTTGTGTGCGTATTCACTTCTTTATTTATCACTTTAAGTAACCTCACTTTAGCAAACTGGTTCTCAGGAATTGGGGGTAGATTTCAAACATTTTTCATGGTATTGAATACAGTATATGTTGTTGGCATTAGTATCGCTCTATATGTGTTTGTAGAAATAAGGGCCCTTTTACACAGGGCGGCCTGTGGGGTGCGCATGCCGGACAGGTCGTCCCAGTGTTGATCGCTCCTGTGCTTTTTTCACAGGTCAGTGAATGGAGCTAGAGCGGGTCGGGGATCATTGCACCTGCTCGCCATTCACAGTAAACAGGCAGTAGTTTATAAGTGAGTGACTGCCTGTTTACACTGATAGATACATCATTCAGTTTTCTGCACGCAGAAACTAAGTGACAAATGAGAAGAGACCAAATCTTCGTTGGTCATTCAGTTGGGACAAGCATTTACACAGACAGATAATGGTTCAGATTTCCGCTAAATGCAGAAATATGAACGATTTACCGACCTGTGTAAAAGAGTCCTAACTTCTGTTCCTGCTGCAGATCTTTCACAGCTGCAACTAACTTGTGGAAGAAATGTAAGCATGTTATTGTATAGCATATATATGTATCAGTGTTAGGCTGCCTGCAGACGGGCGGGTCGGATCCGGCGGCGAGAATTCTCGCCGCGGGACCCGACCCCAGCGCCTGCAGGGACGAGCGCGTACTCACCCGCACTCGGCGGCCCCGGCTCTTTCATGTGCCGGCTGCCGGCGCATGTGCAGACCGGAGCCGGCGGCCAGGTGAGTGACGTTTCTGTGCGAGGCTCTGCGAGCCCCGCACAGAAATAGGACATCCCGCGGTTTGTTTGCCGCGCGACATTTCTTGCGGCCAAACCGCAGCCGTCTGCATAGGAGTGCGTATTGTAATGCACTCCTATGCAGGCTTTCAGTGGCGGAAATCCCGCGGAAAATCCCGCCGCGGGATTTCCGCCCGTGTGTAGGCGGCCTTAGGCTGGGTTCACATGGGGAGGAATTTCTGTGCGGACTTTCCACATGGAAATTCCACCTGCAATCTTAAACCTGAGCCTAAGCAGCAAAGTGGACAAAATTAGCAAAATTTCTCATCCACGCCAAGCCGCGCTGAAACTGACATGCCGCACAAAATTCAAATCCCCGTCAATTGTATCGCCGTCTCTGCTGTGGGCTATCTCCTCTCTATGGGGAATACAGATTGACAAGTCACTTCAAACTTGCACGATTTTTTAAGCTGCCTTTCCGTTGCGGAAATCTCGCAGAATTTCCCTGCGGTCCAACTGCGGACATTCTGCTGGATTTCCGTCCCATGGGAACGTGGCCTTAAAGGGGTTGTACCAGAATCGTATATTATCCCCTGTACACAAAATAGGGGATAACATGCTGATCAGTGGGGGTCTCACTGCTGAGATCCCCACTAATCCCAACAATGGGGGTCCTGTTTCCCTCACTGTGGGCTTAATGCACCCCCGCAGAGAGGAGGAGACTGAATGGAGTGCTGGTTGTGCAAGCGCACTGGCGCACCATTCATTTTCAATGTGACTGCCAGCAATAGCGGAGTGGCACCCACTTGGGTATTTCCATCAGCCTCATTGAAACGACTGGAGCGCCAATGGCACATTCTCACCAGCGCTGCATTCATTCTGATGTCACTGCAGAGGAAGAAGCAGCCTTGTAGTGATAGGCTGAGGGGGAGGACATGGCTTCCCTGTTCTCGAGATCGGCGAGGGTGTCAGTGGTGAGACCCCTAATGATTAGTAAGTTATCCCTATCCTGCCTGTGGACAGGTGATAACCTGTGATTTTGGTACACACATTTAATCTTAATCTATATATCCATATTACATATAGCCATTATATATCCTCATTTATAATTCAAAGCTTTAATATGAACATATATTCTGAAGTCGGCACCTACAGGCCGGGCCATGAAAGAGAAGGCCGGCACCACACTGTCGAAAAGAAAAAATTTTTTGTTGCCCATAGCAACCAATCACTGCGCAGCTTCCTTCTACCTCAGCAGCATAAGAGATGACAGCTGTGCTGTGATTGGTTGCTATGGGCACCACACTTTTATGAAAGCAGTCTAGGAAATCTCTGGTGCTCATAGCAACCAATAACAGCGCATCTTGCAGCTCTTAACCTGCTGAGGTAAAATGAAAGCTGCACTGTAATTGGTTGCTATGGGCAACAAAAAAGATTTTCCTTCAGGGTGCATTCACACGAGCGTAGCCGTATTTACGTTCGCACGAGCGCAACGTTTAATCGCCGGAGAGAACGTTTTTCGCCGATCACGACCAGAGCTAGAAAGCGTATTTTCGTTTGTTCCTACTTTGCAAACTATCTTTTCGGCCATCCAATATGCGTTGGCGCGTATTTCGGTCGCATATGTTCCGTTTTTTTTTTCGGGTTGCCGTTTTTACGCGCCGTAAAATCGCCCATGTGAACGAATACATTCGAAACCATTGCCTCAGATGGTCACGTATATACGTTTGGTCGCAAAAACGCGCCGTTTATGCGCTCGTGTGAACGCACCCTCAGGCAGTTTTCATTAGAGAGTGGTGTCGGCCTACTCTCCATGGCAAAGCCTGTAGTTTCCTCATGAAGCCAATTTCCTGTTCTGAGACTAATTAGTGGAAGTTTTTGTAGCCCCAGCTGTGGTTTTACATTCCTTGGTGGAGATAAGACTCTTCCTCCTTCCTGCTGACCTGTCGCCATAACTCTGAGTTCATGTCAAGTTAACCATTAGTCATTATAATTAGGGAACTCCCGGCTTCCCTGTTCTGTGTCCACCTTATGGGCGCCGCGCCGATAAGAAATCTTGTTTTACATAATATCGTCTCTTGCAAACTGTATATCAGCAAGTATGGTGTCTGGGGTCTGGGGGGTGGGGTCCGGGGTCTGGGGTCTGGTGTTTGGGGTCTCTTCAGAGCATCAGCATTTCACATTATAATTAGGTGGGCATGCGCCAAGAAATATTAGGCTCTGTTCACATGGGGAGGTGATGCTGCAAAATATCCATGGCATTTCTGCATCCAAAACAGAGTTAATATCAGCACAATTGGTGAGGATTTTGACTCAAATGCAGCGCTCCCCTCCGATGTCTTCGGCTGCCAGGACCCTCAATACCATCACATGACCAGCGGCTCTGCGCTCAGTGCAGACCATCAGGTGACAGAGTGCACTGACAGCCAAAGACTTCGGAGGCGGGCGCTGCATCTTCTGAAATCAGCTGCAGATAAGCGGCTGATATCAAGTTACACTCTGCACCAATGTTGCAGATTTTGACTCGGATGCAGAAATATTGCCGAATTTGCAGTGGAAATTTCCACTGCGGACATTTAGCAGCATTTCCGCCTTACTGTGTATATGTGGGGGGAGTCGCTAAGTGGCACTATTACTATGAGGAGGTCACCGAGGGGCGCAATTACCGCAGTGTTCACTTTTAGTATAAGGGAGTCACTGAGAGGCAATATTAATGTGAGGGTATCACTGAGGGGCACCATTACTGTGAGGAGCCACTGGAGGGCACAATTACTGAGGCGGTCACTGAGAGGCACTATTTACATGACAGAGTCACTGAGGTATACTGTTACTGTGAGGACATTATTGAGGGGAACCATTACTGTGGGGTGGCACTATCACTGAATGGAGATCACTGAGGGGTATTAGTATGGTGAGAGGGTCTCTGAGGGGCACTATTACTGTGAGGAGGGGAAACTATGACTGTGTGAAGATCACTGAGGGGCATTAGAATAGGGGAGGGTCACTGAAAGGTACTATTGCAATAAGAGGTCACCGAGGTAGTCACTCAGGGGCACTATTACTGTGGAGGTCACTCAGGGGCATTATTACTGTGAGAGGGACACAAAGTGGTATTAAAACTGTGAGGGGTCACTGAGGAGTATTATTACTGTGCGAGAGTGACTAAGAGGAACTATTACTGTGAGGGGGGTCACTGAGGGGCACTATTACTGAGGAGGTCACTGAGAGGCACTATTACTGAGGAGGTCACTGAGGGTCACTATTACTGAGGAGGTCACTGAGAGGCACTATTACTGAGGAGGTCACTGAGAGGCACTATTACTGAGGAGATCACTGAGAGGCACTATTACTGAGGAGGTCACCGAGAGGCACTATTACTGAGGAGGTCACTGAGGGGCACTATTACTGAGGAGGTCACTGAGGGGCACTATTACTGAGGAGGTCACTGAGAGGCACTATTACTGAGGAGGTCACTGAGAGGCACTATTACTGAGGAGATCACTGAGAGGCACTATTACTGAGGAGGTCACCGAGAGGCACTATTACTGAGGTGGTCACTGAGAGGCACTATTACTGAGGAGGTCACTGAGGGGCACTATTACTGAGGAGGTCACTGAGGGTCACTATTACTGTGAAAGGGACACAAAGTGGCATTATTACTGTGAGTAGCTCACTGAGGGGCTTTATTACTGTGAGGAAGTCACTGAGAGGAACTATTACTGTGAGGGAGTCACTAAGGGGCACTATTACTGTGAAGGCTTCACTACAGGGCACTATTAGTGCGAGAAGGTCACTGAGGGCAATATTACGATGAGAGTATCAGTAACAGGCACTATTACTGTGAGAAGCAGCACAGGACATTGCTTAGTGTATAAGGGACATGGTCTAATGTAAAATAATTTACTGTAAATAAGAAAGATGGAAAAATACCTTTGCAGCGCCATCTATTGGAAGCCAGCCTTCCTTCAAATCAAAGTGACTTTATAACAAGTCTTATCAGTGATTGGGAATAGGAAACAAAGACAGAAAACCATGCACAGACAGCTGTTTCGGGTGATTGCCCCTCATCAGTGTGCAGCAGGCTTCTGGCTTAGTCTGTGAGAGGTATTTTTCCATCTTTCTTATTTGCGTAAATTTCCCAGAGGAGCTAGCATGGCCTTATAAGTCTCCTTACTCATCTTTTAAGTGTCCCCACTCCGCTTTTGGGTGCTCTCCTTGGGTAGAGACTATACCATTCCCTAAGTGTCTCCACACTTATTGGGTGCTCTCTTTAAGGAGACATGACACTCCTCCTGATCCACAATTTACTGTGAATCATGTAGCACACTGCAAGCATACTCCATCTTTTCATTGTTCAAAGGTTGGATAGTTCAGGTATATGGGATGCAGAGAGAAGTCAGACACTGAACCAACAGGGCTGCCATATGCTATCTGAAACTTGGCTGTGGACAATAAAAATGCGCCGTACACTCACATCATCAATATAGATATCGTAATCAGAGTCATCAATGTTGTATCCATCATCATCATCATCACTTATTTTAGGCTCTGTAACATATCCGTCAATGTATCCTCCAGATCCCAGCTCATCGCTTTCTGCAATGAAAAAGGCAAAACTTAAGATACATCTGTAAGTGACTGCGATATAAAGGCACAAAAAGGATAAGGCATCTAGAATCAGATGTGACTTCAGTTTTATTTATATTACACCACAACCTCCAGTATCTGGTATAACAGGATGGTGATTGGGCTCCTACTGTAATCTGTGGGAAAATTTTGCAGTAAGTCTTCAATTTCCTTGCAGCTCCCCCGAAGGAGAAATTAAGCATTACACATTTCTTATTTAAATCAATGAGCTGTCTGTATAATGCATGGTCCTCCAAAGCAAGAAATCTTCTTTGTAGTTACTCTCTGCTCTGGCTACTAGATGAGAGTTCTGAATGAGTACTCTCCTACCACAGGATCCATGGCAATTGTGTGCTTTGCCTTTAGGAGTATGTGTGTAACGACGCCAGCTGAATACTAAATGGCAGAAATTAGTCACCTTTTCTGGGTAGCAGTGTCTCCCAGTACTCAGATGCCCCCAGGACTTACAGTAGAGATTGATAATAATATAACAACTGGACGTCACAAGAAATATAGGCATAAAATAGAGTGAAAAACAAAAATTCAACTAGGACTCACCATTAGATAACAGGGGTAGAAGGTGATAGTAGCCAGATGATGAGGATGGTGTTGATGAATTTAAAGGGGTTGTCTCACGAAATCAAGTGGGGTTATACACTTCTGTATGGCCATATTAATGCACTTTGTAATATACATCGTGCATTAAATATGAGCCATACAGAAGTTATTCACTTACCTGCTCTGTTGCTAGCGTCCTCGTCTCCATGCTTCCGTCTAAATTCGCTGGCAGCTTGCTTTTTTAGACGCGCTTGCGCAGTCCGGTCTTCTGCTCTGAGCACGAGCCGATTCAGTGTGCTCGCCGCTACAGCTCTTCTGCACATGCGCAGACGAGCTGTCACTTCTCGGGAGCGCGCTGGAGCGGCCATTCTGTACCATCCTCTCTTAGAGGAAGGTGCAGAAACTTGAGCCGCCCAGCTGTCCCGAGAAGCCGCCCAGCCGTCCCGCCGTCCAGGTAAGTGATTGGCCGGGGGGGCTGCCGCTGGGCCGGGGGGGCTGCCGCTGGGCAGGGGGGGGGGCTTTGTCTGTTGTCAGGGGTCTAGCGCCGGTTACCTGCTGCCTGGCGGTGGGTGACTGTGTGCCGTGGTCGGCCGCGTTCAATCCAGGGGTCCGGTCGGCGGCTGCGGGGCGTCTGGTTGTCAGGGAGACACAGCTGGTAGCGTCTCGGGAGCGCGCACGTCGGGCTACAGCAAGCGACGGGAAAAAAGCCGGCGGCCATCATGGGAAAATTTTTATAAGTTGCTGAAACGCTGGAACTGTAAGTACAAACCAGCTAGAAAAGTCATTTACAGGGGGGCTTAGTAATGTATGCTTAATAAGGGGGACTGGGAAAAAAGAAATTCACTGCTTCCTCGAGACAACCCCTTTAATGAAACTGACAGTGGAGACTGGAACAAATGCTATGGAATTAAATTAACAGCCAGAGAAATGCTCACCCTAACACTGACTCTCCTTAATCTCTCTCTGACACTGCCCCTAAATAGCCCTAATTTGTTCCTACGGATTACTAAAACACTATCCCTGGGAACAGGTGGACACTAGGACCCAGACAAGAGGCTGGAGAAGCAAATGCTGTAATGACACAAGGCAGACAAACAAACAAATAAGGAAAGATGAGACAAACCATAACCTAGGAAACACAGACTGGACTATGAAACCAAGGAGCAAGACACACTGACTGAACAGATTGGACGAGACTGGACTAAAACTAGATACTAGGAACTAGAACAACGAATGGAACTAAAAAAACTACTAGAGAATTGCTGACCCTAACAGTAGCTTTTCCTACATGTCTCCCTGACACTGTCAATTGACACCAAACCTCACTGTCCCTTATCAGGCCTAAGTTGCGCCTATAGATGATCCTGTCTAAAACACTATCCCAGGGAAAAGGAGGGAACTAAGACACAGACAAGAGGCTATAGAAATAAATGCTAGAATGGCCCAAGGAAGATAGAAACAAGCAAGGAAAGATTAAACAAACCACAAACTAGAAAACATAGACTGGACTATAAAACCAAGAAGCAAGACATACTGACTGAACGGACTAGACAAGACGGGACTAGAAACTAAGGAACAAGGTACACTAACTTGATAGACTAGACAAGACTGCACGAGAAACAAACGAAAAACCCAGAATGACTGGATGGATTAGATGAGACTGGACTAAAACAAGGCTCACTGACCGGACAAACTAGACAAAGCTGGACTAGGCATCAGCAAAGAACAAAACACACTGACTGGAGAGACTGGACAAGACTAGACTAGAAACCAAGGAACAAGACACACTGAATGGACAGACTAGACAAGACTGGATTGGAGACCCAATGAGCAAGGCATACTGACTGGACAGACAAGACAAGACTGAACTTCAAACCAAAGAGCAAGCCACACTGTCTGGATAAAGTAGACTAGAAATAACTAGAAATAACCAAGGAGCAAGACACAATGACTGGAAAGACTAGGCAAAACTGGACTAGAACTAGGTACTAGAATGGAATAAGGAATGCTGGATAGAACACATGTTGCCATAGCTATCAACCGCACTGCACTGCAGAAACCAAAACTATTTATGGAGAGGAGAACCAATCAAACACTCATCTCTGCAACAAGGCTGAGCAGTGAAGTCGACTGATCCCCTCCAACGGGTCATAGCAACTTCCCCAACAACAACTTAGAAAACAGGAGGTAACAATGTAGCAGACCTCCTGCTGATTATAGCAATGCATACCGCCAGCACTTGCATCTCCTGTACATATGAAAAATTCAGTTTCATGTAAACCCCTTTTACATTTCTCTCTGTCGCAGCTCAGAGATACATAAAGAAACATTTCAGATTTCTTTTTTTCAATCAATACAATGAGCATTGGAAGTGAATTCAATTACCGCGCCTATAATAGGCCTTGTGCTCGGCAAGGACATAACGATTGCTTCAAAAGGCTGATCGATGCGCACATCGCGCCCCCTCCCTCATTATATTTATTTCCTGCTTTCTATAACCTCGTATTCACTCTTGTTGCCTTTTCATACAGTTACGATTAATTGAAAGACAGAAGGTGCCTTCGAGGGCGTCTGAGACGTCTCCCGCGAGCGACTCCCGGATACAGAATTGGAGAATTAATAAGTGAACATCGGCGATGACACAGAAATAGTGATTACGGAGGGGGTCAATCGAACCTCAAATCCTGAGACAATCAAAACTGTTGAGGTTGTTGTAATGAAACGTCTTTCAGTTTCCCCTGTAATTCTATGCAGCAGACTCCGAATACAACGTTCAATCACCTGGTATTGAAAGTGGCGAGACGACCGGATTAGTCACAACAAACATTTTGGCGCACTAGATCAGAAGCGTTTAGGCTGGGAGTCCATACAGAGTCACAACAACATTGTGGCTAGCAGCTTACTTCTCACGAATCATCTTCATGTTGCTGCGCTACAATTCTTACAAACAAATGTTTTTCCTTTGTGCTCTTCCTCTATTACTCCTCCTGGAAATGTAGAAATAAATTGACAACTAGGTGTTACCGTTCTCCTTGTCAAAGAAACATGTCCCTAGATAGTCAGAACTAATTGTACATTGTCAGGCTAGCAGGGGTAAGCTCCAAACTGGTAACACCCTTTTAATTCATGAATTACCAGGAGGAATAACAGAGGAATAAGACAACATAATAGTTCCAAGAAAATATGATATGATTCAGTGGAGCTGTAGCTGGTCTAGTTTACAGCAATAACTGGACACCAGGCATTGAGTGACCCAACACAAATTGCAAGAACCAGCAGCATCTTCCAACAGGTCATTCACTGGCATAAGGACAAGAGATGGAAGAACGGGCAAAATTAATTTGAAATGCAGATTTTCTAACATTTTAAATATCTTGCACTGATTTTTGATTCATCACATCCAATGGTCTGATCCAGAACTGCATGCAGAATTCTTCTGGTTACTACATGGAGTCTGTCAACTCATTGCTGTCAGTTGCAAATTCTTCCTTCAGCTAGAGAAGGTGTATAGTAAGAGGCCAGGAATGCAGGAACTGTGTTGATCCAAGATCTCAAGCAAGACAGAGATTGCAGTGCAGAGAAGCTGAGGAATTGTGCAGAGCTTCAGGTAAGGCAGCAACTTGGGTGGGGCTGTTGTGTGGACCAAGAAAGAACTGGAAGAGTAATAACTGAAGAGAAGGTGCAATGCTCTGGGACTCTACAGGAACTTCTTCTGAGGAAATTGCATGCACAGGAGAGTACCAACAGAATGGCCAGAATGGAATTAGGAGTACTCCTGCATTGGTACAGTAAGTGAGGGAGGCCTCATAAAACACCAAACAGTGCGTGCACTGAAAGAAACATTCTGTATACTTAACAATTTTGTCAAAAGGGATTCAGAAATTTGACTTTGTCTCCGGGAAATTGTATCCAGCTGATATGTACAAAAAGACTGAGTTTGTTAACTGGATCCAGCTGGACACACGGGACGTTTCAATTAGGAATCACTGTCATAACTTTGTTTGGAATCTTCCCATTGCAGAGCTTCGTTGTTTGCTTCGTATCCTGGTACTTATGTCACCTACTTCCACCATGAGTGACTTACTGTCTCCCTGCACTTCAATGACTTGGCCTTTAGTTCTACACACATCGCTGGCACTCATGTGGGCATCATCTACTTCTCCAGCAGCAGGCCTTTCTTGATCCTTGCTCTCCTACCTTCAACTGTTATGGTAGGCTTTTTTTTTTGAACCGTTGGCCTAACGCATGCCCAGGGGGTGTCTTTACCGCACACCCAATAAGGAGACGTAACCACTCGAACAGCAAGTGTCGGGCTGTGTCCACAAAATTGAGCCCGCTGGTGCTATTTATTGGGACCTTCTAATCTTGTGACATTGCTGGTGGCACACTCGCTGCATCACCAGGGAAGGCAGGCACTTCTCTAATCAGGCTCTTTGGCCACAATGTGGCCTGCATGTCAACAGATACAAGGGGTTCTCCAGCTTACATCAAAAAAGGGAGTAGCTTACTCTTGGGAGTTGTCAGAGCAGCAGAACTTGCTCACTCCTTCAAGCAAGGGTGCAATAAGGTCCTCCATTCCCTTGCAAGACTGTGCATGGAAACATGGGCGACTTTAGCTATGTGCAACCCATGCATTTGCACAGGGTACTAGACACCAGATTATGGGGGGGGGACCAGGCAGATGTAAACTGGGGGTGACTGAACCCCCTCCCCCTGTGTGACTGTGTGAATACGCTGTTCGGAGGCTCCAAGCTGCAGGAACAAGGGCAGCTGTGAATGCTCTACTGAGGAAACCAGTGCAGAACTGTACAAAGCTGCTGGAGATCATCTAAAGAGCACATCGGTAGAAGTGACCGTTAGTGAGATCGACCTCCGTCTAGGTAGTGGGTGAGCACACTTATAGGGGCTGAATCAGGATACAGGCCTGCTATGTATATACAGACATGCTATAGCAGATCACATTTAAAGGGATATCACTTACAGGCCACGGATAGAGATCAAATGGGGTATGTCAATGTGTAAGTATGTGAGTAAGAACGCTGAGCATGGGTAATTACAGCGGTAACTGAGGAGTGTTAACTCTTTGCTGGTGCACTCTATGTTCCAACCTGTGAACATATATCTATATTAGTGTTATTGGACAAACCCTTACAAGAAATAGTTGGAGCTGTGTTTGAAAGGCCCCTGTTCTTTTACTCTTTAAGTGAACATTGTCCATCAGACTGACGAGGTGCAAATAGCTTTAGTTCCTGTAGATTCAGGTTGTTGCTTACTTCCATTTCTTATTTTCCCGCAAACCGTTATTTGCTTACCAGCCGTGTTCTTTAATAAATTCTGCATATTTTTTGTAATTCTGTTGTCCTCATCGCATCATGAAACCTGCGTGGCAGACTGAGGCCGGCTTCACACGACCGGATTCATATTGCGGAATCTGTGTTCGGTGTTCGCAGCAAAACGCATGTATTGAAAGGTATGTACTTTTGCTTTTTCCTTCACATTCGCGGGAAACAAATTGCGTATTCTGCCAGCTGGGGAAAAAAAACCAAAAAATGCAGCATGCTCTATTTTGAAAACTGACCGACCCGCAGCCCATACGCAATTGAACATTGTGGATGGGCTGCAGGTATCCATGTTATCGCCTAGCAACAGCGTGGGAAATACAAATATATCTTTTTAAATCTGTACAGTGTATGACCTATGGCGTGCGTCCATGGTCATTTGCAATACAGATTTTGCAGGTACATGGGGTCACTGGAGGGGGTCACAGCCAGATTCCGCCGGGGGTTTCTGCATGTGGAATCCAGATCGCTAGTGTGCAGCCGGCCTGAGCTTGATTCTGGTTCAGTATTTATTCGTCGAGTTGTTTTGCTACTTTGTTTATTTTATGATGTTGATTCTAGTACTGTATTTATGTTATGAGGTTTGTTCTGGTGCTGTATTTAGGGCGTGAGCTTGGTTCTGGTGCTGTATTTATGTTATGAGCTTAATTCTGGTGCTGAGTTTATTTTATGTATGTTATGATGGTGATTCTAGTACTGTATTTATGTTCTGAGCTTGATTCTGGTGGTGGGTTTATGTTATGTAGGTTATGAGCTTGGTTCTAGTACTGTATTTATGTTTTGAGCTTGCTTCTGGTACTGTATTTATGTTCTGAGCTGGATTCTGGTGCTGGGTTTATGTTATATATGTTATGATGTTGATTCTAGTACTATGTTTATGTTATGAGCTTGGTTCAAGTACTGTATTTATGTTTTGAGCTTGCTTCTGATACTGTATTTATGTTCTGAGTTTGATTCTGGTGCTGGGTTTATGTTATGATGTTGATTCTAGTACTGTATTTATGTTATGACCTTGGTTCTAGTACTGTATTTACGTTTTGAGCTTGCTTCTGGTACTGTATTTTTGTTCTGAGCTTGATTCTGGTGCTGGGTTTATGTTATGTATGTTATGATGTTGATTCTAGTACTATAAGCGCTGTGGAAATTGATGATATACAAATAAAGATTATTATATTTATGTTATGAGCTTGGTTCTAGTACAGTATTTATGTTATGAGCTTGCTTCTGGTACTGTATTTATGTTCTGAGCTTGATTCTGGTGCTGGGTTTATGTTATGTATGTTATAATGTTGATTCTAGTACTATATGCTCTGTAGAATAAGTTTCCAGCACAGGCAGAATATCTCTAAGTGCAATATATATCATTTTTTCTTGCGATGGAAGAAAGGGGAACACAAAGAAATATCTGCACGGGGTGCTATCTAACGTAAGGCTGGCACCGCATGGAAACACATAGATCTACGCAGCAGCTGTATACACAAACCAGTAGGGGATTTTTTAATCAAGACCATCTGCAAGTTGCTTCATTTATTATTTTAGATGCACTGGAGTAATGAAAAAAATTGTTTGCAAAAGTCTGCACACCCCTACTCACACGACGGATTGTGAAGATACTGCAGTCATGAAATGTGCTTACATTCACAGACATAAGTTTGAAAATATAGTTTCAAGCACAATGAAAAGTTTTTCTTTTTGTCTGTTTTTGCAGCGTCTGGAATAACAAGTCTCGCGGGGGAGATTGTAGCCGTCCCCAAACACAGAAATATCTGTAACTATGTCTCTTGAAATGAGGATCAGCCTCAGGGGGAAGGCGATCATAAGCGTCTGGTCTTCAGGGACTCCATTTTTAATAAACATTTCCCTTCCTCCTTGTTAAACCCATCACAGCTGTCAGCAGATCCAGGGAAGTATTGTATGATTTAATTTGCAGACAATCAGAGGCCGCGCCCGCGCTGCAGCCACTTCCAGGCGTGTAAATAGGTGCTGGTGTAGTTTACAAAGCCTGCGGAATAATGAGTTACATCTGGATACAAGGACGCTGACGCCTTCTCTTTATTTCTTCTCGTAAAGAGAAATTGGACAAGTCGTCTTATTTATTTGCGCGCTCGGCAGGGGGGGGGGGTTAGTGGCGGTCTGGGTCTATAAGATGCATCTAAACAGTATTTGGATAAAGTCCATCTGCTGCATGTGACACCCACTGCTGTGCCTACATGGACTAATGCACGAGTCTGAGACACTGATAGACGGAGATAGGAGTACCCACATGATGGCCCACATGCACTTTAGGAGCTGGTAATGGGAATTCCTAGGACATATTGGGTCTGTGACATCCACTCTTAAACTTACTTGGATTAGTCAAAGGCAGATCCATAAAGACAAAAACAGTCACATGACAGCCCACATGCATGGCAGCTAGCAATGTCAGCATCTAAGGGATCTTTCACACTTGTGCCACAACTTCCATTGTTCAGCTCAATCCTCTGAGCCAAACAACGAAAATACTGGAACCACTGGATCCAACAGATGCGGGCCAGGCAGCAACAGATGGCTATAATGAGGTCCGTCTGGCTTCAGGCATGCTGGCCTAAATTCACTCATGAAATAGCACAGCATGCTGCGGATATGTTGTTCAGGTATTAGTGACAGAGATCTCTTCCATGATCTGTTTATACCCAAGACTGTAACAAGACGGCGGCCTCTACGCCTAGAGGAAAGAAGGTTCCTACACCGACATAGAAGGGGGTTCTTTACTGTAAGAGCAGTGAGACTGTGGAACTCTCTGCCTGAGGATGTGGTGATGGGGAACTCGATAAAAAGAATTCAAGAGGGGCCTGGACACTTTTCTTGGGCGATACAATGTTATGTTATAATCATGAATAACTTCAGAAGGGTCAGTAATCCAGGGATCCGGATTGGAGTCAGAAAGGCATTTTTTTCCCTTAAATGGGGAAAATTGGCTTCTACCTCATTGTTTTTTTTTTTGCCTTCTTCTGGATCAACATTGGTGGATAATAGACTAAACTGGATGGACATATGGCTTTTTTGGCCTTACTTACTATGTTACTATGCTTGAGCCTCTGAATGTAGATGTGAACATGGCCTAAGATATAGGACATTTAAAGGTGTCCTCCCAAGATTTTAACTTATCCCCTATCCACATGATAGAGAATAAGTATCTGATCAGTGGGATCTGACCACTGAGGCACAAGCTATAAGAACAGTGGCCCCATTTCCTCCATATGAATAGACCGGTGACTGTGCATGTGCGTTGTTTCGCCTTTATGAATGGTGCATCTTTAACTTCGGGTAGTCCTGCAGGTCGTTAATTACTCTGTTGTTATGATGACATGTCATCCTGATACATGATTGTAACAGCTAATCACTGGTCACAATGGTGACTTGTTGACATCAGTGACGTCATTGCTGTAACCAGTGATTGGCGGTGAGACATCATTGATGTAGTGGTATAAATTCCAGTGGGACCATGAGAATTGTAAAAAAAGCAATGGCAATTTTTAAGGTAAGTACAAAAGTTTTTCTACTATTTTAACACATATAACCTGAAAGGCCTTTAATTAAGAGCCCCCGGCCTCCTCACGATTGGAGCTGCCCTGTATGGAAAATCTCCCCGTGACCCTGGAGCATAAAACCACGTGACAAGTTTTCTGTGGATCACTTTCAATGTGAATCCACACTAGATGGGAAATTCCAACGATCTGAGCGACTTCCAAAGAGGCCCGGTCATCAGTGCTAGACTAGATGGGTTTTTTCATGTAATGGTGTGGAGAGTATACAGAGAATGGCATGATAGAGAAAAGACATCCAACAGAAGAGGACCTTGTGGACGGAAACAACTCCTTACCAAAAGGGGTCGGAGGAGGATGTCAGGAATCATTTTAACCAAAAAGCACTGTCAAATACAATGCGGCTGGCTCCAGCTAATGTATCTGAATGCACAACTCTCTGTTCCTTAGCATGGATGGGCTATAACCGCAGACAAACAGTTCCAGCACCATTGTGTCTGTGACTTCCAACAAGACCTGGTAATCAATGATAGACGAGCTGGGCCAGGAATTTTCGGCCAACGGCATGGGTTTTCTCATGTAGCACTGTGGAGGGTATACTGAGAATTACATGATCGAGGTAAGACAGTGAGGAGCAGCCGAATACAACAGTGGTGCTTCTAACATGTCCGAAACTACAACTATCTGTTCCTTATCATGGGTGGGCTATAACAGCAGGCGACCAGTTCCAGCGCCATTGTGTCTAAGAGGAACAAAAAGACAAGACTCCAGGGGGCAAAAGAGCACAAAAATTGTATCACTGAGCAGCAGAAAAACATCTCCTGTCAGATGGATCCAGATTTCTGTGCTGATGGGAGGTCACAATTTGGCACAAGCAGCATGAATGGAGGACCCCTTCCTGTCGGACTGGTGGAGGTGCAGTAATGGTGTGGGGAAGGTTTTCCTGGCACACCCCGGGTGCTCTGATACCTCTGGTTGAACGCAATGATGAATTTCTGTGGTTCTGAAGGCCAAGTAGGTCCACAGCACTACTAGATGGGGGTCTCTAACAAAGTGGCCATTCCATGTACAAAACTTATTTAATATAGTATGCAGCTGGAAAAACCAATTAAACTTACAAATAACTAAAAATTACCATAAAACACAACGTAAAAGTAAGAAGCATGGGTACGAAGCGTCCGCGCCAACAAACCATACAAGGCAATGAACGCTTCTCAGGCTTTGTTATTTAAGAATCCAGCATCACTCACAAAGGAATTCCTGCTGAAATATGATGTGAGCGGCCGACGCAGTTACAGTCTGCTAATGCAGCTGCAAGACCTAATGAGCTCGAGCAACAATTAGGGCAAAAACAGTCAATGAAATCATCTGTGGGAAAATAGGAAACAAAATCAGCTTCTTACAATGCAATGAATGCCTTCAGGTCACGGACAGATACCAGTTCCGCAGGTTAAGTGTTAAGAGTTCACCAAGGAGCATTCAATCTTGCTGCCCTAATGCCCCCATCCCTCCACCCAGTGCTCTCCGCTGTGTAATTCCATCTATTAATATTGCAGAAGGTGACAATGGCAATGGCCAGTGATCCAAATATAAGCCCGAGCTCAAGCCTCCTGAGGAAGAGCCGGGAAAAGGATCTGTATTAGTTCTGAACGCCGTACAATATTGCTGCTATCAGAGATTTAATCATCTCCAGCAAAACCCTGAAGTACACAGAAGCTGGAAGTAGCCAAAAGGGGATTCTTCTTTTAGAACACAACTCTCTACTAAGTGGAAGGAAAAAAATATTGCATGTAGGAGCAACAGTTGTAGAAAATATTCCATGAGCTTTTCACATTGATCAAACCAAAGGCCCATTTACATGCAACCATTATCGCTCAAAATTCGTTCAAATGATCGAAAATTAGCCATTTTCGTCTGAACGGTGATTTTAAGGTGAACTTAAAATGCATCATTCAGCTGCAGAGAGATAAAGTGTCTCTCAGCAGACCACCTGCTGGGTTCTACATGAGACGGGAGGCGGCAGATAACATTGTATTCTGCCAGGAGTCCTGACAAGAACAATGCAGCTGTTTGCACAGCTGAGCATAGGATTAATCACATGCTGGGCTCTGCAAACAGCTCCTGGAGGTCCATATACATGCAAATGAAGATGATTAAGTGTTTATTAACACTTTATGCAAAAAGATCACTAAAACTTTCAAGCTTTCAATCGTTTGAAAGATTATCTTTGCATGTAAATGGGGCTTAACGTCTCCAGAGCTGCCCATAGACTTTTGAACTGTCTTCCTTGTCTTGCTTACAGCCTTAATCCTACAAAACCCTCTGAATTATCTACTCATCTATATATCCATTAGCCAAGCCCCATAATCCCAGTCTCTTGTATATCCACATGCTCACTACATTCTGCCGCCAACTTACCTCAATAACATTTGCCGTCTCAGGCACAGGGTTCCAACATGCTAGGCCATGTAAGGACATATGTTGGCTAGACAACTACTACAACAATCTTCTTTTTTGTTGTCAAGGCATACCAGCACATGCAAAGGAACTGGATCAGGGTGACGTCACGACATTAGCCCTGGTCCATAATATCCCGTTTTCTGCATCTGTGTCCCGTCATTGCAGTAAATCCCTGAGGTATTGTCCGTCAGAAATCCCTCAGTGGTTCCAATGTATTATGTTTCCTTCTACAAGTCTGTGCTGTGTTTCCTATGGTGTATGGATTGATTGTTAAACAGGGAGGTGTTTCCCCTAGTCAACCAATCAGTCATGATTGAGGTGGATTTATACAGGTCCTGCCTCTTCCTGGATGCTGGTTATTTTCCTGCCTGTGGGGTTTGGTGAAGCAGCAGATTCCTGTCAGCCAGGACACATTGCTCTTTTCTACTGCATGAAACGTCTTCCCTTTCCACCATCTAGGGACAAAGAAGGCCCCCTAGGTTCCTGACGTGGGCCATCCTTTAGGGTGATTATCTTGATTTTGAGTCTGCCACATCAAAGTTGGTTAGGGGTAACGTTTCTATCCCCATATTTCTGTTACCATTATTTGCTCTATTTTGTGTTCCTCACATTTTGGTGGTATTTTATATGTCTAGTTTGGTCCTGTTAGAACATTTACTATGTCTTAGTCTGTCATGTTGGTGACTTCTGTGTAGGGCACCATACTCGTGAGGCCTGCACGAACGTAGCCGTTGTTTATTAATGAAGACCGGCACCCTTTCAATATGCCTAAGCTCTATCACTTGACTCTTTAACCTCTTTCCTCAAACTCCACCCCTCTCCACCGATCCACTGTCTTCCCATTACAAAGAAAATATACTTCAAAGTCCTAATGCCAACTTACAATGCCATGTCTAACAAGCCTTCGGTCCACATTCTATACTATTTTTTTCCTATATCTCTTTTGAAGTCCTATCTTACATGCAACCATATAAGTTGCCCAAACCCCTTTTAATTTAAAGGGGTTCTCCAGTTATGAAAACCCATCTCATACCCCCTATTAGGAAATTCTGAGAACAGGGGGTTCCGTATTCAAGATCCTCATCTCTTATCCAGAATTGGAAGCGATTACGAGGAACATCTCTTAACAGACAACCTAATGATATGAATGGTCACTACGTAATACTTAATTTCCCCTGCAGGGGAGCTGCAGGGAGATTGAACATTTCCTGCCAGGTTTCACAACAGATCATATATAATTACTAGGGGTCCCAAAAGGGGGGATGCTTTGCGATCTGCTTATTGCCAAGCGGCCCTTCTAAGAAGTAGGGATTGACCAGAGCGCAAGACTGCTTTAATCACACTCTCATATCCAGAAGTAGCACTCACACCATTTTTTAAAGTTTGTACGCCCTCCACTACATTATGTACAGTGTTGTGTAATATGTTGGCACTTTGCAAATAAAGGAGGATAGTGACATCAGCAATACTTACGGAAAGTCCTTATAACTTCACTTGGAACACTAAGCTGACTTTCTCCAAAAGAGTTCACCGCTTTTACTGCAAATTGATATTTTGTGAATGACGATAAACCTTTAAGCACCATAGAGTCCATTTCTACCTGTTCTGTAATAGCGATCCAATCACTGTCAATATCTGGCCTAAGACAAAAAAAGAGAAAAGAACATAAGGTAAGAACCACCAGCACAAAGAAAATCTTAAAAGTGGATCCATTACAAAACAGGGGAAGAGGCTGAGCTTAGGGATATGTAGTTTACTAACAAGACTCACAGGCTTTCTCTATGAGTGGCTGGAGGAAGCAGGACTCACAGGCTTTCTCTATGAGTGGGTGATGGAAGCAGGACTCACAGGCTTTCTCTATGAGTGGGTGATGGAAGCAGGACTCACAGGCTTTCTCTGTGAGTGGGTGATGGAAGCAGGACTCACAGGCTTTCTCTATGAGTGGGTGATGGAAGCAGGACTCACAGGCTTTCTCTATGAGTGGGTGATGGAAGCAGGACTCACAGGCTTTCTCTCTGAGTGGGTGAGGGAAGCAGGGCTCACAGACTTTCTCTACGAGTGGGTGAGGGAAGCAGGGCTCACAGGCTTTCTCTATGAGTGGGTGGAGGAAGCAGCGCTCGCGGGCTTTCTTTATGAGTGAGTGGAGGAAGCAGGACTCACAGGCTTTCTCTATGAGTGGCTGGAGGAAGCAGGATTCACAGACTTTCTCTATGAGTGGGTGATGGAAGCAGGACTCACAGGCTTTCTCTATGAGTGGGTGAAGGAAGCAGGACTCACAGGCTTTCTCTATGAGTGGGTGGAGGAAGCAGGACTCGCGGGCTTTTTCTATGAGTGGGTGGAGGAAGCAGGACTCGCAGGCTTTATCTATGAGTGGGTGAGGGAAGCAGAGCTCACAGGCTTTCTCTATGAGTGGGTGGAGGAAGCAGGACTCGCGGGCTTTCTTTATGAGTGGGTGGAGGAAGCAGGACTCGCAGGCTTTCTCTATGAGTGAGTGCAGGAAGCAGGACTCACAGGCTTTCTCTATGAGTGAGTGGAGGAAGCAGGACTCACAGGCTTTCTCTATGAGTGAGTGGAGGAAGCAGGACTCGCAGGCTTTCTCCATGAGTGGGTGGAAGAAGCAGGACTCGCAGGCTTTCTCTATGAGTGGGTGGAGGAAGCAGGACTCGCAGGCTTTCTCCATGAGTGGGTGGAAGAAGCAGGACTCGCAGGCTTTCTCTATGAGTGGGTGGAGGAAGCAGGACTCGCAGGCTTTTTCTATGAGTGGGTGGAGGAAGCAGGACTCGCAGGCTTTATCTATGAGTGGGTGAGGGAAGCAGAGCTCACAGGCTTTCTCTATGAGTGGGTGGAGGAAGCAGGACTCGCGGGCTTTCTCTATGAGTGGGTGGAGGAAGCAGGACTCGCAGGCTTTCTCTATGAGTGGGTGGAGGAAGCAGGACTCGCAGGCTTTCTCTATGAGTGGGTGGAGGAAGCAGGACTCGCAGGCTTTCTCTATGAGTGGGTGGAGGAAGCAGGACTCACAGGCTTTCTCTATGAGTGAGTGCAGGAAGCAGGACTCACAGGCTTTCTCTATGAGTGAGTGGAGGAAGCAGGACTCACAGGCTTTCTCTATGAGTGAGTGGAGGAAGCAGGACTCGCAGGCTTTCTCCATGAGTGGGTGGAAGAAGCAGGACTCGCAGGCTTTCTCTATGAGTGGGTGGAGGAAGCAGGACTCGCAGGCTTTCTCTATGAGTGGGTGGAGGAAGCAGGACTCGCAGGCTTTCTCTATGAGTGAGTGGAGGAAGCAGGACTCTCAGGCTTTCTCCATGAGTGGGTGAGGGAAGCAGGACTCACAGGCTTTCTCTATGAGTGGGTGGAGAAAGCAAGAATTACAGGCTTTCTGAATGAGTCCTGGCAGGAGTTACATAGGCTTTTACACAAAAATATTGAATGAAATCATGGAAAATGATATATCCCTGAGATTAGCCCCTCCCCTGTATGCTGTACTGCCCAGAAATCATAGCGAGAGCTGACAACTCCACTTTAAAGAATGCCTGCACTCTATAGCCTTCATACAAGGTAGTTCAGAGGAATACAATGTACATGTAGATAAGTCGTCCTCCTCTCTCAATAAAAAAAAACAACTTTTTATTCACCAGCTTCTTTATTATTAGATCTTTCTGGGAAAGCCGAGTAGCCACTAAATTAGCTGTCCCTACAGTTCCAATATGGTTACTCTAATTGATGAGGGGGGCTGATAAAGATTTTACATTAGGGCGAAGATGCTGCAATCCACCTCACAATCCTAAAATATAAAATAACTCCCTTTTTAATTAACCGTTTTGGTGCAGGAAGATGTTGAATGCAGAAGACAAGACTCCAGACACTTCCTCACTGGCCTTGAAAGAGTCAACTTGTGAACACTTGATGAGGGGGATCATCCATTTGCAGTCACTAAATGTGGTTGTGCCCCAAGAGAGATGCTCCAGGAAGAGATAGAAATTTATACATCTCAGTGCTAAAAGATCAGTACACAGAAACCATCTGAGAGGAGCCGCCATGAAAGCCCTGCCTCGCGTCAGCAGAAGGATATTTTCGTCGTCCGCTTTGCTGCAGATCCTCTCAGACTTTCTTCTTTTTCGATTCTCGTCTGCTTGTTTTTTATTTCTTCAAAGTTTCTGCATTCTTAGTAGAGAAACTATACATCTACTCTATAAAGAGAAGCGTTGGGTCATTGAGCATCAGTTATGTACCCAAAAGGAGACAGTCTTTGGTGTTACATTTGACTTGGGGTTGGGATATGAACCATATTTTACCCTTTACCTGCATATCAAACAGATAAGTTAGGTGGAGGTTCGATCTCTGCTTCCCCTACTTGTGAAGAAGGAAGGACCAGCTATAGAGCAGGATGAGCAAGCACTGTTCAAGGACTTGAATCGGGGCATCAAAAACAGCCAAATATACTCATTCGACTGTGGCTGATGCCCCGTGGAGAGGGACAGAGCATGGTCATGCTACTCTACTGCTAAGACAGGAACTAAGTGCGCCTCATTCACAGTTGGGCAGCTTTAAGGTACATTGATATGGTCCAATAGTCACCCGAATAACTCAAGTGAGTAATTTCGGGCAACTGTTGGCCTGTGGGCACATAACCACTGACAAGGCACTAAGCGAGAAGTCACTCAATTGTCACTAGTCATTCTTTTTCAGCTCATTGAAACAGAATGACTGCTGAGCAGCTTCCTTCTCAATGTAAACAGGAGTTGTTCAATCTATGAGCGACTGCCTGTTGATAGTGATTGGAGGCCTACATTACCTCCAAAATGGGAGCAATAGTCATTGGTATCCTGACTACTAAGTTGACTATAGGCCCCAAGTTGTTCATGCAACTTGCTCACCCCCAGTCAGCAGCACCACTGCGCTGGTTCTTCCTTCTCATCTCCGCTCTCTCCCCATCCTGCTATAATCTCCCTTTTGAGTTTATATCCCTGACTAGGGACCTGATCACAAGCTAAACAGAATTGTATTGTTCGTTGAAAGCAATCTAATAGTGGCCCAAAACGTGGCTATCTTTCACCCGGGACAAAGATTCAGTTGGCCTGTGTCTAAATACTCTGGTCAAGGTAGAGTGGCCTGTAGGTATACCTCCAGCTCCCTGTACCAGGAACACCCCAGTTACGTTGCTGGTGATCTTCAGCCATCTACAAAGTTGAGTCCTATTATGACCACCAGATCCAGAGTAACCGCCGTGTGCCACACGAAAAGCAGCTGGACGGGCTGGGAGTGATGCAGTAAGGTGCTGGTAGGTTGTCCCAGGTATCTGGAGCCATGCTGACGGCAGTGCATTCCATCATTTATGGATGGTGCGTCGGAGATGATCCATAGAGCGGACACCATGATCGAGGTGCAGCATAACAGAGGTGTTAGGTGAAGCTGCTGGGCTCCAATGCAATACTTGTAACAAGGACCCCAATTAAACTGCTTCATTTATAGTACTGCTCTCTTACTATGAGGGAGAGGCACCTTATGGTACAACCATTCTGCACCCATTATGGTTACACCCCTAATTAACAGCTAAAGCTCACTACCTTATTAAACTGTTGCAACTTTCTATTATACTTTGTCTTTCAATTCCTCACTATTTTCAAGATCTCTGCCTTCTGTCGGTGAATAGAAACATTTTTATATCCGTCCAGAGGCTGAAAGCTCATACATAGCTAAGGCTGCATTCACACCTGCTTTAGCGTTCAGTTCAGCATTTCCGTCTTTCTGCTCCTTTGTTGGAGGAGAGAAACTGAAACCGTTTTATTTCAGTTTCTCTCCTCCAAAAACAGAGCAGAGAGACGGAAACCTTGAACTGCGCCTGAAGGAAGGTGTGAAAGCAGCGTGAGGGCTCTTTCACATGGCCATAGGCGTTTTTACTAAGGGGAGCTAAGCTCCTGTCCCCTCTCCTTGCCCATAGCCAGCAATGGAAAGGTGCAGGATGGGGCAGAGCTTAGCTCCTTGCCCCACCCGCTCCCATTGCAAGCAGCCAGATGGGAGGAGAGAGAAGGAGAGAAGGGGGAAGGAGTTTAGCAGTCACGCTGCTAAACTTCCTCCCGTCTCCAGCCGCTGTCATTGGCTCCTGTCGCGGCTTGTCGGTTGCGACAACGTCGTGGCATGGTGGCTGCGACACAGGCAAAGACCTGTTGCCTTGTTAAGCAGGTCAAGAGTTAATGCACCATGTGCAGAGTCTGCTGCTGCTGCCTGTCTTTGCTGAATGGATGCATGCTGGATTAGTCATGCCTGGAAGTAGGGTGGGGGTGTGGTTTTCTGTTCACTCTGCCATTGTTTCAGGTGCAGAGTGGTTATATATATAAAATCACCCCTCCTGGTTATCAGTGCTGCTTATTCCGTTCCATAGTAGAGAACTTGGAGTTGGAGCTCTGCTGTGCTGGGTGTTTTTCTATTTGCAGATAAGTTGCTGCGGGTTCTTTTTCAGTTGTATTGTTGCATTCCATTTCTGTTTTTGCTTTGCGTGTCGGTTCATCTCTCCAGGGGTTCCTATTGGGACAATCAAGGCCCAGAAAGAAGACCGTGGGGACGCCTATTATCGAGGCAATGTCCCCGCTTTAGGCAGGGACCTGTCACCTCCCTGCTAGGTTAGGACCAGACTTCCTTCCCTCTCCCTGGAGTGGTGCTACCGTCCCGCATAGCGTGGTGTGCGGCTTTTTCCAGCTGTGTGTACGTTCCCAGTATTGCGTCACACGGGCTTTACATCTGGGCTACGTATTTCAGTTGTGGTGCACACTGCTCTCCGGTGCATAAGTCTATCTATGAAAGCAGTCGTAACATCACCCTGCGTCTGTGCTGAGTGTGGTGCTTGTGAGCCACACGGACGTGACAGCTCCCATAGGAGCCCATGCAGCGCCGACGTATTCTGGCTGGAAAAATAGTTCCAGGACTATCATTTCAGCCCAGCGTAAAAGCGCCCGACGCTTTATTGGTCCGGCAGGGCACTTTTATGCCACGGGAATACGGCCATGTGATCTGATACATTGGAATATAATGCATCAGAACATAGCATATATCGGCCGGCCGTGAAAAAAACGACGTCCGTTATACGCTTGTGTAAAAGAGCCCTAAACCTGCTCACAGTAAAGAGTTTGATACAATTGTATCTAATCAAGACAATTTTCCGTGATACAAGCATTCTGGAGTCCAGACTGGTACAATGTATCAGTGTAAATAAAATGTAACCAACCTTGTATATGACACTGAGTAATACCGAATCGGGGAGCTGCCCTCGCTGGCACCTGGCTTCCATGAAACGGCCACCTCTGTGTCTGACACAACCACCACCTGTGGCTGCAGTGGAGGATCGGGCACCATGCACATACCTGCAGAGAGGTAGATGTAGGAGGTCAGCTGTCTCTTCTTCGGGCTCATTGAAGAAAAAAGTAGCATTTTATAAATTGGAAGTAAACAACGACTCGTTAACCGGCCACATAAAATCCCCCGAGACAGATGAGGGGTTTCATCTGTAAGTGGTTACTGTACTGAATCATTACATTCATCACAGCTCATCTGTGAGCTACAGCAGTGAAATCAATTTGCAGACAACCTGGTGTGTGAGGAATGTGCACTGCGGAGCTCATGTTATCCCACTCGCAGATATAGTCTACAGATTAGGGCCTCCTTCACACGACCGGATGCGTTTATATCTTCGCCCGTACGTGCTGTATATTTGCATAAATGAAAAATTGTCGTGATCGAGTCCCGAATTTTAACCACATATTTTCACCCATTCTTACGAACCGCTGCTGCGTATCGGGAAAAAGATATGCAGAAGTGAAGAAATCCATTGATCGCTGTAAAATGCTCGGAATGATAATAATGCTTAAATCGGGCCTGCGTTGTACAGGGTAACTCCCTCCCCCTAACTTTTCTCCAGCTTCCATAGAGGTCTATCAGCGCTTGCTGCGTATCTCGGCAAAAAATAGGGCAAGCTCTATCTTTTCACGTCGTGTAGAAAACTGGCGACCCAAAACGGTCGCATATGTGCTATTTATCATTGCGCAATTTTTTTTTACGAGGCCAAAAATTGTTTTTCTGAATGAATACATTGGAATCCAAGGCATAGCATGGTCACGATTTTTTAATGCGGCTAAATAACTATATAAATACCGTCAGGTGACCAAGCTCTAGGAGCTACCACTGACTGCTAACACTGCACATTATACACATATACACCCCATATGAGTCTAATGTCTGTTTATAACCTAAGTAACTGCATATATATAGTGGAACTATTAATATGTGTCTAAACATAGGGGGCAGTATTATAGCAGTTATATTCTTGTACATAGGGGAGCAGTATTATAGTAGTTATATTCTTGTACATAGGGGCAGTATTATAGTAGTTATATTCTTGTACATAGGGGGCAGTATTATAGTAGTTATATTCATGTACATAGAGGGCCATATTATAGTAGTTATATTCTTGTACATAGGTGCAGTATTATAGCAGTTATATTCTTGTACATAGGGGGCAGTATTATAGCAGTTATATTCTTATACATAGGAGAGCAGTATTATAGTAGTTATATTCATGTACATAGGGGAGCAGTATTATAGTAGTTATATTCTTATACATAGGGGGCAGTATTATAGTAGTTATATCCTTGTACATAGGAGGTAGTATTATAGTAGTTATATTCTTGTACATAGGGGGCATTATTATAGTAGTTATATTCTTGTACATAGGGGACAGTATTATAGTAGTTATATTCTGGTATATAGGGGGCAGTATTATAGTAGTTATATTCTTGTACATAGGGGGCAGTATTATAATAGTTATATTCTTGTACATAGGGGGCAGTATTATAGTAGTTATATTCTTGTACATAAGGGGCAGTATTATAGTAGTTATATTCTTGTACATGGAGGGCAGTATTATAATAGTTATATTCTTGTACATAGGGGGCAGTATTATAATAGTTATATTCTTGTACATAGAGGGCAGTATTATAGTAGTTATATTCTTGTACATAGGGGAGCAGTATTATAGTAGTTATATTCTTGTACATAGGGGAGCAATATTATAGTAGTTATATTCTTGT
Source organism: Eleutherodactylus coqui (assembly GCF_035609145.1). Lineage (NCBI taxonomy): Eukaryota > Metazoa > Chordata > Amphibia > Anura > Eleutherodactylidae > Eleutherodactylus > Eleutherodactylus coqui. The sequence goes on from NC_089841.1 coordinate 44,626,415, forward strand.
ACATAGGGGAGCAGTATTATAGTAGTTATATTCTTGTACATAGGGGAGCAGTATTATAGTAGTTATATTCTTGTACATAGGGGGCAGTATTATAGTAGTTATATTCTTGTACATAGAGGGCAGTATTATAATAGTTATATTCTTGTACATAGGGGGCAGTATTATAATAGTTATATTCTTGTACATAGAGGGCAGTATTATAGTAGTTATATTCTTGTACATAGGGGAGCAGTATTATAGTAGTTATATTCTTGTACATAGGGGAGCAATATTATAGTAGTTATATTCTTGTACATAGGGGAGCAGTATTATAGTAGTTATATTCTTGTACATAGGGGAGCAGTATTATAGTAGTTATATTCTTGTACATAGGGGGCAGTATTATAGTAGTTATATTCTTGTACATAGAGGGCAGTATTATAATAGTTATATTCTTGTACATAGGGGGCAGTATTATAATAGTTATATTCTTGTACATAGAGGGCAGTATTATAGTAGTTATATTCTTGTACATAGGGGAGCAGTATTATAGTAGTTATATTCTTGTACATAGGGGAGCAGTATTATAGTAGTTATATTCTTGTACATAAGGGGCAGTATTATAGTAGTTATATTCTTGTACATAGGGGGCAGTATTATAGTAGTTATATTCTTGTATATAGGGGGGCAGTATTATAGTAGTTATATTCTTGTACATAGGGGGCAGTATTATAGTAGTTATATTCTTGTACATAGGGGGGCAGTATTATAGTAGTTATATTCTTGTACATAGGGGAGCAGTATTATAGTAGTTATATTCTTGTACATAAGGGGCAGTATTATAGTAGTTATATTCTTGTACATAGGGGGCAGTATTATAGTAGTTATATTCTTGTACATAGAGGGCAGTATTATAATAGTTATATTCTTGTACATAGGGGGCAGTATTATAATAGTTATATTCTTGTACATAGAGGGCAGTATTATAGTAGTTATATTCTTGTACATAGGGGAGCAGTATTATAGTAGTTATATTCTTGTACATAGGGGGGCAGTATTATAGTAGTTATATTCTTGTACATAGGGGAGCAGTATTATAGTAGTTATATTCTTGTACATAAGGGGCAGTATTATAGTAGTTATATTCTTGTACATAGGGGGCAGTATTATAGTAGTTATATTCTTGTACATAGAGGGCAGTATTATAATAGTTATATTCTTGTACATAGGGGGCAGTATTATAATAGTTATATTCTTGTACATAGAGGGCAGTATTATAGTAGTTATATTCTTGTACATAGGGGAGCAGTATTATAGTAGTTATATTCTTGTACATAGGGGGCAGTATTACAGTAGTTATATTCTTGTACATAAGAGGCAGTATTATAGTAGTTATATTCTTGTACATAGGGTACAGTATTATAGTAGTTATATTCTTGTACTTAGTAGCAGTATTATAGTAGTTATATTCTTGTATATAGGGGCGGTATTATAGTAGTTATATTCTTGTACATAGGGGGCAGTATTATAGTAGTTATATTCTTGTGCATAGGGGAGCAGTATTATAGTAGTTATATTCTTGTACATAGGGGGTAGCATTATAGTAGTTTTATTCTTGTACATAGGGGGCAGTATTATAATAGTTATATTTTTGTACATAGGGGGCAGTATTATAGTAGTTATATTCTTGTACATAGGGGCAGTATTATAGTAGTTATATTCTTGTACATAGGGGAGCAGTATTATAGTAGTTATATTCTTGTACATAGGTGCAGTATTATAGCAGTTATATTCTTGTACATAGGGGAGCAGTATTATAGTAGTTATATTCTTGTACATAAGGGGCAGTATTATAGTAGTTATATTCTTGTACATAGGGGGCAGTATTATAGTAGTTATATTCTTGTACATAGTAGCAGTATTATAGTAGTTATCTTCTTGTACATAGGGGAGCAGTATTATAGTAGTTATATTCTTGTACATAGGGGAGCAGTATTATAGTAGTTATATTCTTGTACATAGGGGGTAGCATTATAGTAGTTTTATTCTTGTACATAGGGGGCAGTATTATAGTAGTTATATTCTTGTACATAGGGGGCAGTATTATAGTAGTTATATTTTTGTACATATGGGCACTATTATAGTAGTTATATTGTACATAGGGGGCAGTATTATAGTAGTTATATTCTTGTACATAGGGGAGCAGTATTATAGTAGTTATATTCTTGTACATAGGGGGCAGTATTATAGTAGTTATATTCTTGTACATAGGGGGCAGTATTATAGTAGTTATATTCTTGTACATAGTAGCAGTATTATAGTAGTTATATTGTACATAGGGGGCAGTATTATAGTAGTTATATTGTACATAGGGGGCAGTATTATAGTAGTTATATTCTTGTACATAGGGGGCAGTATTATAGTAGTTATATTCTTGTACATAGGGGGCAGTATTATAGTAGTTATATTCTGGTATATAGGGGGCAGTATTATAGTAGTTATATTCTTGTACATAGGGGGCAGTATTATAATAGTTATATTCTTGTACATAGGGGGCAGTATTATAGTAGTTATATTCTTGTACATAGGGCACAGTATTATAGTAGTTATATTCTTGTACATAGGGGACAGTATTATAGTAGCTATATTATTGGACATAGGGGGCAGTATTATAGTAGTTATATTCTTGTACATAGGGGGCAGTATTATAGTAGTTATATTCTTGTACATAGTAGCAGTATTATAGTAGTTATATTCTTGTACATAGGGGGCAGTATTATAGTAGTTATATTCTTGTACATAGTAGCAGTATTATAGTAGTTATCTTCTTGTACATAGGGGGCAGTATTATAATAGTTATATTCTTGTACATAGAGCGCAGTATTATAGTAGTTATATTCTTGTACACAGGAGGCAGTATTATAGTAGTTATATTCTTGTACATAGGGGAGCAGTATTATAGTAGCTATATTATTGGACATAGGGGGCAGTATTATAGTAGTTATATTCTTGTACATAGGGGGCAGTATTATAGTAGTTATATTCTTGTACATAGGGGAGCAGTATTATAGTAGTTATATTCTTGTACATAAGGGGCAGTATTATAGTAGTTATATTCTTGTACATAGAGGGCAGTATTATAATAGTTATATTCTTGTACATAGGGGGCAGTATTATAATAGTTATATTCTTGTACATAGAGGGCAGTATTATAGTAGTTATATTCTTGTACATAGGGGAGCAGTATTATAGTAGTTATATTCTTGTACATAGGGGAGCAATATTATAGTAGTTATATTCTTGTACATAGGGGAGCAGTATTATAGTAGTTATATTCTTGTACATAGGGGAGCAGTATTATAGTAGTTATATTCTTGTACATAGGGGGCAGTATTATAGTAGTTATATTCTTGTACATAGAGGGCAGTATTATAATAGTTATATTCTTGTACATAGGGGGCAGTATTATAATAGTTATATTCTTGTACATAGAGGGCAGTATTATAGTAGTTATATTCTTGTACATAGGGGAGCAGTATTATAGTAGTTATATTCTTGTACATAGGGGAGCAGTATTATAGTAGTTATATTCTTGTACATAAGGGGCAGTATTATAGTAGTTATATTCTTGTACATAGGGGGCAGTATTATAGTAGTTATATTCTTGTACATAGGGGGGCAGTATTATAGTAGTTATATTCTTGTACATAGGGGGCAGTATTATAGTAGTTATATTCTTGTACATAGGGGGGCAGTATTATAGTAGTTATATTCTTGTACATAGGGGAGCAGTATTATAGTAGTTATATTCTTGTACATAAGGGGCAGTATTATAGTAGTTATATTCTTGTACATAGGGGGCAGTATTATAGTAGTTATATTCTTGTACATAGAGGGCAGTATTATAATAGTTATATTCTTGTACATAGGGGGCAGTATTATAATAGTTATATTCTTGTACATAGAGGGCAGTATTATAGTAGTTATATTCTTGTACATAGGGGAGCAGTATTATAGTAGTTATGTTCTTGTACATAGGGGGGCAGTATTATAGTAGTTATATTCTTGTACATAGGGGAGCAGTATTATAGTAGTTATATTCTTGTACATAAGGGGCAGTATTATAGTAGTTATATTCTTGTACATAGGGGGCAGTATTATAGTAGTTATATTCTTGTACATAGAGGGCAGTATTATAATAGTTATATTCTTGTACATAGGGGGCAGTATTATAATAGTTATATTCTTGTACATAGAGGGCAGTATTATAGTAGTTATATTCTTGTACATAGGGGAGCAGTATTATAGTAGTTATATTCTTGTACATAGGGGGCAGTATTACAGTAGTTATATTCTTGTACATAAGAGGCAGTATTATAGTAGTTATATTCTTGTACATAGGGGGCAGTATTATAGTAGTTATATTCTTGTACTTAGTAGCAGTATTATAGTAGTTATATTCTTGTATATAGGGGCGGTATTATAGTAGTTATATTCTTGTACATAGGGGGCAGTATTATAGTAGTTATATTCTTGTGCATAGGGGAGCAGTATTATAGTAGTTATATTCTTGTACATAGGGGGTAGCATTATAGTAGTTTTATTCTTGTACATAGGGGGCAGTATTATAGTAGTTATATTTTTGTACATAGGGGGCAGTATTATAGTAGTTATATTCTTGTACATAGGGGCAGTATTATAGTAGTTATATTCTTGTACATAGGGGAGCAGTATTATAGTAGTTATATTCTTGTACATAGGGGCAGTATTATAGCAGTTATATTCTTGTACATAGGGGAGCAGTATTATAGTAGTTATATTCTTGTACATAAGGGGCAGTATTATAGTAGTTATATTCTTGTACATAGGGGGCAGTATTATAGTAGTTATATTCTTGTACATAGTAGCAGTATTATAGTAGTTATCTTCTTGTACATAGGGGAGCAGTATTATAGTAGTTATATTCTTGTACATAGGGGAGCAGTATTATAGTAGTTATATTCTTGTACATAGGGGGTAGCATTATAGTAGTTTTATTCTTGTACATAGGGGGCAGTATTATAGTAGTTATATTCTTGTACATAGGGGGCAGTATTATAGTAGTTATATTTTTGTACATATGGGCACTATTATAGTAGTTATATTGTACATAGGGGGCAGTATTATAGTAGTTATATTCTTGTACATAGGGGAGCAGTATTATAGTAGTTATATTCTTGTACATAGGGGGCAGTATTATAGTAGTTATATTCTTGTACATAGGGGGCAGTATTATAGTAGTTATATTCTTGTACATAGTAGCAGTATTATAGTAGTTATATTGTACATAGGGGGCAGTATTATAGTAGTTATATTGTACATAGGGGGCAGTATTATAGTAGTTATATTCTTGTACATAGGGGGCAGTATTATAGTAGTTATATTCTTGTACATAGGGGGCAGTATTATAGTAGTTATATTCTGGTATATAGGGGGCAGTATTATAGTAGTTATATTCTTGTACATAGGGGGCAGTATTATAATAGTTATATTCTTGTACATAGGGGGCAGTATTATAGTAGTTATATTCTTGTACATAGGGCACAGTATTATAGTAGTTATATTCTTGTACATAGGGGACAGTATTATAGTAGCTATATTATTGGACATAGGGGGCAGTATTATAGTAGTTATATTCTTGTACATAGGGGGCAGTATTATAGTAGTTATATTCTTGTACATAGTAGCAGTATTATAGTAGTTATATTCTTGTACATAGGGGGCAGTATTATAGTAGTTATATTCTTGTACATAGTAGCAGTATTATAGTAGTTATCTTCTTGTACATAGGGGGCAGTATTATAATAGTTATATTCTTGTACATAGAGCGCAGTATTATAGTAGTTATATTCTTGTACACAGGAGGCAGTATTATAGTAGTTATATTCTTGTACATAGGGGAGCAGTATTATAGTAGCTATATTATTGGACATAGGGGGCAGTATTATAGTAGTTATATTCTTGTACATAGGGGGCAGTATTATAGTAGTTATATTCTTGTACATAGTAGCAGTATTATAGTAGTTATATTCTTGTACATAGGGGGCAGTATTATAGTAGTTATATTCTTGTACATAGTAGCAGTATTATAGTAGTTATCTTCTTGTACATAGGGGGCAGTATTATAATAGTTATATTCTTGTACATAGGGGGCAGTATTATAGTAGTTATATTCTTGTACATAGGGGGGCAGTATTATAGTAGTTATATTCTTGTACATAGGGGAGCAGTATTATAGTAGTTATATTCTTGTACATAAGGGGCAGTATTATAGTAGTTATATTCTTGTACATAGGGGGCAGTATTATAGTAGTTATATTCTTGTACATAGAGGGCAGTATTATAATAGTTATATTCTTGTACATAGGGGGCAGTATTATAATAGTTATATTCTTGTACATAGAGGGCAGTATTATAGTAGTTATATTCTTGTACATAGGGGAGCAGTATTATAGTAGTTATATTCTTGTACATAGGGGGGCAGTATTATAGTAGTTATATTCTTGTACATAGGGGAGCAGTATTATAGTAGTTATATTCTTGTACATAAGGGGCAGTATTATAGTAGTTATATTCTTGTACATAGGGGGCAGTATTATAGTAGTTATATTCTTGTACATAGAGGGCAGTATTATAATAGTTATATTCTTGTACATAGGGGGCAGTATTATAATAGTTATATTCTTGTACATAGAGGGCAGTATTATAGTAGTTATATTCTTGTACATAGGGGAGCAGTATTATAGTAGTTATATTCTTGTACATAGGGGGCAGTATTACAGTAGTTATATTCTTGTACATAAGAGGCAGTATTATAGTAGTTATATTCTTGTACATAGGGGGCAGTATTATAGTAGTTATATTCTTGTACTTAGTAGCAGTATTATAGTAGTTATATTCTTGTATATAGGGGCGGTATTATAGTAGTTATATTCTTGTACATAGGGGGCAGTATTATAGTAGTTATATTCTTGTGCATAGGGGAGCAGTATTATAGTAGTTATATTCTTGTACATAGGGGGTAGCATTATAGTAGTTTTATTCTTGTACATAGGGGGCAGTATTATAGTAGTTATATTTTTGTACATAGGGGGCAGTATTATAGTAGTTATATTCTTGTACATAGGGGCAGTATTATAGTAGTTATATTCTTGTACATAGGGGAGCAGTATTATAGTAGTTATATTCTTGTACATAGGGGCAGTATTATAGCAGTTATATTCTTGTACATAGGGGAGCAGTATTATAGTAGTTATATTCTTGTACATAAGGGGCAGTATTATAGTAGTTATATTCTTGTACATAGGGGGCAGTATTATAGTAGTTATATTCTTGTACATAGTAGCAGTATTATAGTAGTTATCTTCTTGTACATAGGGGAGCAGTATTATAGTAGTTATATTCTTGTACATAGGGGAGCAGTATTATAGTAGTTATATTCTTGTACATAGGGGGTAGCATTATAGTAGTTTTATTCTTGTACATAGGGGGCAGTATTATAGTAGTTATATTCTTGTACATAGGGGGCAGTATTATAGTAGTTATATTTTTGTACATATGGGCACTATTATAGTAGTTATATTGTACATAGGGGGCAGTATTATAGTAGTTTTATTCTTGTACATAGGGGGCAGTATTATAGTAGTTATATTCTTGTACATAGGGGACAATATTATAGTAGTTATATTCTTGTACATAAGAGGCAGTATTATAGTAGTTATATTCTTGTACATAGGGGCAGTATTATAGTAGTTATATTCTTGTACATAGGAGGCAGTATTATAGTAGTTATATTTTTGTACATAGGAGGCAGTATTATAGTAGTTATATTCTTGTCCATAGAGGGCAGTATTATAGTAGTTATATTCTTGTACATAGGAGGCAGTATTATAGTAGTTATATTTTTGTACATAGGAGGCAGTATTATAGTAGTTATATTCTTGTACATAGGGGACAATATTATAGTAGTTATATTCTTGTACATAGGGGACAGTATTATAGTAGTTATATTCTTGTACATAGGGGACAGTATTATAGTAGTTATATTCTTGTACATAGGGGACAATATTATAGTAGTTATATTCTTGTACATAGGGGACAGTATTATACTACGTTAGTTAGTTCTTGTATATTAGTATTATAGTAGTTATATTCTTGTACATAGAGGGCAGTATTATAGTAGTTATATTCTTGTACATAGAGGGCAGTATTATAGTAGTTATATTCTTGTACATAGGGGGCAGTATTATAGTAGTTATATTCTTGTACATAGGAGCAGTATTATAGTAGTTATATTCTTGTACATAGGGGGCAGTATTATAGTAGTTATATTCTTGTACATAGGAGTAGTATTATAGTAGTTTTTTACTTAGGAAATTACCATAAAGCAGGCAGTCAGTTACCGTTAGTTCAGTGATGGTCCTTACCTGGAGATAGAGTTGACACATCTCTTGGCATGCTGGCTCTTCCTTTTCCTGCCCAGCTATAGGCTCCAACACTAACCCGATGGAGAGTTCCTGGCTGTAAATTGTTGAGGACAACTTTCTAATGCGAAAGAAGAATATTTATATCTTCACATGCAGTAAATAACTTATCAAGAGCTTTATACAATAACTCTGTATTAGACTGTAAGTTGTTGCACTGTCATCTTCTATAAAGTTGTTACCAATTCAGTTTCTTAGCTATATCTGATCTGGTTTTCCAACAGTGACAACCACAAAGGACGGCCACTACAGCTAACGCAGGAAGGAAATTCTACTATTCTTCACTTAAAGTGGTTGTTATGGACATTTGGGATTTTTCCTTACGATAGGTCATCAATAGGAAAAATCCTTAAAGTCCTGGACAACCCATGTAAATGGATTTTTCCAGTTCTATATAAACTAAATCTCAAGAGAGTTCTCTAGCTACTTGACAACCCCCCTTCTATGTAGTAAAATAATAAACAGACCTGTACTTACCCCTCCTCCAGTATTGTACGCCGTGATCATGGTGCCTGTTGTGACAGCTGACATCACCGGAAGTCAGGTGACTGCTGGAGGCAATCAGAGCTGCAGAGTCACTGCTCATTACCCTGGCATCGACTCTCACATCCTGGGTGGCATGATACCAGGAGAGCTGAATGGTGATGCCGGAGTCTCTGACTGGCTGCAGCAGTCACCTGATTTCTTGTGACATCAGCTGTCACAGCAGACCCCATGACCACAGTGGGCTGCAGTAATGGATCCCAGCAGCGAAGGAGGGGTAATGCCATAATGGTCTGATAGGTGTGGGCCCCATCTCTGGGACTGCAGCAACTTCGAGTTAGGGCTTCCAGTGACTCTGAATGCAGTGGGTGGAGGGGGATGGGAAGACGGAAATAGCTGAGCTTCCTGTGATACACTGTTTCCATAACTCCCATAGAAGTCAATCAGGCTTTTATAATCTACTGAGGTTGTTTCATGTTGTATTCATGTACAGAGCTTGTTTCGGTGCTGTATTTCAGTAATAGGATTGGTTCTGGTGCTGCATTTCTGTTATGAGATTGGTTCTAGTGCTGTATTTATTTTTTGAACTTGGTTCTGGGGCTGTTTTAATGTCACAAGTTTTGTTCTGGTATTGTATCTATGTATGGAGGTTAATAAATGCTGTATTCATGTTATGAGCTTGGTTTTGGGGCTGTATTTATGGTTTGTGTCTAATTATGGAGCTGTATTTATGGTATGAGCTTGGTTCTGGAGCCGTATTTATAGCATGTGATTGGTTTTAGTATTGTATATATGTGATTAGGTTGGTTCATGCTGTATTTATATACAGAACTTAGTTGTGGTGCTGTATTTATGGTATGAGCTCAGTTCTTGGACTGCATATATGTTATGAGATTGGTTTCGGGGGCTATATTTGATATGAGCTTGGTTCTGGAGTTGTATTTATGTACTGAGCTTGACTTTGGTGCTGTATTCATGTTATTAGTGTGGCTCTGGTAAGGTATTAATTCTTTGATCTGTTCTGATGTGGAATATGCTGTTATCTTGCTGCAAAATACAGGCAGACTGCGTATCAGTGAAGGACATATGTTTTCTTTTTTCCCTATCATAGGGGGCAAAGAAAAATTCTGCATAGGGTACTCTCTAACCTAAGACTGGCACTGCCAGTATTAGGGCTCATTCCTATCAGTGTTAGGGAATTCCATTGTCCTGCTCCGTTCAGGGAGAAGGAAAATCGCACCCCTGGCCAAACGGTTCTGTCTTGTTTTCTATTGGAAATCAGTGATGGAGGTTCTGAATGGAAACTCCGATGTTGATATCCCTTATTGGTATCATAGAAGGTCATAGATATGGGATATTGTCAGTCTCCAATTCAGTCATATGACACCACCTTCACCTGTTATCACCAGGAAAAACTGGTCCTGTCCAATCCATGTCTCCTGGACATCAGAGAGTGAGGAGAATGTGTCATGGCATAATGCACATGGCCATATTACGGTTCTTGCCACCTCCAAGTTCTCTTAGGTCCTGCTGTACCTCCCTAATGCCTCTAGTTTGGTTAATTTTTTTATCGGATTCAGTAAAGAAAAATATGTGCTGTGTCTTTCTTAAAAAATGCAGAATGGAAAAAAAACACCCTGCGATACCCTTAATGGCCACTAGTTGACAAAACAATATTCTATTCAATGTATTGTAGTCATTATTTACAGATTTTTTGAGGGGACAACCACCAAAATTACTGTCAGAATGGTCTTTTAGAGGGGCAGTCTTGTCAGAGAATAGGTCAGCATACCCAAGAGGGAATGAAAAAAGTCCATGAAGAGGGGATGTTTTAGCAAGGCTTTACTGTATTACAATGAAGTGTCTGGAGTATCTATCAGACTACTCAAACTGTTATCAGTTATGGAAGAATCCAAAATGACCATGTGAACAGAAAATCGTAACATAGGTGCAGTACCACTTAACACCACTAGGGGACCAAAAATATCATATTCTCAATATTTTTAGCTTCTACTTGTGATACGATGCTGGGAAATATTATCCTGATAGGTCAGGGTACCAGAAAGGGACATATGCTTTGGATATACCAGAAATGCCTAAGCTGGACTATCCCTTTAATTAAAAAAATAAAAGTTCCCATCTGAAAACTCAGACTTTCAGTCCCGTAAACATTCTCCAAAGTTACATTATGTAAACCAGTGAGTGACAATCATGTTTCTTCCAGTCTGTGACTGACAGATGGCAATGATGCTGCAAAAATTAGGAAAACATTTTTAGTTTATGCCGATGCAATTTGCATGATCAACCGGCGTGTGTGAAACGCGATGACTCAGATACGGCTGCTGTAATTACAGGAGAAACTCACATTTTCAGATGCTAATTCTCAAATTACCATCTGTTGCATCTCACAAAGTTTTGGTGCACATAGAAGAAAAGGGAACCTAGCAAAGATTAACATGGTCCCCATTATGGTGCAGGGGTTTGCTACTAAGAGCAGAAGGGCCTGGCAGGGGCATAGCTAAAGGGGGCTGATGGGAAATGTGGCCCAGGTCCCGGATGTTGGGGGGCACCAATAAGTCTTGGCTGGGGAATTCACTGTAGCTACCGGGCTAGGGTTACACGCTGGATCTTTGCCTCTGGTGAAAGCTTAGCTACACCTGTAGAGTTTGTTGCTTCCACTTCTGCACCCTTCCCTTAAAGGGATTGTCCAGTTGAGAACAATTTTTTAAATGACTCTGTGAAAGTATTAAGATGACCTGTGATACACAGGAGTTAGAAAGCAGGAGTTAAAAAAAAAATCTGTACTGCGCATGTCCGTCAGCGAGCCGTGCGGACCATCCGCAGTACAGATAAGAGAAAGCAGGTCCATGCGGATGCTGCTGCCGCCAGAGCCGGACTCTGCTGCGGGATTCCACATGCGGAATCTGACCCGCTGGTGTGGCGGCAGCCAACGTCTGATATCCAATGTGGATCCGCAGCTGAATCCAAGTCAAAACCCGCACTAGTGGTGCTGATTTTGCAGGGTTTTTTGATGCCGAAATGCTGCTGATTTCCTTATAGATCCGCAGCATTTCCACTACACGTTAATTCACTCTTATAGGCCTTTTACACGGTTTGGTGATTGGGCAAGAACATTCATTTTCCTGATAATTGGGTTGTATGAAGGTACTACCAATTGCCTATTGAACAGGCAAACGCTCGTTCATCGGGTGACTGCATAAACAAATTATCACTGTCAGCGGCACATCTCCCCATATGAAGTGCTGCCAGCCATGATGAAGCTCGATACTATGGGCATGAACAATAGTATGAATGATGAATCATCCCCCCCAATAGTCTGAATCGGTCGGTGTTGACTGATTGGTCCAGTAGACAGGCATCAATCTGTTGATCATCGCTCATCATTGCTGACACATCCATTAATGTAAAAGGATCTTTAGGCCAATACCCCACCCTCTCGATTCTCTGCTAATGCAGTTCCTCTAGGGAGGGGCTTCTGCTCAGATTGTCATCACCCAATAGCAAAATGAATAGGACCAAACAGACAATGTCTCCCCTTTCTCCAAGGGCCCCATAGCAGCCATGTGATACATATCCCTTGGCTACATGGTCTCACAGGTTATTATAGGCTGCAGCCAATAATAATATGTGATATAATTATCACAAAGTGATGCATCAGACATATCATGATCTGAGCGCAGACACTACTTACAAACATCTCGATTGCCTCCAGCTGCCCCTGAAATAGAAATTGTTATCGTTACATTTTATTTATGGATAGCATTACATAGTATAAGGTTCATTAATAGAAATCATGTAGCAAGTTCTAAAATAGCGTTCCAGCCATCTGGAGAGAAGGCTCGAATCCCAATAGTTGCATGCTCTTAAGTTAAGAAGCGCTCTTCTCAGAGACCGCAACAAGAGTGCTTCTCAAGAAGAGAAAGACGATGGGAAAGAACATGGCTGAGTAATATCCACAAGTAGTATAAATAGTCACTGGGATATGTGATAGTAAATGGCATTGAAGTGGTTGTCAAGTTTTAAACTATTGATGGACTATGCTTAGGTCAAGGTGTCTGTCATCCAGGTCCCCCGCAGATCAGCTGTTCGGTGGACTCCTGCACTGACCTGATTTTGGCAGGAAGTAGACAACTCCAACTCCGTTCCTAATGGAGTGGCCAGGCTTGGTATTACAGGCCAAGTTCCCATTGAAGTTAATGGGAACTTAGCCTACAAAACCAAGCCTGGGCATTGCAGAAGCAAGAACAGAGCTGTCCGTTTCCTGTAGAAATCAGTTTAGGGCATGAGCATACTGACCTCGGCCAACATCTTTTTGGTGGGGGTCCTGGGCAACTGACCCCTGCCGATCTACTATGGATGACCTGCCATAATGATGTGGCATAGATAGTTAAAAACTGAACAACCACTTTAAGTAGAATCTAAAGAACAAAAAGTGAGAAAAAGCAAAAACGTCATAACATTAAGAAAATTACGCTTAGACAATGCATGAGAAAGTAATAGATATCCCACTGCTCCTCTCCTTAATCTCTTCTTTCCTTTGATCTATGTCTCCTATTACAATTAAAATCGCTGGCCCATCCATCAAATAGACCATCAATAGTACATCGGCAGGGGTCCGTCACTGGGAACCCAGCTCATCAGCTGTTCACCAGGCCAGCATGCCTGTGCGCTGAGCTGATTTCTGCAGGAAGCGAATAGCTCTGTTCACACTGCAGTGGCTGGGTTTGGTATTGCAGGCAGTGTTACCATTGAACTGCATAGGATCTTTACATGTAATGGCTTGTTCAGATCTGGACTTTTGCATTTTGTTTTTCTGCTATGTTATGAAGCAGGAAAATGGCACCCTGTGTCCGAATGGAAATGTTATATGATGGAACCAAATGACACTGAATGGACCCCATGAACTATAATGGTGTCCATTAGTTTCTGTCTGGGCTTCCAGCATTTTACAGGACAGAACAATGCTGCATTCTGCCCTTTAGCAGCTCCGCTCTCACTGCATTGGTTGGGTCTGGTATTGCAGGTAGTGCTACATTTGAAGTGAATGGGATCATTGCATATAAGGGCTTCTTCACATCAATGTTTTTGGGTTTAAGGGGTTCACTGATCTCCATTCGGTTCCATCATATAACGTTTCCATTCAGGTACTGGGTGTTGTTTTCTTGCTCCACAACACATCTCAGTCTTGATTTGCTATCAGCCTTATGGATTTACCCTTAGTAGAGCGCACTACATAAATAATGCAGTGTACTATCCTAGCTGTCAAATAATCACATCTTCAAGTCCTCTTGAGGAACTAAAAATAGTGGCAAAAAAAAGTTCAATAAAGTTTAATTTAAAGAAAAAAATCCAATAACAAATTATACATTCCTCGCCACAAAAGCCATTTTAAGTGAGTAAAATACGAAAAACAGCACATAAGAGTCATCACTGCATTCATAATGATTAGGGATGAGCGAGCGTACTCGGAAAAGCACTACTTGCTCGAGTAATGTGCTTTATCCCAGTATCGCTGTGCTCGTGTCTGAAGATTCGGGTGCCGCTGCGGCTGACGGGTGAGTCACAGCGGGGAGCAGGGGAGAGCGGGCGGGAGAGAGGGAGAGAAAGATCTCCCCTCCGTTCCTCCCCGCTCTCCTCTGCAGCTCCCCGCTCTGTGCCGGCACCCGAATCTTCAGGGACGAGCACAGCGATACTCGGGAGTGAGTAGTGCTTTTCAGAGTACGCTCGCTCATCCCTAATAATGATCCAAACAATGAAATATTTTGTTATTTATCGTGTATGATGAATGATGTTAAAAATCATTGTAAAAGTACTGCCAGAATTGCTATTTTTTTGTGTTCGCCTCCCAAAAACGTAACAGAAAAGGAATCTAAAAGTCACATGTAACTCAAACTAGTAACAATAAAAACTAAAACTCTGTCCTCAAAAAACAAGCCCTCACAGAGCTCCACCGCTGGTAAGAGAAAGATGTTCTGGGTCTTAGGGTGCATTCACACGAACGTATATCGGCACGGTTTTCATGCCGAACCGATATACGTCGTTCTTATCTGCAGGGGGGGGGGGGAAGGATGGAAGAGCCAGAAGCAGGAACTGAGCTCCCGCCCCCTCTCTGCCTCCTCTCCGCCCCTCTGCACTATTTGCAATGAAAGGAGGCGGGACGGGGGCGGGGCTAAGTTCCGAGAATTAGCCCTGCCCCGTCCCACCTCTCCCCATTTCAAATAGTGCAGAGGGGCGGAGAGGAAGCAGAGAGGGGGCGGGAGCTCAGTTCCTGCTCCTGGCTCTTCCAGGCTCCCCCCCTGCAGATGAGGACGACGTATATCGGTTCGGCATGAAAACCATGCTGATATACGGTCGTCTGAATCCAGCCTTAGAATGCGGCGATGCAGATTCAATTGTTTTTCTTTAAAGCCTCATTTACACGAGTGTGATTGTAGCGCAGGATAGGCACATGAAAAGATGGCGTCTGATAGAACCAATGGTTTCCTATGGAAACGTTCAGATGAAGGAATCTTAGGTGCGCAAAAAACGTGCGCCTAACAAAGATAGAACATGCGACTGCAAAGCTCGCATCTAAGGTCTGTGCTGCGAGAAAAGATCTCCGTGATGCGTGGGACTTTCCATTGTCTTCTACGGGAGCAAGATAATACGCACCACGCAGCCCCCCGATCGTGTGAACGGGCAATTTGACTGCAAGTTAAGCTCAGGACTTTACCCTTTCCAATTCAATTTTAGATTCAGGGTTTCCTAAAAGGCTTTCTCTTTTTGCTGTTATACAACAGTGCCATCTGCTGGCTAAAGCCAGTATGTGCGCCAGAGAGGCTCCGACAGCAAAGTCGTTAGCAATAGACGGTAAGAATACCCTGTCGGACATCTTCTGACATTGGAGCTGTACAAGCTTCAATCAGAATGTAGGAAGACATCAGGCAGTGGATTGGAAAGGGTTAATAGCTGGAAATCGCCCGTTCACGCTATTTTTGCAGCTAGCACTTGTGTTTGACCGATAATTGCCGGGCTAAACTTGCAAGTGAAGTTGCAGACTGGCAATTAGTTCTAACTTGTGAGCATTAGTGGGACTGGTGTAATCGCGCCCCTTGCTCTTTACAATTAGCAGTACAATATATATCTTTATATTGGAGGGTTTATACATTGTCCCCGTGTGGATCGCGGCGTGCGGTTAGTTGAGGACGCTGCGGCTTTAATAACCGGCGATCTTTAATCATTCATGAAGGTAATTCTCCTAATATTCCCAGAGTTCCATAACTCACCATGTTCAGCATCTCCAGCTTCAGGGGGACGTCCTGCGTTTGCTGCTTCACATGTTTGCCGTTAATTACTTCAGTGTAGAAAACCTACAAGAGAGACGCCGAGAATTACAATGCCGGCGCCGACTGCGGCAGAGACGAAGCAAACTTTTTAGGTCATAATGACAAAGCTTCACGTTAATAAAGAGCTGAAAACTTATTACAAAATGCGGCAAATCAAATATTCATCACAGTAAAGCCGCCCCACGAGCGGAAATGAGCTTTATTACTGTTATTTATTTTAAAGCGCCTTTTTACCAGGGCGCCGCACGTACGGAAAGTTTCAGTACATAGCGAAGAAAGCAAGAATATTAAACAGGAGCTAAGTGAGTGGCTGGTACAGAAGGCGAGAGGACCCTGCCATGAGGGCTCACAAGGGGTGTGGGGGGGGGGGGGGGAGGCAGAAGGTGAGGGTAGAAGCTGCTCATAAATGTATACAACAGCAGGGGGCGCCATAACAAATATGTAAGAGCACGAGGCGCCATATCAAGTGTGGGGGTGCCAGGGGGTGCAATAACAGGTATGGAACACCAAGGAGTAACATAAGAGTTATGTAACTGCAGGGGCCGCCATAACATGTAAGTAAGAAAATGGGGCGCTATAACAAGTATGCAACACCTGGGGGTGCAATAACAGGTATGGAACAACAGGGGGTAACATAAGAGTTATGTAACAGTAGGGGGCGCCATTAACAAGTATGTAAGAGCAGGAGGTGCCATAACAGGTGTGTAACATCAGGGGGTGCAATAACAGGTATGACACAATAGGGGGTAACATAAGAGTTTTGTAACAGCAGGGGTCCCCATAACACGTATTTAAGAGCAGGAGGCGTCATAACAAGTATATAACACCAGGGGGTGCAATAACCAGTATGGAACAACAGGGGGTAACCTAAGAGTTATGTAAGAGCAGGAGGCGCCATAACAAGTGTGTAACATCAGGAGGCATCATAAGAATTATGTAACAACAGGAGGTGCCATAACAAGTGTGTAAGAGCAGGGGGCGCCATAACAAGTATAGAACACCAGGGGGTGTCATAAGAATTATGTAACAGCAGGGGGCAGCATAACAAGTATATAACAGCAGGGGGCAACATAACATTATCAAGCAGAAGGGGACACCACAACAAATATGTTACAGCAGGAGGCGCCATAACAAGCATGTAACAAAAGGAGCGTCATAACAATTATATCACAGCAGGGGGTGCCATAACAAGTGTGTAACACCAGAGGGAGCAATAACAAGTCTGGAACACCAGGGGGTAACATAAGAGTTATGTAACAGCAGGGGGTGCCATAACAAGTATATATCAACGGGTTGGAGTCATAACATGTATGCAGCAAGAGGGGTACAATAACAAGTATGTAACACCAATAGGGGACTTCCATTATGTTGCGGGGCTGCACCGCCATCTTTGGCCACATGACCTACGGCACTGGCAGAGTCGCCATATAGATTGAACCTAAATGTAACAGATTGAGGGGCCAAGCTCTCCACGCCGGCTAATATAGGTGGGGGTCCTACGTTAAAGCCCCCTCTGCCGTAGCATCGGTATACTGTCAGGTGCTGTGGACGGGGGCCATCCTCCGGGACGGTCAGTGATGTCCCAACGTCTCCGATTCCACATTACGTCTCCACATCCTATGGCTAATGATGAAAGGGGGACGTGTTCCGTTCTAGATACTCCGGGATCTTTCTCCTTTCATCTTCCTCTCAGCTCATTGCAGCTACATCCTCCTATTGATTAGTCTGTCTACCCCATTGTTACTAATTAGGTGAAAACTGTCATCAAAGTGCGGCCGGCCGTCTGGTGGGACCGCGATTTCCTTTCCGGTATTCTCTCCAGAGGATAAACTCATTTTCTAGTGCAATACATGGCAGCGCGGTCTGCGTCGCCGATCTCCCAGCTTCGATCCGCAAAGTGTGGCTCCAGCTAATGATTCTTGCAGGTAAATCCTCCTGCTTGCTGTCGATGGCGTTACGAAGTTTGTTCCCTTCTGCATTTAACTTCGAGCACCTGTAATTTATGACTTAATTTTTCATCAATTCGTGTAATTGGTCTCTCGCTCCCAATACCCGGGGGCGGCGTACAATTAATTTTTACTGCAGCCTCTCCTGATAATTTATTAACCTTGTCTCTCATTGTTTGGTTTGGCGGTAAATTTCTTGCAGCGGCTGTAGTTTATGCAGATGGGTTTTAAATATGTCGCCCCTGAGAAACAAAGTGGATGAGAAAATGTATCAAGCGAGTCAGTGGAGGCTATAAAATACTCGGCTCTATTACTCTGCGTGTCCTCTCCACTTATCACACTGACGGATGAGCCTGAACAGGTCACGTTCTTCACTTGGCTGATGTCTATTAAAGGGGTTGTTTGGACTGATGGCCTATACTCTGGATAGACCATCAGTAGTTGGTGATCAGGGTTCCGCCACTCGGAACCCCCGTCCATCAGCTGATCAGCGGACAGGGGAGGAAGTGCGGGCGCCAGCTTCACTCCCATTGAAATCAATGGATGAGCCATGCTGCTGCCGCACTTCCTGCTCCTGTAACGGGACGTCCTGTTCTAGGCAGGAGGCGCCGCCGTTGTGCGGCCCTTCCATTGATTTCAATGGGAGTGAAGCTGGTGCCTGCACTTCCTCTTCTGTTGCTGATAATGATGTCCGGCCTGCTGCACTGGCCAGCGGACCGGACAATCAGCTGCGGACGGGGGGCCCGAGTGGCTGATCCCTGTCCATCAACTGCTGATGACCTATCCAAAGGATAGAATGTGTAAGAAGAAAAGTGTAAAATGCTGCTTTCTTCAAACTATCCAAATGAGTCCAGATAATTCCTTCAAGTCAGCTGTCACTTAACCCCTTGAGAGGCACGCTCGGAAATTTTCCGGGAGGAGCTCCACTGCCTATAGCGATATAGCCCGGAAATCTTCCGGGCTATGTTTCAGTATGGGAGCTGTAGAGCACAATGCTACAAGCTGTGGCATTGTGCTCTGCCTGCACAGACCCACACAGAGCAGTGCAGGACTTTGAAATAAGAAGCAGGGAGATACTACCGATCTGCCAGCAATCTCCTGCTTTTAATTTCAAACACCTGCACTAGTTTGTTTACAGGTTGCCATAGAGACCATCGGCTTGTCAGAAGCAAGCCGATGGTCTCTGTGGCAGGGAGAGCTGGTGCTTGGCTGTCAGAGGACAGCCAGGCACCAGCTCTTACAGCAGAGATCAGAGAAAACTACTGAATTTTTTTTTCATATTCATGGGTAAATCAAGACCCAGAAACCATCCTTTACAGGGGTTTTCCCTTGACCAATACTTATTCCCTACCTGTGGACGTCCAATTGCTGGAAACTTCATAACAGTGCAGCTCTTAGATATCTCTTGCAGGCCCATAGAGTTGAATGGAGTGGTACTGAGTGGTACTGCACATGCACAACTGTGCACTCAAATCAGACAAGTCAAAATGGGATTCCCCATTCTTGTAATTGGTCAGGACGTGGCCGCCAGGACCCCTCAGGTACTATCCTGTATATGGGGGATAAATATTATTCCCTTTAAATTTGAACACTGTCACAAATCCATGTATTGATTTTAAGGCATTATCTCTTATTATGGGACATATTAGGACCCTTTTGTATGAGCCAGATCTGAAAGCTGCAAAGGTAGACTGCCCCCTGCTCTAGCAGACTTCCTGTCCATACATTACTATTCATCAGCATGTAATACCACACTTTCCCCTGTAGTGGCTGCTGCAGGGAAAATGCGCAGCCAAACGCAGCATCCTGTCGATCACAGCAGATTTAGAGGAGGGGTTCTCTCAATGAGCGTTTGTCCATGTTAAGTCAGTGATGTCCAGAGCCGACCATTCTTTACACTCCCAGTGTGCACCAGGTCATACTACAGGTCAGATACGGCTGCATGGGAATGCCTTTTATGTAGTTATTCTTGTTGGGTTTTTCAATCATCCACTGACTTACCGTGTAGCCGTTGATGGTACTTGCATGCTGCCGGGGCATTCTCCATTCTACACTGAAGGCTGTGCAGTTAATAGCTTGAAGATTAATGTCCAGGGGGGGACCCAGCCGCTCTGTGAAGACATAGAGTCAGTGAATCATTAAAGGGGTGATCCAGAATCATGTGGTGTTTTTCGCATTGTCTTTAACTTCGTAGTTGCTTGAAGTAAGGTACATACCTTTCCCTTCTGAGCTTTGTACTCCTACCTTCGCTTTGCGTCTCCTCCCTATCTGAGCAGAATGGGCGGTCCTTCATTTTCTATCATGAGACCACTGGGAAGCTATGTTTCTCAACAGCATACTGTTATGAGTTTGGTTCTGGTGCTGTATTTATGTACTGAGGTTGGGTCATGATGTATTTATGTTATATGCTTGGTTCTGGTGCTGTATCTATATGCTGAGCTTGGTTCTGGTGCTGTATTTATATACTGAGCTTAATTCTGGGTCTGTATTTCTGTTTTGAGCTTGGCTCTAGAGCTGTATTTATGTCCTCTGTGCTCCCCTGTGTGCTGCTCAAGTTGTCATGCCCTCAAAAGTCTGTCAACTCTGGTGTGATCACCGAAGCAGCACACAGGAAAGGGCGTGGTAAAAACAGTCAGTTTACAGTTTTTGTTGCCAATTGCATTTCCCACCTTGGGTCAGATGACAACTTATGTGGAATTATTTTTAGCAACTCTTCCCCAGGAAAAAAACAAAATATATTGCACTAATAGGCTGACCGTCTGTATTGTTCTTGTAGAAAGTAGCAAGATAGCATCATATCCACACCAGAACAGCTCAGTGAAAAAATACTGCACCAGAACTAAGCTCACAACATAAATACAGCACCAGAACCAAACTCAGTACATAAATACAGCACCAGAACCAAGCTAATAACATAAATATAGCCCCAGAACCAAGTCAATAACAGAAATGCAGCACCAGAACCAACCTCAGTGCTTTAATACAGCACCAAAACCAAACTCCTAACATAAATACAGTACCAGAACCAAGCTCAGTACATAAATACAGCACCAGAACCAAGCTAATAACATAAATATAGCCCCAGAACCAAGTCAATAACAGAAATACAGCACCAGAATCAACCTCAGTGCATTAATACAGCACCAAAACCAAACTCATAACATAAATACAGTACCAGAACCAAGCTCAGTACATAAATACAGCACCAGAACCAAGCTCATGACATAGATACAGCACCAGAACCAAGTTTCTAACATACATACAGTAGCAGAACTAAGCAGTTGGGCTGCAGGGGTGTTGATGGGCTGACAGAGGGGAGGAGACAGAGCCAGAAGGAGGATGGTTCATGTAGCTCCACAAGAGGCTGATGCATGGAAGAAGATCAACTCGGAGAACATAAGAGGAGTAATTGCCCGCAGTCTACATCCACCTGGTGCCCTGCTACAAGCTGGTGGTTGGCGTCCTATGTAACCGCACAGGTTGCATGTAGCTAAAGTTGCCTATGGGCAGTTATAATCTCTAACCCTGCAAACTGTATCTTAATATGAGTAATCAGTTATGGGTACTGATGCCTGTAAAGTTCCACTCTGCCACTTGCAGTTCTCTGCGCTTTTCAACCTCTGATGCAACTGGCAAAAGTTGTCGGTTCCCTATTAGATCCCATTAGTCCACAAGTTGCAGCATTAGCAAACAGCAGTTCTTACTGCCTCTTGTGGCTTCTCCTGGTTATGCAGCTACAGGTTAGACAGCCCAGGAGCCGAGACAGCTGCCAATAAGACCAGCTGACCGCTAATGCTGTAACTTGGATATTGCATTTGAAAGTCTGAAATGTATTGCCGCTACAAGTAGACAAACCTTGGGA
The DNA here is from genome assembly GCF_035609145.1 of Eleutherodactylus coqui. Classification (NCBI taxonomy): domain Eukaryota; kingdom Metazoa; phylum Chordata; class Amphibia; order Anura; family Eleutherodactylidae; genus Eleutherodactylus; species Eleutherodactylus coqui. Next base: position 44,648,553 of record NC_089841.1, read on the forward strand.
CAAGTGGAGTGTACTTCTAAGGCTGAGTCCACAGGGGGCGGAATTGCCGCACAGAAATTCTGAATGCATTTTTTAAACCTGATATTTACAAAAATCTCGTTCACACGCTGCGGACAGACTGCTGCGGACAAGCTGCTCGGAAACTGATAAGCGGCACAGAATTCAAATCTGCGCATTGTCAATCTTGGCGCCGTCTCCACTGTGGGCTCTCTTTCCTCTATGGGGAGAGATTTCCACAGCAGAATACAGGCTAGAAAGCTGCTTCAAACCCGCGTTAAATGGCGTGGCAGCCTTTCCGCTGTGGAAATGTTGTGGAATTTCCGTGCTGTCCCGCAGCGGACATTCCAAGAGATTTCTGCCTCGTGTGAACACAGCCTTAGTTAGGGCTCTTTCACACGAGCGTGTAATTGGCGCGTTTTTACGGCTGACCGATATACGCGACCATCTGAGACATTGTTTTCCAATGCATCAGTTCACATGGGTGAATATACGGCGTGCAAATACGTTGGACCATGAAAGATGGAACATACACGATTGAAATACACGCCGACGCATATACTGTGGCTCCCATAGATGCCTATTGGAGCTGGACAAAGAAAGGGAGGGGTAGGCATTTTTGCAGCGTCCAACGCTGCGAAAACCTCACAAGTGCCTCTATATAGGCATTGGAAGGCATCCCATACGGCCGTGTGAAAGAGCCCCAAGAGAGGAAGCACTGCCTTACGCTCCCCTTACTTTAGCAGCTCCCAGTTGCTTTGCTGAAGGACCACATCAGCTGCACTAATCTCTGCTTCCCTGTCAGGCACCGCAGAGGGAAGTGGAATGAAGGAGAATACTGGCTTTGCCCCAGAATCAGGTAGATTTGAGGCACAGGGAGCGCCAGAAATAATACAGCTTGCAAACACTGTTGTATCTGGCTTGATTGGAGCCCTATAACAAAGGAATTATTGATGTGCCACTAGAGAAGAGCAGCAGGACCGTGTATAATACAGGGCTGTTGCTTCAGGATCCAGTGTTCTGCAGGGAGCTCAAAGACTGGTGAAAGGAGAACAGCTGTTGCTGGAGAGCCAGAGTCTGCAGGTAGACAAAGGACTGCAGAGACCGTCTGCACCACTACTTTCACATGAGAGACTGCTAGAATTCCAAGCAGTGAACAGTTGGGAGGATACAGAAAATGTGGGATTGTGAAGCAGAACAAGGACCCAGAGAGGGTATTAGTGTATCTTGACGCCACCGGAAGTTAAGGGTTTGACAGGAGGAACGCCCCAGTCACACCCCTAGCTCCGGATTGGGTCAAGGCACGAAGGTGCTAGCAGGATACTGTGCATAAATGCTGGCATGTTCGGGCTATAACATGGCAGCTTTAAAATGTAATAATCTAAGCCTAAAAAGTTAATTTCCCCTCACCCTAAGGTCCCCCGCTCACAGCTGCAGGCCTCTCTGCCTCTGTTCTGCCGCCGGAACAGTCTGCTCCCAGTTGGCCACAGGGCCGCTCATAGCTGCCGCTGTCAGCGCTTCTGCTCCTCCGGCCTGGCTCTCTGCTCTGTGGATGCCGCTCCCCCGCTGACAGCTGGCGCGCTGAACGCTTGTGCATAGTCACATCGCTGCCGGCTGGTCCTCCACTGACAGCTTTCGCCGTCAACAGTACTGCTTGGGTTGCCACTAAGGCTGCAGCGCCCGTCAGACAGCTGAAGAGCCGACTGAGGTGAGGGGGGAAGGCTCTCCAGCTGTCTGACGGGCGCTGCAGCCTCAGTGGCAACCCGAGCAGTACTGCAGCGGCCACCAGGAAAGGGGTGAGGGTGGGGGGTGCTCCTGCATAAATGTCTGTGTACCCCGACCATGCAGCGGCCAGTATGTGAATTGGGTGACTGTGCCTCTTGTGCCCCGCGGGCCGCGATTGAAAAGCCGCTTCATCACACTCAAAGTATTTTGCCTGCAGTTTTAGTGCCCCTGCAGGACCTATTTGCAAGGAGGCTATGCAGCCAATCAGGTACAGGGGGCGTCACCCCCCCTGTCAATCTTGACTCCACCAGGACTTCCTGGTGGTGTCAAGATACACTAATACCCCAGAGAGGATGTCTAGGAGCTTTTCTGCATCTGATCGTAAGTGAGACCAGCCTCAATAAAAGCCAACAAGTGTGCACACTTACAAGGACAGCAGTGGCAGGCCTGCTAGCAGAGACAGTAACATTACCACAGACACTAAATTCATTAAACGTTACGAGTACTTGAACCCAGTTGAGAGTCTGTATATTGTAAAAGGAATTGTGCTGGAATATTCTGTATAACGACTTTTATAGGAGTGTGGAATATTGACTATAACAAGTTCAGTTATGTGTTGCCTCCCATCATCTGTATTCTTGCTAGCCGGTAACGTTAATTATTGAGTGTTATCAAATATTGTGTGTTTTTGTCATTCCTTTGTTGGCATTGTACCCTGAACTTGCGTTGTGATACAAGTTCTTGCAACATACTGATATACTAGATGACAGTCGGGGGGGAGCTGACAGCCAAAGATAAGTGACAGCTGAGCAGTGCACACTAGCTGGCTGTCAGACCGACCAGTGCAGAAGTTGTGATGACTCCTGTACGCATGCTGACCCAGGTCTCAAGATGAGGGAACCACGCATTCACAGTGTAAGATTTGTGTCTAAATCCACCTTTAAGGTTGATTTAGACACAACGAGAATTGCTCAATATTTGCTCAAAAGAATCTTTTGAGCGATTCTCGTTCTGTCTAAATGCAGGGACATCGTGCCGTTTTCGTGCACGACTTGTTGATCGTTGAATTCTAGCTTGCTACAATTGAGCGATCAGCGGTGCAGGCTGATATGATTCTCTGTGCCTGTGTCCTGCTGTGAATTTACAGCGGGGACACTAGCAGTCAGAGCGGAGAAGAATACAGCTGTATTGTTTGGGGAGAGATAGCGGCGGTGTCCCGCTCCGCCTGCAAAGCTGTATAGTAGCTAATTAGCTTCTATAAAGTATGCAAAGATGATCGCTCAAAAGTGTCACTCAAACTGTCATTTGAGCGACTTTTGAGCGATCATCTGTCAGTGTAAATGGGGTATTACAGACCAGAGCGAGACAGCTGTAACACAGTGGTGAACAGGACAAAACTGTTCATACCTGAGAACCAAGCAAAGAACTACTTGCAGCAATAAAGAGTTGGGATGAGGTCAGAATGGGGCTGATACTTCGCCAATAGTACATCTTTGACATTTGTATGGGATTATTGACTTGTTTTGCTACATAGAAACCACAGTTGACATCTTTGTGATACCCCTTTAACCAATATAATATACCAGCTGATATACCCGGCTTCCCCCGAGTTAATTTGGTACTGGTGTTTATCTGGTGTTCACATGGAAAATCTTATGAAGTCGTGGTTACTTTAGAGATACCGAGGAAATAAACATGTTCACCATTTTGCATGGTTCTTTGCGTTACCCAGGAAACACCACGTGGAGGTAACCATGCGACGCTTCCTTTATATAAAATGACATTGGGAAGTGAGAGAATTAGATTACGTACGTAAAATTTGGACACTAATTCTTTTGCGCTTAGAATTGAATAATCGAGTTGGGACCCATTAACTTTTCCTATTTATGACATAATCAATGCTCGTGCCAAATTTCATGTTTCTACGACATCGGGAAGTGAGAGAATTAGATTCCGTACGTAAAATTTGGACGCTAATTCTTTTGCGCTTAGAATTGAATAATGGAGTTGGGACCCATTAGCTTTTCCTATTTATGACATGATCAATGCCCGTGCCAAATTACTTTTCCTATTTTGGAGATAATCTATGCTTGTGCCAAATTTCATGTTTCTACGACATCGGGAAGTTGGAGAATTAGTGGCGAGTCAGTCAGTGAGTCAATGAGGGCTTTCGTCTTTACATATATATAGATTCCGTTTCCTAGATTTACAGCGAAAAAAGGAGAACCAACCCTGTTAGGCCTGCTCCTACAAGGCACCAATATTTCTTAACCTTTTTAAAGATCTATTGAAAAGCTTGTAATGAAGAGCCAGAAGGTTTCGGTGATCTACTGAGCATCTACTGAGGACCTGTTGGATATCTACCAGTAGAGATCTCAATCAACTAGCATGACTCTAACGTACAGTTCACTGGTATTACTGTCAACACAATTCTGCTTGGGGTGGAAGGTGAGTGTACCGGCCCCTCTGGGCTTCCAGGCCCTTTGCCTGCTTGGTCCATACCCAACGAAAGGCAATTTTACTGTCATTTAAATAAATTTTGCTCACTTTTGAACACTGTAGAGGCGGGGTGGGCAAAAAGTGCCAGAGGCTATGTTGGAGTAGGATGGGGAGACAGAAGGTGGCAGGGCTCTGTGAGAGGAGAATATGATAGAAAGTGGCAGGGACTCTGTGGTGGGTTATTGGGGGCAAAGTACAGTAGGCCAAAAAGTGGCAGGGGTTCTGGGAGGGGAATAGGTGATGGGATGGGGGGAGCAGAAGATGATAGGGCTCTTTTGTGGGTGAAGTTGGACAGGGAGGCAGAAAGTAGCAAGGGCTTTGTGGGTTAGGTGGGAAGAAAAAGGTGTCAGGGCTTGTGGGGGGTAGAGAGGAGAAAAGGTGGCAGAGACTCTGTGGTGGGAATAGGTGGCAAGTTGGGTCAAAAGGTGACATGGGTTCTGTAAAGGGAGAAAGGGATACAAAACAGGGCTCATTGGCTAAGATGCAGTGGGTAGCAGGGCTCTCTAATGGGTATAAGGTGGCAAAGGGTCTGTGGTGGGTGAAAGGGAACACAAAGTGGGGATTTGGGGGTTTGACAGGTAGCTGGCAGGGCTCTCTAGTGGGCATAAGGTGGGTGGTACAAGGTGCTGAAGGGTAATTTAAAATCCAGTGATCTAATATTAAAATCTGAAATGAAGTAAAGCTAATATCCGTCGACATAAAATAATGAAGACTTCCTGGTCACGTCCCGTAATCTGACATTTTATATCACGTTAGATTTGGCCATCATCACGGGTTTAATTATAGCAGAAGTAATCACTGAATGTAAATCAGTCACCCCCTGCCCTCAGGTGACTGTCACAGCGGCTTTTATATAACTTAGCATCAAATTATCAGCGTGTGCTCTGCAGTATGGGGTGAAGTGGTGGGTAACCATACCCAGGAGGCTCCACATCATACATCTACATTGTTACCAGAAAAGACCTGTAAGAACACATCACCGTCACATCATCCATTCTCCGGTGGTTATAGTATCACTTATAATCCTGACATACACCTCTCTGTGTGATGTATGGTGGAGAGAAAGTTGCTCACGCAATGCTCTGTGAGCTAAACACATCAGCAGCAGCTGCACAAATCTCTGTTAGTTTGCTGCAATGTATCAGTCTGGTGTACAGGCTGTTTAGCTCACAGAGCATTGTCTATATTGAATACAACTGTATCCACTTCTCTGATGAGATCAGGACTAGCTATATACAATGTATCAGTCTGGAGTCCAGGGTGTTTAGCTCACAGAGCATTGACTACACTAGATACAATTGTATCCACTTTTCAGCTAAGAGCAGGACTAGCTATGTACAATGTATCAGTCTGGAGTCCGGGCTGTTTAGCTCACAGAGCATTGTCTACACTGGATACAATTGCATCCACTTCTCAGCTGAGAGCAGGACTAGCTATGTACAATGTATCAGTCTGGGCTGTTTAGCTCACAGAGCATTATCTACAGTGGATACAATTGCATCCACTTCTCAGCTGAGAGCAGGACTAGCTATGTACAATGTATCAGTCTGGAGTCCGGGCTGTTTAGCTCACAGAGCATTGTCTACAGTGGATACAATTGTATCCACTTCTTAGCTGAGAGCAAGACTAGCTATGTACTGGGTTACTGCCACTAAACAGAAACAAGAAGGTTCTTATTCACTGATGGCAAGCACATATCTTGGTTAGGAATCAAAACCTTAAATCTACTAGAGAGTTGTATAACTTTTCCTTTATAGGCTTTATTTACATACAACATGAAAGCCTCTGCTTGCTGTTATTACATTTTAACCCCACTGCCATGGCCGGCTTTAGCTACATGCTTCTTATGGTCGCGCAGGGCACCAGCGATCATCTTGGAAGGGGACACCAGGCAGATGTAAGCTGGGGGTTATCACCATCTTTAGGCTCACCTTGCCATATGATTTTCTTCTACGATGTGCCAGCATGTTATGAAGCTACATGAATCATCCTCTTCTTGGCTCTGTCTCTTTCCTTCTGATGTTCTGAGGCGCCACTGTAAGTCTATTGGCACCCCCACCGCACAACTGTTTAGTTCTGTAACACTATTTATATTAACAGCTTGGATCTGGGGCTATATTTATGTTAAAAGCGTGATTCTGGTGCTGTATTTACAGTATGTTATGAGCTTGGTTCTGGTATTGTATGTATGTACAGAGCTTGGTTCTGGTGTTGTATCTATGTTATGAGTTTAGTTTTGGTGCTGTGTTTATGTTTTGAACTTGGTTCTGATACTGTATCTATGTTCTGAGGTTGCTTTGTGATTTGTTTATGTTATGAGCGTGCTTTTGGCACAGTATTTATTCACTGAGCTATTCTGGTGCTGTATTCATGTACTGAGCTTGGTTCTGGTGCTGTGTCTATGTTATCAGCTTGATTCTGGTACAGTATTTATTCACTGAGCTGCTCTGGTATAGCTATGCTGCTATTTTGCTGCTTTTTGAAATAGGCAGTCTGCCTGCATTCTGCTATCAGTGCAATCTATCTATCTATCTATCTATCTATCTATCTATCTATCTATCTATCTATCTATCTCATATCTATCTATCTATCTACTCATATCTATCTATCTATATCTATCTATCTATCTCATATCTATCTATCTATCTATCTATCTATCTATCTATCTCATATCTATCTATCTATCTCATATCTATCTATCTATCTATCTATCTATATCTATCTATCTATCTCATATCTATCTATCTATCTATCTATCTATCTATCTATCTATCTATCTATCTCATATCTATCTATCTATCTATCTATCTATCTCATATCTATCTATCTATCTATCTATCTATCTATCTATCTATCTATCTATCTATCTATCTATCTATCTATCTATGGACAGCCAGAAAGACAGATAGCAGCGTTACACCTGATAAAACTACAATTTTATGCACGATTTCCCAGTGAATGACCTGCTATGTTGACTTTCTTAGTGAAAATGAGTTTACACAACCTATGTAGGGGACATGTGCACTAATATTTTTAAAAATACGTGCCCAAACTTTTGTAAAAGGCTGTAGAAGTTGAAGAATTACTTGTCAATGCTAGTGTCATTTTATGTTTTGAAATATGACGTTAGCTCTATACATCCTGTTCATCGATTCCAAATGTTTTTATCTTCTCCGCTAATGTCCTTGTGAGTAACCCAGAGTCCTGCTTGAATGTGACCCGAAGGCACATGACCCTAAAGCTGTCCACTGTAGGTAGTGAGGTCGACGGATTTCCAGGTAAACAACCCAGTGGAAGGGTTACATATGCCACCTTATAGGCATGCAGTACATCGCCCATAGGACATAGAAAAAAAGCCTGTGTGCAGAATACTTCAGACTATTACATACGCTGGAACAAAAGCCATCCCTATGCACAACGGCCCAGTGTATGCCAAAAAGACTCTTTTTTTTGCAAAAGCTTAAATGGGCCCCCCATTATGGTGTCCAGTTAGACTACCAAGGACAGGAGGGCCTGGTGTTTAGTAATGCTTTCAGGACCACAGATTCATCACTTTTTTTATTTTCATTTTTTTGTGCCCACCTTCCAAGAACCATAACTTTTTTTTTTTTTTCATTGACATAGCCATATAAGGGCTTGTTGTTTTGAGTTGTATTTTTTAATGTCACCATTTAATGTACCGTATAAGGCATGGATAAACTGTAACACACATTTAAAGTGGGGAGAAATGAAGAAAAAAATGCAACTGTGTCATTTTTGGTGGGTTTAGTGTTCACAGTGCAGTAAAAATGACATTTGAAATTTGTTCTATGGGTCAGCACAATTATGGTGATACCAAATTTAGGGTGCATTCAGACAACTGTATATCGGCTGGGTTTTCACGCCCAGCCGATATACGGCGTCTCTCTCTGCAGGGGGAGGAGGCTGGAAGAGCCGGAAGCAGTGCTCTGAGTTCCCGCCCCTCTCTGCCTCCTCGTCACCCCCTTTTTGCCCCTATGCACTATTTGCAATAAGAGGAGGCGGGGCTAAATTCCAAGGAATTAGCTCCGCCCCCGTTCCACCTCTTCTCATTGAAAATAGTGCAGGGGGGTGGAGAGGAGGCAGAGAGGGGCAGGAGTGCACTGCTCCCGGATCTTTCAGCCTCCTCCCCCTGCAGAGAGAGACGCCGTATATCGGCCGAAGTGAATACCCGGCAGATATACGGTCGTCTGAATGCACCCTTATAAAGTATTTATTTTTTAAACTCGTTTTATCGTACAAGAAATATACTCTACAGTATATAATTAAGTAACTTTGCATAGATCATGAATTCTTCACAATAAGGGAAAGTTACACAGATAAAGCGCTGCGGAATAAGTTGGCGCTATACAAATAAATATTATTATTATTGATACAATATCCATATCATATATATATATAAATACAGCACACTGGTGCATTAAGTTTCCATAAAATTGGGATTTTACCAGTTGATACGTGTTTTATTGGGCAGACCAGGTACAGTCCTACTCATCATGCCTTGAAGCAGATCCTGCGTGGCATTCGCGTCTGACGAGCCGCACCATCTCCCCCACACCCTATTGAATTTCTCCTGGCATTTTCTATTTTTGTAGACTATCTTTTCGTATGGCAAGGTTGAATTAACAATGTTCTGCCACCTTGAGAACGTTGGGGGTCGCCTATCCATCCATCTCAAAGCTATTGTCTTGCGAGCCAAAAAAAAATTTATATAGTATTTTAATGGTTTTTTTTTTAAGTATATAACATTTTTTCTTAAGCTAAATTTGCTTTCCGTCGCCATATTCTGAGACTCACAAGTTTTACATTTTTCATCCATTGGCCTGTGTAAGCCTCGTCTTTTGTGGAGTAAGCTGCATTTTTTATTAGTGCTATTTTGGGGTGCATACATCTTTTTTGATCATTTTTTATTCAAAATTTTTCGGAGCTGGCCTTTTTTTTTCACCATACAAGATAAATATTGTGATATGTTCATAGTTTGGATTTTACGTACATTATGATACCAAATATTTTGGGTTTTTAATTCTTTTGTTTTTTTGTATAGGAAAATGGAAAAAGTTTTTTTTTTTACTTTTAATATAGTTGTATTTTTTAACTGTTAAAAATCTTTATTAAATCTTTTTTACACTTTTATTTACCCTCCACAGGGGCTTGAACTTGAGATCATTTGATCACTTGTACTATGTGCTGCAGTACTTCAGTATTGCAGTATATTGCAATTTTTAATGTTGCATTTCAAGCCCTGCCACAGACAGGACTTGAAAGACAAATATGTGTGGCAGCCCTAGGAGCCTTCAGTAGGATTCAGGCTGCCATGCTAGCCCACCAGTACCCTCCGATCATGCTGTGAAGATGCCAATGGGGCACGTTAGAGAGATGCCCCCTTCCGCTGACTGTTTAGACATGCAGCCAGCTTTGACTGCAACACCTAAACAGTTAACTGCCATGATCAGCGTTAACTCTGATCCCGGTAGTTGGAGTCAGCTGTCAGCTATCAGAAACAGCCAGTATGGAGCAGACTCGGACCCGCTCCATACACACTTTTATAGACTACCTCTATAGTTGGTTGGCATTCCCAAAGTGATTAAAGGGGTTGTCTCGCGCCGAAACGGGTTTTTTTTTTTTTCAATAGGCCCCCCCGTTCGGTGCGAGACAAACCCAAGGGATGGGTTAAAAAAATATATATATATATATATTACTTACCCGAATCCCCGCTCTGCGATGACTTCTTTCTTCCTTCTCCAAGATGGCCGCCGGGATCTTCACCCACGATGCACCGCGGGTCTTCTCCCATGGTGCACCGTGGGCTCTTTGCGGTCCATTGCCGATTCCAGCCTCCTGATTGGCTGGAATCGGCACACGTGACGGGGCGGAGCTACGATGACGACGCGGGACCAGCTCTCCGGCACGAGCAGCCCCATACACCAGGCAGAAGACCGGACTGCGCAAGCACGTCTAAAAACGCCAGAAGACAGCGAATTTAGACAGCTCCATGGCGACGGGGACGCCAGCAACGGAGCAGGTAAGTGAATAACTTCTGTATGGCTCATAATTAATGCACGATGTACATTACAAAGTGCATTAATATGGCCATACAGAAGTGTATGACCCCACTTGCTGCCGCGAGACAACCCCTTTAAATGACCCTGCCTCCTTTTTTTAAACTAACAATGCAGTTCCTCTATGGAGTCAGGAAGGAATTTTTTTTCCCTTAAATGAGGAAAATTGTCTTCTACCTTTTTTTGCCTTCCTCTGGATCAACATTAGGGGCTAATAGGCTGAACTGGATGGTTATGTCTTTTTTCAGCCTTACATACTCTGGTACTATGATACTATGTAACGGGCTATTGGATATGTTCTCACTAGCAAGTTGCAAAAGTGATGGTGTCACCAGAGCTGGCGCCCCCTCTCTCCATGGGCGGCTACAGGGAGCGCTACTATGGTGCATACACTCCCGCACACACTGAACGTAGTTCACAAAGAGTTAACAGGGCTTACATAATTGTATTCTGCAGCAGAATTGGAAATGTTCTATTAATATTAAATCTGTATATCTGATAATAAGGGAAGGTTTCGCCTCAGAACACGCCGGAGCGGAGTATTATTTGGAGTAAGTGTGATTGATACACAAGCAGCTATAAAAAATCCAATCCTTTCTAGTACAGACATCTCATCCCGCTCCCAATAATCATCTGCACATCTTTAATTGAATTATTCATAAACACAATTTTCTGAATTCTGCAGTTTCTGCGGATCGTGTTTACGTGGTAATGAGGGCAGAACAATACAAAGTGCGCCGGAGACACTTTTATAAAGTTTATCTGTCAACTCAGCAAAAGAATGCAAGACGACTGATGGGACAATTGTGACTTATTTAGGGTACTGCACATATGGAGATGGAGGGCAGCAGATCTATTGTTTGGGCTGGCAGGGCAAGTGCTTCCTACTGTTACGTGTGCTGCTGGGATCTGTAGTTCTAAGCTTCCTAGCAGCACAGCCCTCATAGGGTTAATTGATTGAGCTGGCTGGGTGTGGTACTTCCTGCTAGCCAATCCCCTGGGTCTGTGCTCACATATAAATCCAGCTGCTGGTCAGTCTGAAGCTGGTCTTGTACTGTTTGGAGCTACCTGCTACCTGCAAGCTTGCTGTGTGATCTGTGCCCTGTGTCAGTTCTGTGTTAGCTTGCTCTGTGTCCCCTTTGGTCACGATTGTGTGGGCCCCATGCTTAGATTGCCCACACGATCGTAACACCTACCCATCGAGGCACTGAAAAGCCTTTTCGTATTTGCCAGGATAAAGGATTTGGACCATGAAGTGAGATAACGTGTTCTGTACAGATAAGTTGGGGGGGGAGTCTATGCAAAAGTGAGAAGTCCCTAATACCAGGGGTCCCAACTGTCCCACATCCAGCAGGACAGTCCTGAACTTCAGGCAAAGGCATGCCAATTTCAATTGTATTTAAATCCTCCTTTGTGACCACCTCTGTAGAAGATAAAGGGGACTGCCATCACCCACGCTGCCTGCCCAGGTTGGATCTTCCAATCTGCCCAACATTTCCTATCTTTACCCCATTAACGGTCTTAGCTATGTACAACCTGTGTGGTCCTAAAGGGATCTGGCCGCCAGCTTGTAGGGAGGGCATCAGGCAAATGTAGGCTGGGGGCGATCGCCTCCCTTAGGTCCGCCTAGCCAGATGATGTCCTTCCGCCTTGTTGCAACGTCTTGTGTAGCTATATGAATCCTCCTCCACTGGGCTTTGTCTGCTTTCCTCTGATGTTCTGAGGCACCGCTGTCAGCCCATCATTGCTCCTGTAACACAATCGCTTAGTTCTGCTATTGTATGTATGTACTGAGCTTGGTTCTGGTACTGTATTTATGTGATGAGCTTAGTTTAGGTACATATTGAGGTTAGTTTTGTATTTATATACTTAGTTTGGTTCTGGTGTATTTATGTATTAAATTTGGTTCTGCTTTAGTATCTATGTAGTAAGGTTGGTTTTGGTGCTGTATTTAGGTTCTGAGCTTGGTTCTGGTACAGTATTTATTTACGGAGCTGTTCTGGTATGTCTATGCTTCTATCTTGTTACTTTCTGCACAAGCAGAATACAGACAGACTGCCTATCAGTGAAATATGTATCATTTTTTCCTTATGGTAGGAAATTCCGCAAAGGGTAGAATCTAACCTAAGGTCGGCACTGGGACTAGGGGTGAAAAATGAAGAAACCTGGGCTATATAAATAGGGTGGAAGGGACAAGCCAGTGAAGAAGTCAGATGAAGTACATAATCTCATGCCTTCCAGTCATCCCCGATCCAATCGGACAGTCCTAGTTTTCAGACGCTTTCCTTTGTCCCCAGAAGCATGTTTACTGTATTTCCGTCTTCTGGGTCATTTCAGTGGAAGATAAATGGTATCACAACCACCCACCCTCTCTGCCCAGGCCGAAGCTTCCTGTATTCCCACTATTCTCTAGTTTCATCCCCAGCAGTCTAAATATGAGTAAAATAATGTATACACCTTTGGGAAGTCCACCTACTGGGGAAATGGAGGTCCTTTTAATGAGTCTTTGGTGGCCCTATCTGACAATAGATGGAGAGGGGCCACTCATGCATGTGACTCAGTCTTTTGAATTCTACTGGCCTCTATACACATTAGACAATAGTTGTCTGAACCTACTGATTTCAGCGAGGAGAAATAGCTGTGGATCAAACCGATAGCTAATGCAGGTGTATGGGCGTCTTAACCCTTTCCAATCCAATTTGTATCCTGGTTTTCCTAGGGGGATTACTCTTTTTCTGCCGTTACACAACAGCGCTATATGCTGGCTAAAGCCAGTACTGCAAGAGGTGACACGTTGGATAGACTCCGACAGCAGAGAGGCTGGCAATATACAGTAAGAGAACCCCAATGGACGTCTTCCAACATCGGAGCTGAACAGCCTTAAATCATAATGTCTTGAGACGTCAGTCAGTAGATTGGAAAGGATTAAAGGGGTTGTCCCGCGCCGAAACGTTTTTTTTTTTTTTTCAATAGCCCCCCCGTTCGGCGCGAGACAAACCCGATGCAGGAATAAAAAAAAAAAACGGCCAGTACTTACCCGAATCCCCGCGCTTCGGCGACTTCTTACTTACCTAAGTAAGATGGCCGCCGGGATCTTCACCCACGGTGCACCATGCGGTGCACCGTGCGGTCCATTGCCGATTCCAGCCTCCTGATTGGCTGGAATCGGCACACGTGACGGGGCGGAGCTACGAGGAGCCGCTCTCCGGCACGAGCGGCCCCATTCAGAAAGGAAGAAGACCGGACTGCGCAAGCGCGTCTAATCGGGCGATTAGACGCTGAAAATTAGACGGCACCATGGAGACGAGGACGCTAGCAACAGAACAGGTAAGTGAATAACTTCTGTATGGCTCATAATTAATGCTCAATGTACATTACAAAGTGCATTAATATGGCCATACAGAAGTGTATAACCCCACTTTGTTTCGCGGGACAACCCCTTTAAGAGAGTGGCTCTTGGCTATCTCTTCCATGTGGGGGTCTTGCATAACTAACTCTACCATACGTGACTGCAATATTTCCTCACCATTTCATTGCATGTAGGTCTATATTATTGGTGGGGCCTCCATCCTATCTCTGGGACCCCAATGAGTTCCCATAGATAGGATGGAAGCCTCACCAACCATATAGACCTACATGCAATAAAATGGTGAGGAAATGTATTATTACAAAATGGCTACTAAGATCAATAGCCATTCATGTGATGTAAGCCCATCGGAGTGGTTGCTACTTTTGCAAGTCAACTCCCCCTTCTGGCTCATAGAGGGGATGTCATAAGCGGGACATTCCCATGACATCCCCTATGTCCTAACTGGATATATGGAAAGGATTTTATTATACAACCGCTGTTGTACCTTTGGTCGAACTGCTGTAAATGAAAGTTATAGGCCCGCCCATTGGGTTACTGCAGGGAAGTAAATAAAGCTCCTGGAACTAAATGAAAAATCTGAAACAGGACACCCCCTGCCACCAGCCATATGCCATCTATAATACTGGTGTCTTCTTATATGGCCCCCTTAGGACCAGTGCCTCAGCTATGTCTGCCCCCTAATAGCAACACTCCTGGGTTCAGGTATGTTAATGGACAGTCAGACACACGGACGTGGGCTGGGAGGTACACAGGACCTCCCTCAAAATTCCCTAAGGGTATATAATAATGGCTTTTCTAAACTGGACAGTTCCGATCAACTGTTATGGTCAATTTTATGGGAATCTCTAACATGAAAAAAAGGCCACTGTATATTCTGTTAGGTATTATTTTGGCATTTGGGCTAAAAGTAGATTAGACCTGTCCCCATCATAGACAAGACCACATAGATCCATATTAAGGGCCCAATCAGATGGGCAAAAGTAACTTCCACGTGCTGTCTGTGTACTTCACGAACGGCACACAGACCCATTACAGCCTACGAGGCTTCTTACATGGCTATTACCAATTGGAGTACCCATGTGCTGTATGATGCGAGTTGCGCCCAAGAATCTCGGCTGTCTGAATGTGGCCTAGTAGTGGATCAGATAAGGTCACTGTTCCTTATAAGGATACCTTTACACGGGACGACTGACAGCCATCCCATGGACTACCGCCTGATTATCGCTTCTGTGCTTATACCAGGATCCTTCCGGCCGCCTCCATTCATGGTAAACAGTAGTCGTTCAAACATTGAGCGGCTCTTGTTTACGTGATCTAATAGCCACTTGTTTTTTTAGTTTTGCCAAAAACTAAGAGACTCCGACAGGTGAGGAATTTCTCACTCAGTTCCCTGTCGGGCGCCCGTGTTTACACAGAACAATTATTGCCCAAATTTGCTATTTCCAGTAAAAATTCAGGTGATAATGGTCCCATGTAAAGGTATCTTAAGCTTTGGAGTCCAGTAGATGAAGGATTTGAAGGTCTGTCACCCTACAATCTCATTTATTTAAATGCAAGCTGTGTAATTCTTTATGTCCCCTGCGGGGGCACTGCAGGAATTTAATGGTGTTCCCAGAGACCTTTTTGCTGACTTCAGCAGTCTGTGAGTAGTTTTACTGGTTAACACAATCTTGATATTTACTTTGGAAGAAGAACTTGTTTATGGCTTTTTAATCAGCTTTAATGAGCCTTTTCTGGGTGGTCGCAGCAGATGTCATCTGCCTGGACACTTCTCTCCTGGAATGCAATTGGGACTTCTTAGGAGAGGAACACACACATGGGCTGTGAAGATAACTCCTGTCTCTAAACCAGATGTCCAAATGAATTTTTCAGGATACGATCATGATTTTAAATATCAAGAATTTAAGGGATGGTCATTAAAGAGGTAGTCACACTACAGACATCCTACATGAAGTGACTGACCCCTTTATTAGACCCCTGGCCCTCTCCCGACTGGCGCTACCCTGTATGAAAATTAGAGCCGTGGCCCCAGAGTATGGAATAAAATGATGTGACAACTTTTCCGTTCATCAGTTTCAGTGTGAATCCATATTAGATGGAAGAATCCAGCAATCTGAGTGATTCCAATGAGGCCGGGTCATCGGCGCTAGACGGGCCAGGATTTCAATGACAACCACGTATAACAGTGTGCAGTGTATACCAAGCATGGTGTGGCCAAGAAAAAACATCCAGGGGATCCTGGGGCTGAAAACAACTCCTCACTGAAAGGGGTCATAGTAACATAGTATGTAAGGCTGAATGAAGACATTGTCCATCTAGTCCAGCCTGTCTATCCTACTTTGTTGATCCAGAGGAAGGCAAAAAACCCCAAGGCCAGAAACCAATTAGCCCTTTTGGGGGAAAAATTCCTTCCCGACTCCCTAATGGCAATCAGACTGTTCCCTGGATCAACCCCTAATAGTTCCTACCTGCCTATATACCCGGATTGACACTTCACCTAATATTTATATCCTGTAATATCCTTCTTCTCCAGAAAGACATCAAGTCCCCTTTTAAACGCCTCTGTAGATTTTGCCATCACCACTTCCTCTGGTAGAGAGTTCCATAGTCTCACTGCTCTTACAGTAAAGAATCCCCTTCTATGTTGGTGATGAAACCTACTTTCCTCTAATCGTAGCGGATGTCCTCTTGTTACCGTCGTGGTCCTAGGTGTAAACAGATCGCGGGAGAGATCCATGTGTTGTCCCCTCATGTACTTATACATAGTTATTTGGTCCCCTCTTAACCTTCTTTTTTCTAGAGTAAATAGACCCAATTTGGATAGCCTCTCTGGGTATTCCAGTCCCGTCATTCCATGTATTAGTTTAGTTGCCCTTCTTTGAACCCCCTCCAATACCGCAACATCCCTCCTGAGCACCGGTGTCCAGAATTGTACGCAGTATTCCATGTGAGGCCTGACAAGTGTCTTATATAATGGAAGGATAATGTTCTCGTCCTTCGCCCCTATACCTCTTTTAATGCACCCCAAGACTTTATTTGCCTTTGCAGCAGCTGACTGGCATTGGTTACTCCAGTTCAGTCTATTATCCACTAATACCCCCAGATCCTTTTCCATATCACTTTTCCCTAATGGTACCCCAATAAGTGAATATTGGTGACATCCGTTTCTCCTGCCCATGTGCATAGGCTTACATTTTTCAACATTGAACTTCATTTGCCATTTTTCTGCCCAAGCCCCCAGCTTGTCCAGGTCCGTTTGCAGCCGCACATTGTCCTCCGTTGTATTAATTATATTGTATAATTTTGTGTCATCTGCAAATATTGATATTTTGCTGTGCAGCCCCTCTACCAGGTCATTGATAAATATGTTGAACAGAGTGGGGCCCAAAACTGAACCCTGTGGCACCCCACTAGCAACTATGGTCCAATCAGAGTACGCACCATTTATTACCACCCTCTGCTTTCTATCATTGAGCCAATTTTTTACCCACTTACACACGTTTTCGCCCAGTCCGAGCTGCCTCATTTTGTATATTAGCCTATTATGTGGCACGGTGTCAAAGGCTTTAGAGAAGTCCAGATATACAAGATCAATAGATTCTCCCAGGTCCAGCTGAGAGCTTACTTCATCGTAGAAACTGATCAGATTTGTCTGACATGAGCGACCCTTCATGAATCCATGCTGGTGAGGAGTTATTCCCTTGTTTTCCTTGAGGTACTCATCGATGGCGTCTCTCAGAATCCCCTCGAAAATTTTTCCCGTTACTGAAGTGAGACTTACTGGCCTGTAGTTTCCAGGCTCACTTTTGCTCCCTTTTTTGTAATTGGAACCACGTTGGCAATGCGCCAATCCAATGGTACTACACCGGTCTTGATAGTGTCTAGAAATATTAGGTATAGCGGCCTAGCTATCTCGTCACTTAGTTCCCTTAGTATCCTTGGGTGTAATCCATCTGGGCCCGGCGATTTATCAATTTTTTGTTTTCTTTAGACGCTTCCGCACCTCCTCCTGTGTTAGGTATGAGATGTTTTGTGAGGGGTTCGTTTTATTCCCCTGCATCTCGTGTGGCATTTCCTTTTCTTTTGTGAATACACTTGCGAAGAAACTGTTTAGTAGATTTGCTTTCCCTTCGTCATCATCAATGATTTCTCCTGCATTGTTTTTTAAAGGGCCATCGCTCTGCCTGCAAATCCTTTTGCTGTTAATGTAGTTGAAAAATAGCTTCGGGTTGTTCTTGCTCTCTTTTGCGATCCGTCTTTCTGCTTCCTCCTTGGCAGTTTTGATCTTATCTTTGCATATTTTGTTTTTTTCCCTGTATGATTTTAGTGCTTCTTCGCTGCCTTGTTGCTTTAGTAGTTTGAACGCTTTCTTTTTTTCGTTTATTGCCCCTCTTACCGTCTTGTCGAGCCACATTGGTTTCCTTTTAGTTGAGTTCCTTTTATTTTTAAAGGGAATGAACTGCTCACATGAGGCGATTAGGATCCTTTTGAACTTTTCCCATTTTTCCTCCATACTGATATTTTTGAGGATGTCGTCCCAATTAATGTTACCGATAGTAGTTCTAAGCTCATCAAATTTTGCTTTACTAAAGTTTAGTTTCTTTGTCACTCCCTGATAAGGCTTCCTATAGATTGACAGCTGGAAGTTGATTATATTGTGGTCACTGTTCCCCAAGTGCCCCTCAACCTGTACCCCCTTTATTCGGTCCGGTTTGTTAGTTAGTACTAGGTCCAGAATGGCCCTCCCTCTAGTTGGTTCCTGCACAAGTTGGTTCAGGTAATTGTCTTTAATTACTCTCAAGAATTTGTCACCCCTGTGAGATTTGCAGGTTTCCTTCTCCCATGTTATATCTGGATAATTAAAGTCCCCCATGATAATTACTTAATTGCGGTTTGACACCTCTTCTATCTGCCTTAGTAGTAAGTTTTCAGTTTCTTCTGTTGCTTTTGGTGGTCTATAGAAGACCCCTATCAGGATTTTGTTATCTTTTCCTCCCTGTATTTCAACCCACAGAGATTCCACCTGTTCGTCTCCTACCCCTATATCCTCCCGTAGCCTCGGCTTCAAGTTCGATTTGACGTACAGACATACCCCTCCCCCTTTCTGGTTCCTTCGGTCTCTTCTGAAGAGATTGTACCCCTGCAAATTCACCGCCCAATCGCACTTATCGTCAAGCCATGTTTCCGTTATTCCGACTATATCATAGTTTTCATCAGTCATTCTCGCTTCAAGCTCACCCACTTTACCAATCAGACTCCTTGCATTCGTGGTCATACAATTTATATCATTTTTTTTGTTTTTTAAATTTGTTTTGTTGCTATTCGTACTTATGTCTGATCTATCAATTCTAACTGTACTAACCCCACCCCCTGTTCGACCCCCATTCCCTTTGCTTGGACCCGAATCTATAGTTACACTGGCTACCCCACTATTTCTCATTTTACCCTCCCCCCAGTCCCTAGTTTAAACACTCCTCCAGCCTTCTAGCCATCTTATCCCCCAGCACAGCTGCACCCTCCCCATTAAGATGCAGCCCGTCCCTAAGGTAGAGCCTGTAGCCGACAGCAAAGTCAGCCCAGTTCTCCAGGAACCCAAATCCCTCCTTCTTACACCAACTCCGCAGCCACTTGTTTACCTCCCCAAGATCCTTCTGCCTTTCTAGTGTGGCTTTAGGTACAGGTAGTATTTCCGAGAAAACTACCCTGGAGGTCCGCGCCCTGAGCTTGGACCCTAGCACCCTGAAATCATTTTTGAGGGCCCTCCATTGACCTCTAACTCGTTCATTGGTGCCAACGTGCACCATGACTGCTGGATCCTCACCAGCCCCTCCCAGTAATCTGTCAATCCGATCCGCGATGTGTCGAACTCGAGCGCCAGGAAGACAACACACCGTTCGACGATCCCGGTCTTTATGGCAGATTGCCCTCTCTGTCCCCCTAATAATTGAGTCCCCCACCACTAGAACCTGTCTAGCCTGCCCTGCGCTCCCCGTCCCCGTCTCACTGGAGCAGTCATCCCCCTGGCGTTCAGAGGGCATGTCGTGCTGCAGCGGTGCTGGCTCTGTAATGGCATCGCCCTCATCTGCCAACGTTGCAGGCATGTTGGGTTGTGCCAGTTCAGGACCAGCCTCCCTGGATCTATTTCCTCTACGCCTCCTTCTATCTGACACCCAGCTGACTGCCTGCTCCCCCTGCTCTTCCGTACTACCATCCGCCCCCGCCTCTACCCCAGCGAGTGTCTGCTCAGTGAGCAGCAAACTCCTTTCCATGTTGTCAATGGCTCTCAGTGTTGCCAGTTGCTCATTTAGATCCAGAATTTGGGCTTCTAAATGTGCGACGTGCATGCATCTTGCGCAACAGTATGCACCCTCGATCGGCTGATCAAGGACCGCATACATTGCACAAGTAGCACACTGGATGACATTGCCAGACATGGAGCTCATCCTAATGGGGATCTACAATTTACTTGTGGAAGTAGTGAAGATAGACTTGTTCACACTCCGCTCACGCGCTGCTGCAACCGCTCAACCGCTGACCCGCTGCTGCAACCGCTGGCCCGCTGCTGCAACCGCTGGCCCGCTGCTGCAACCGCTGACCCGCTGCTGCAACCGCTCACACTCCGCTCACACCCTGCTATAACCGCTGACCCGCTGCTGCAACAGCTGACCCGCTGATGCAACCGCTCACACTCCGCTCACCCGCTGCTTCAACCGCTGCTGCAACCGCTGACCCACTGCTGCAACCCCTCACCTGCTGCTGCGACCCCTCACCCGCTGCTGCGACCCCTCACCCGCTGCTGCGACCGCTCAACTGCTCACACGCTGCTGCAACCGCTCACTCGCTGCTGCCTCTGTGCAACCACTCACACGCTGCCGCTCTCGCGCAAACGCTTACCCGCTGACACGCGCTCACAAAATTTTTTTTTTTTTTTTTTTTATCCCCTCACAAACACTTAGACCCCCAGACACACACACACACAGAAGACACAATTAACCAGATACACCGAAGACACACAGCTCACAAACACACACAGAGGTAGATACTTATCAGCTCCTCCACTCCTCCTGGTGACGTCACCCGCTGTCCCGGCGGCCGCTCACTCTGCCCCCCTGTCTCAGCTGCTCCGTTCTGGTCCCCTCCGCTGGTCCCCTCCGCTGCTGCCGGTCTCTGTTTGCTGCCCCCGCACCTGCTTCGGCTCCGGCGGCCGCTCACTCCACCTGTCACTCTGCCCTCCTGCTGCTGCTCCAAGACCCGCTCCGCTTCTGCACTCCTCCTGCCGGCTCCTGTCACCTTCGGGCGCCGGTATCGGCTCCTCCGCTGGTCCGATGTCTCCCTCAGACCCCCGCTCGTGCCTCTGCCTCGGCGCGCTGCTCCTGGCATCTGACGTCACTTCCGGTAAGTCTCCTCAGAGGAGGATGTCCGGAATAGTTCTGACCAACAGGTGCTGCACAGTCAGGAGCAGCCGAATACAACACTGATGCTCCAACTAACATGTCTGAACAAACAGCTCACCGTTCCTTGGGCTATGACAGCAGACGACCAGTTCCACCACACATGCATTCCCTGTCTGTTAGCGGCTACTGACAGGTAGAAATGAATGTGCTGTGGGCACACACTGTAGTAGGACTCCAGGCTGTTGCACATGCTCAGAGCCAACCCATTCATTTCTATGCACTGGCATACTTCTGGCCAGGCAGGAAACTACAGGTTGTGCTATAGAATCTTTCTTTTCCCTATTAGCGACCTCTAATGGCCATCATGTATCACTGCATTTTGTGTATTTCCCTATGGTGTGCTGAACATTACTTCTGATTGGTGCAGAGATTAGGTGGTGTGTCTGGATGACTGGAGATGGTAGAGAGGTGCACGGGCTTGTGGTGTCCTGGAGGGAATCATAGGAGCCGGACTCTGGGTGAGAGAGCGGCATGATGGAGAGCCATCTGAGTGGTGCTAAGCCTGGAGAGATTGTATTGCAGCGAGAGAGAGCTGCAAGAAAAGTTAGGAGATGGCTGACAGAGCCTCATAAGACGTGTCCCAAAGATTATGTATGCGGCCTCCAAATGCGTCACAACCAACATTGCTGAGAGAACAAAGCTGCAGGGACTACAGCTAGATAGTATCTAAGGTAGAGGCAGTACAACAGAGTACTAGAGTCTCCATGCCCACTTGTATCACATCTTGTATCCAATCTGGAGGTGGTACAACAGGGTACTAGAGCCTCCATGCCAGCTGTATCACATCTTGTATCCAATCTGGAGGTGGTACAACAGGGTACTAGAGCCTCCATGCCCGCCCGTATCACATCTTGTATACAAACTAGAGGCGAACAAACAGGGTACTAGAGCCTCCATGCCTGCCCCTATCACATCTTGTAAACAATGTAGAGGTGGTACAACAGGGTACTAGAGCCTCCATGCCCATCCTCATTACATCTTCTATCCAAGGTAGAGTCAGTACAACAGGGTACTAGAGCCTCTATGCTTGCCTGTATCACATCTTGTATCCAAGCTAGAGGCGGTATAACAGGGTACTAGAGCCTCCATGCCCACCTGTATCACATCTTGTATCCAAGCTAGAGGCAGTACAACAGGGTACTAGTGCCTCCATGCCCATCCGTATCACATCTTGTATCCAAGCTAGAGGTGGTACAACAGGGTACTAGAGCCTCTATGCCTCCCGTATCACATCTTGTATCCAAGCTAGAGGAGGTACAACAGGGTACTAGAAACTCCATGCCTGTATCGCATCTTGTATCCAAGCTAGAGGCGGTACAACAGGGTACTAGAGCCTCCATGCCCACCCATATCACATCTTGTATCCAAGCTAGAGGCAGTACAACAGGGTACTAGAGCCTCCCTACAAGGGGTCAGTTCTCCACAATAAATGATGCTTTTGCTCTGATATTGTAATCACTTACTTATACCAATGCTGCAATCACACAGAGAAAGTTTCATCCATGCGACAACTTCTAGGGGAGGGATTGTTTTTTACAATGAGTGTGGACATATATCTTTGTCCGCCTGGTGCCCACATCGCACTTTGGTTCCTGTGTCGCCTGTCCCTACCTGCAACAAGAGTGGCGCTCTTTCAGGAAACAGTATAATCCTGGACAATAATGTGACATGTTGAGGACGATGACTAGTCGCTGGTAGACTCGCATGACAAAATCAGATTAAACCCAGATGTGTAACATCACGGGTCCCTTACATCAGCCCCTGTCTGGTGCGGAGGCTTCTATCCGCCCACTGGGGAAGGAAATAAATACAGGAAAAATTAAACCTTCAAATAAAGTATGGAAACAAACAGGACAATAAACTTTCTCTCCCGCTTTTCTCGTCTCTTTACTTTTCTATTCCAGTCACGGAGGGAGCTGGCGTCATTCACCGCAGTCGCTTCCCGGTCTGACCCTCAGCTCTCGCGTTTCATTGATACACATGCGATCAGTTTATCCTCGTCATCCATCACATTTATTGAAGTAATATTGTGAAAATATGTGAACCTGCTCGGAGTCCCATCACTCTTTACTGTGGGATACCACAATTTTACGTGGGTGAATAAACAAGGTTATTACAAGGAACTCTTGGTAATCTCTTAAAGGGATTGTTGACTTTTGAAAAACTTCTTATTAAATAGGTACCCCTAAAGTTAGCTGATTACAAGTTGTCCCACTGCTGTGAGTCCTGGGGATTAGCGGTAATCTGCAGAGGAAACTGGTAGCAGGTGTTCAGTTTTCCTACAGCACTCCCACAGGGAACTTTAAGTATTACATGGGCTGTTTATATAATGCACCTTCATGTCGAGTCCTCCACTTGACACAGTGCTTTTTATAACCCCTTTTTTTTGCTCTAGCTAAACAACAAATATGGCCCCCATTGTAAATTTTGAGTGATGTGCCTTTAGTAAAGCCACACTAAATGGGCCTTTAGTAAAGCCTGCTGGAGGCTGTTTCTGCCAAACAGTGCCGAGTTTCTTTATCAGGGCTTCTGGTGTGGGATTTTTTTTTTTTTTGCGCTACCTGAGGAAAAAAACCCATGGGGGACATTTATGAAAACATTACTCCACTTTTATGCCACAAAAAAGACGCAAAGTTTTGCGCAAGGGGCGCTTGTGCAAAAATCTAGTGACTTTTAAGTCTTTTGCTTCAGCCCACACCCTTTTTTTGAAAAGTTGGTGGGGCTTGTTGGCAGAAGGTGTAGCCACTCAGGGCCCACAGATTTATGTATAATTTACGCTCAAAACTGGGGGAGATTATACTAAGGCTGGCTTCAGAAATGCTGGGCTTAGTAAATTTCTGCCTGTACATATATTGTATTGATAGGCAGTCTGCCTGTATTGTGTGTGTGCAGAAAGTAACAAGATAGCAGCGTAGCTGCACCAGAACGACCGACTGAATAAATAATGTATCAAAACTTTGCTCATATCAAATACAGCACCAGAACCAAGCTCAGTACATAAATACAACTCTAGAACCAAGCTCAATACATAAATACAGCACAGGAACCTGGACTGTAACATAAATACAGTACCACAACCAAATTCATAAGTACAGCACAAACCAAGCTCATAATGTAAATACAGCACCAGAACTAAGTTCCCAACATAAAGACAGCACCAGAACCAAGCTTGTAACATAAATCCAGCACCAGAACCAACCTCAGTACATAGATACAAAACCGGAACCAAAATCATAAATGCAGAACAAATCAAGCTCATAACGTAAATTCAGCACCAGAACCAAGCTCATTCCACAAATACAGTGGCAAAATTAAGCAGTTGTATTGCGCGGGCACTAGGGGGCTGACCGCTGCACTTCAGAACATCAGAGAAGAAGAGCCAGAGCCAGGAAGAGGATGACTCATGTAGCTCCACAAGATGCTGCTACATAGAGGAAAAAGTTCATCTGCCTGCACAAATCTGGGGGGGGTGGGGGTCAAGCCCCCATTCCATATCTGTCTTGTGCCCCCTACATACTGGTGGCTGGCACCCTGTGTGACAGCAAGGGTCACACGTAGCATAGACCAGGCCCTGCTGCCAAATGAAGCATTAATAGATATTAAAGGGCAGGGTGCACTTACTTTTTCCACTAGAGAAAATGTCATCTATGAATTTTTTGTTACATTTTTGAAAAGTCAAGTATTGTTTTGTTCAGTTCCATCTTCCTACTGTTTGAATGAAGGCCCACATGGTAAAACACAAAACAAAAACCCTTTGCCTGAGGAGTAGTACTTCCTTTTTCCCATGACTATATATAGTCTAATGTGATTGTTCCAAGCAAGAGAAACCAGGTAATCCTGTAGATATGATACCTTTTAATGGCTAACAAAAATACATGATGTTAGTGCGAGCTTTCGAACCTCTCAGGGTTCTTCCCCAGGCATAATCAAATAGATCCGTGTGTGTAAGTATATGCATGTATTTATGTATGTATGTATGTATAATATATTTATGACAAGGCACAGACATAGATGTGATTAATTTGCATTTAAAATCCTGAGTAGGTTGGAAAGCTCGAATTAACATCATGTATTTTTGTTAGTTATTAAACAGTTTCATATCTAGAGGATTATTTGGTTTCTCTTGCTGGGAACAATCACATTTTGCTCTGCTGGCTAACACCGTACCAAACGTTTTTCATCATATATAGTCTGCCATAACTACATGAAAACAAAGTTAAGACATGTAGAATTTTTACTGTAAAACCCGAGACAACAGCCGGCTTTCATTAAGTGCCATAATAATTCACAATCCGCTTCCACATGTCCGCGGCCTCCATTGTCTGCTACCACGTCACTTACATCACACCATGTAACATTTTGTATCTTACCAGCTTAATATTCGATAACACACAGAGAGACGCTATTTTTTTGCATAGTTTTTCTGAAATTTGCTCTTTTAGTTCAAAAATTTTCTGATTTGTACGGTCATTGATTATTCTTTCACCTTTTATACAGTTTTTGAAACTCCTAATCTTAACACAGCGCTATAGGAAGCTTTTCAGTTCCTCTAAAAAGGCAATCATTCATTCTAAAGGTCAAAAATGAGATCCCCTGTGGCCCGCTGTAGTGGATAACATGCCACAATCCTCCATCCTGTAGAAAATAGCCCAAATTACTGTATTTTTATTTATGGTTTTGCCTTTGGAGATACAGAACCGGCCAAGAACAACCATCTCATGTTGTGTTTTGTGTGTTTCTTCTATTTCTTTTATCTACAAAATAATCCGTCTCTAGTGATTTGTTCTGACTTTTAGCCAGTTCTGAAAACAAGAAAATCTCAAAAACATAACATGGAGGACGGTAGAGGTCAGATTCCAGATTTCTGATGGCCCTGGGTATTGCAGGAGGTTGTCCATTTCTCTATTGTCGGAGTAATCAACCACAGCCTGGACTTTCTACACAGTTGAGTCACATTATATGGCCACCTCCTACTTTCGACACCAGCATCGTGTGGCCCATGAAGGAAGTGACGTGTTATGGGCTGGCTTGGTGGGTATATAAGGTGTGGGATAGGCCATATGATTATTGTTTTATGGCCAAGGGTGACGATATTTCTTCAACAGCACAGTTTGTGAACTGTTCGCATGCTGCTCTGGTGAAAGTGTATAATCAGTGTACAAATGGTTCCATTGGGAATAACAAGCGTGGAAACTGCGGTGCACCACGTGCCAGTGATGTGAGGGGTGAATGTCGGCTATGAAGGTGTGCAAGGGCCGACCGATACACTACAGTAGATCAACTCACCATAAACATGAACCAGAGGGCTACCAGACGTGTCTCTACAATAGTTCAGTGATGTCACTGCATCTCACTGCACCTATACTAGCAAAGGTGCATCAGAAGAAAAGGCTTCAATTTGCATGGCAGTATCGGAATTGAACCACCGCTGATTAACAAAGTGTTGCCGCCTTTGATGAGTCACGCTTTTTGCTTCATCGAATGGATGGACGTTGGTGTGTCAGACGATAAACAGTAGAGAACAAACACCCTCCAACCACTGCAGGAAAAATACAAGCTGGTGGCGGCAGCATTATGGTTTGAGGTATTTTTTGTGGAGTTGTGGTGCCCCATGGCGACTGAGACATAAGGCCCACGCTGAGGAGCTGGCAGCATAAGAGGTGTCACTTGTCATGGTGACTCTACCAGACTCCTCCACGGATTATAGGATACGAAAAGGTTGGTCCACCTGTCTGATCGGCTTTGCAGAGGATTCCTCTCCATGATTGGGTGTACAACACGGTGCTGCGGGGCTCCTTCTTGATTATAAGACTCCTCCACGGAGGGATGCACAGAACCTCGGCCAAGGTACTGCTAGGACTCTTCCACGCAATGCCAGGTGGTGGTTACCTGAATAAGTGTATTGGACTGGATGAGTTGTCACGCGTGACGCCACCGTTCCTTTTACAGTGATGATTCTCCGGCGGTAAAATGATGAGAGTCCACACAGATAGGAACGAGCAGTGACTGGTGAACTTTACTTCTGCTTTTGCAGGATGCAGCTTACTCGCTCGTGCAGGTGAAGACAACTTTTAGAAGATGGTCAGGGAGGAACAGTCTAAGTTATTTGTGATGCTCCGCTCCTGGACACACATTCCGGGACTCAGGATAACTCCGGAGGGGAACACAACTCTCTGCTGACACTCACTCAGTACTCTTGTGATAGATGCTGCATGGCGGACTCCTTTTCTCCTCTCACTCCTCAGAGGTGGTTCCTAGAATGGTGGTAATCTGGATACCTCTCCTCCGCTTCCATCATTTCACCACATGAGGGTTAAAGGTACCCCCATGTGGCTGGCACTCTCCCTCCTTTCTTAGCCGTTGAAGTAGAAGGACCACACCTCACTCTCAGTCACTCATACTTATAATGTACGAACATCATGTGACTAGACAAACTTGTTACCTTTTCCAGACATATCTCTTCAGACATTAACCTCTTGCATGCTGCAGCTGTGCAATACACATAATAGCAGACAAGACACTTTGCACAGTGCATCCACATAAAAGACATGACATGTATGAGCATTATGGAGGGGCCAGAAATAGATGTTTCGGACCACTACTGTATTTTCTTGCCTGCTCATCCATGTGGAAGGCACTCTACACTAACTTGGTTATGAATCCACCCTTGCAGATCACGTCCACCCATACATGTGGTTTGTCCATGGGTTGTTTCTGGTATTGCAGTTCAGCTCCAATTCACTTCAATGGAGCTGAGTTGCAATACCAGACACAAGCCCATGGACAAGGATTGCACTGTGTTTGGAAGAAAGCAGCCATGTTTTTCTAACCCTGGACAACCCCTTTAACGGCATTTAGGAATCTGATTTACAGCAGACTCATGCACCATAGACACAATGGACAAAAGCTGACCCATTGACTTCTATAAGAGAATGTTGTGGGCATGCTCTGTGATGTGTGCAGAGAGAGGGAGGAGATAAGCTATGACAATGCTTTGTGACCTTGCAGGGATGAAGTGAAATGTGACGATTATGTATAGACTTCTATGGAAAAAGTGTTGTGAGCATGCTCTGTGATCTGTG
Organism: Eleutherodactylus coqui; assembly: GCF_035609145.1. Taxonomy (NCBI): domain Eukaryota; kingdom Metazoa; phylum Chordata; class Amphibia; order Anura; family Eleutherodactylidae; genus Eleutherodactylus; species Eleutherodactylus coqui. The sequence goes on from NC_089841.1 coordinate 44,676,757, forward strand.
CAGGGAGAGGAGAAGAGGTAAGCTATGACCATCACCTTTAGACTTCTATGGGAGAGTGTTGTGAGCATGCTCTTTTACCTGTACAGAGAGGGGGAGAAGGTGAACTGTGACCATCACCTATAGGCTTTTATGGGGGAGCATTGTGGGCATGCCCTGTAACCTAGTAACATAGTATGTTAGGCTGAAAGAAGACAATGTCCATCCAGTTCAGCCTGTTTCCACCCCCAATGAGGAAGACAAAAACCCAATGAGGCAGAAGCCAATTTAGTCCATTTGAGAGAAAGAAATCCTTCCCGACTCCATAATGGCAGTCAGAATAATCCCTGGATCAACGTTTGAGTTCCTACCTGACTCCAAAACCCGGATCAACAACCCCACTGGTTATTTATTTTGCAAAGTTGTAGCACTCTAGAAAGACATCTAGAGCCCTCTTAAACTTCTCTATCAATTTTTCCATCACCACACCCTCAGGCAGAGAGTTCCACAGTCTCACTGCTCTTACAGTAAAGAACCCCCTTCTGTGTTGGTGATGAAACCTGCTTTCCTCTAGACGTAGCGGATGCCCTCTTGTTATTGACACAGTCCTGGGTGTAAACAGATCATGGGAGAGATCCTTGTATTGTCCCCTCATGTATTGATACATAGTTATTTGGTCGCCCCTTAGCCGTCTTTTTTCCAGTGTAAATAATCCCAATTTTGGTGCCTCTCTGGGTATTCCAGTCCTCTCATTCCATGTATTAGTTTAGTTGCCCTTCTTTGAACCCCCTCAAGCACTGTAACATCTTTCCTGAGCACCGGTGTCCAGAACTGTACACAGTATTCCATGTGAGGCCTGACAAGTGCCTTATATAGTGGAAGAATAATGTTCTCATCCCTCACCCCTATGTCTCTTTTAATGAACCCCAAGACTTTATTAGCTTTTGCAGCAGCTGACTGGCATTGGTTACTCCAGTTTAATCTACAATCCACTAGTACCCCCAGGTCTTTTTCCATATCACATTTCCCTAGCTGTACCCCATTTAGTGTATATTGGTGACATCCGTTTCTCCTGCCCATGTGCATAACCTTACATTTATCAACATTGAACTTCATTTGCCATTTTTCTGCCCAAGCCCCCAGCTTATCCAGGTCCGTTTGTAGCCGTACATTGTCCTCCGTTGCATTGATTATATTGTATAATTTTGTGTCATCTGCAAATATTGATATTTTGCTGTGCAGCCCCTCTATCAGGTCATTGATAAATATGTTGAACAGAATGGGGCCTAATACTGAACCCTGTGGCACCCCAGTAGCATTGGTGGCCCAGTCAGAGTATGAACCGTTTATTACCACCCTCTGCTTTCTATCTCCGAGCCAGTTCTTTACCCACCTATACCCGTTGTTATCTAGACCGAGCTGTCTCATGTGACTTCTACATGTGACCAATACAGGAAGAAAGTGAGCTATGTCCATCAGGCCGCCTGCAGACGAGCGGAAATCCCGCCGCGGGATTTCCCGCGGGATTTCCGCCGCTGAAAGTCTGCATAGGAGTGCATTACAATACGCACTCCTATGCAGACGGCCGCGGTTTGGCCGCGCGAAATCTCGCGCGGCAAACAAACCGCGGCATGTTCTAATTTTCTGCGGGGCACGCACTCACCTGGCCGCCGGCTCCGGTCTGCGCATGCGCCGGCTGCGCGGCAGCCGGCACATCAAAGAGCCGGGGCCGCCAGGCGCGGGTGAGTACGCGCTCGTCCCTGCAGGCTCTGGGGTCGGATCGCGCGGCGAGATTTCTCGCTGCCGGATCCGACCCGCTCGTCTGCAGGCGGCCTCACTTATAGACTTGCTGTGTGGGCATGCTCTATAACCTCTGCCGGGAGAAGGTTAGCTCTGACATCATTTATAGACTTCTATGGGAGACTGTTGTGCATATGCTCTGTGACGTGTGCAGGGAAGAGGTGAGCTGTGATCATCTCCTATAGAAGTCTATGGGGGTGATCTGTGGGCATGCTATGTGACTTGTTCAGGGAGGGGGACAAGCTGAGCTCTGACCATCACCTATAGACTTCTAAGAGGGATCATTGTGGGCATGCTTTGTGACCTGTGCAGGGAGGGAGTGTTGTGCATATGCTCTGTGACTTGTGCAGGAAGGAGGTAAGCTGTGATCACCTCCTATAGACGTCTGTGGGCATGCTCTGTGACATGTGCAGAGAGAAGGTGAGTTGTGATCACTTCCTATAGATGTCTATGGGACAGCTCTGTGGGCATGCTGTGTGACCTGTGCAGGGAGGTGGTAGGAGGTGAGCTGTGACATCACCTATTGTAAATGGTGGATATTGTGTTATGTGTATATATAGGTATCGCCTTCCATTGCATTCCTGCTGGTTATGATAATGAGATGATGGCTGAGATGTTTTCTCTACAGAACAGGACATATCAGCCTGTTAGGCGCAGTGGTCTAATTAAAGTGCGCAGTTACGAACTGGCGTAGCTTAGCCGTGCCCACTTTTTAAAAAGGCGTTGAGGGCTGGCGCATACCTTCAGATAAGTCACAACTTTGGCACTTCTGCCAAAATTTCAACTTTTTGACCCCACAATTTGGGTATACTCCAATGTATACTAGAAAGTTACACAACTTTTTATTATGCTTGACTAAGGGCTCATTCACATCAGCATTAGGGGATTCCGTTTTCCTGCTGCGTTCAGGAATCAGGAAGACTGTACCCTCTAGCCGAAAGTTTCCATCTCATGACGGAACAAAACAGCTCCGAACAATTCCCCATTGACTCTATTGGGGGCCAGTTCAATTTTTAACGAGCAGTTTAGCATTTTGCCGGAGTTTACAGCACAAAATAGCGCAGCTTGCTTCGCACAGAACCTCCGATGCTGATGTGAATGACCCCCAAGCTGTATTGCCCACCCCATATGGTTAGGTTGTGTTGCCATCTCATGGTAGGTGTATGCAGAGAAGTAATGGCTTCTCATCAGTGCTGTGCTGAGGCACAATCCACCTCAATGACAGATGCCAGCGATTCATACCAAGCAAAAAGCACTCAAGAAAATAATGCGCTATTTGGAAAGACGGGTGAATATATCAGGGCTATTTCTGTAACTTGCATTGAGACAGCTGCAATGTGGCGGCATAATGCGAGTCTGTGTGCTCGGAGGAGCGCTGTGAACTCCACGCTGAGAATCTATTGACTTTTCAACCGTCCGTCAAAGTTCATGACGGCCCGAAGAACTGTCTAATAACGAAGATACACTATTAGTGCCGTCTGCTCAGAGTTACAGGAGGGGCTGCGTAACTGGAAGTTCCTCGGCCCCAATGAAAAATGTATATGAGGGCCCCCACCTACCATGTGCTATTCATAATACAGGTGTCTCCTTATGTGGTAAGTGGGACTTTATCTGCACCCCTGATCACTACACCATGCCTGTCCCGGATTCTGCTGGACTGTCCCGCAGTCCTGGGTGGCAGGAAGCATCAACATTAACACAACTGAGGCCAGTGATTGGCTGCAGCAGTCATGTGCCTTCACGTGGCAGGATGTCGGGACTGAGGCCAGGGAAGATCAGTGGGACCTGAAGGGACAGTGAGCGGAGAGGCAGTGAAGAAGGTGACAGGGGCAGTAATGGGGGGGCTTTTACTACTGGGGCCACTAATGGGGGCACTAAAACTACTAGGTCTGCTAACAGGGGCACTATTACTACTGGGCCCACCAATGGGGGCACTGTTACTACAGGGGCACTATTATTACTGAGGCCGCTAACCGGGGGCATTATTACTACTCTGATCACTATGGGGGCACTATTACTACTGGGCCCGTCAATGGGGGCACTGTTACTACAGGGGCACTATTATTACTGGGGCCGCTAACCGGGGGGGCATTATTACTACTCTGATCACTATGGGGGCACTATTACTACTGGGCCCGCCAATGGGGGCACTGTTACTACAGGGGCACTATTATTACTGAGGCCGCTAACCGGGGGGCATTATTACTACTCTGATCACTATGGGGGCACTATTACTACTGGGCCCGCCAATGGGGGCTCTATTACTACAGGGGGCGCTATTATTACTGAGGCCGCTAACCAGGGGGAATTATTACTACTCTGATCACTATGGAGAGCACCATTACTACTGGGCCCGTCTATGGGGGCACTATTACTACTGGGAGCACTATTATTACTGGGCCGCTAACCAGGTGCACTATTACTACTTTGATCACTATGAGGCTCACTATTACTGCTGTGACTTCTAATGGGGCACTATTACTACTGGGGCCGCTGATGAGACACTATTACTACTGGGACAATTATGGGGGATCACTATTACTGCTAGAGCTGATAACAGGGGCACTATTACTATTGGGGCTATTAATAGGGGTACTATTGTTCCTGGGGCTCCTAACAAGGGCACATTTACTACTGGGACTACTATGGGAGTCACTATTACTACTGGGGCCACTAACGGGGGTACTAATACTGCTTGGACTGCTAACGGGGACACTATGGTATTACTACTGGAACCACTATGGGGGTCACTATTAATTGTGAGACCATTACCGCAGCACTATTACTACTGGGGCCACTACAAAGGTCACTATTACTATTGGGGCCACTAAAACCTCAGGCACAACTCATTTTGTATAGCACACAAACACCCTGTCCGTGTGCTGTGCGATTTGTGAGATATCACACATTGCAAGTTCTATTCTTGTGTGAGGAGGTCACTGAAGGGCAGAATTGCGGGATACAGAGGGTGGCATGGTTTAGCATAAAAGGGGCGCAGCCTGTCAAAAAATTTGTGCACTATTACATTTGTCCCCCCTTTAACTGATCAAAGTTTGGGAGGCATGCCCCATGCCTGTACAGTGCAATGTAGGAAGGGGTTAATCTTATCCTGGTAAGATTTTGTGAATGGCACTTGAGTTCAGCTCTGTTGCTCACAGGTGTAGGGAGATGCATTCTGTAGTGCAATAACTTCTTGGACATCCTGGTGTCATAATGAAGCTTCACCTCCTGCCATTGTACTGGGAAGTAATTGCCATCACAGTGGTAGGCGAAGTTCTTAGCAAGTGACAATGGCCAATTAGTGCAAAATACACACAAACAATGCAGATTCCCTTCAAATCCCTATAACTCCAGCGCTAATTCAACTTCCTCAAGTCAGACGAACATCACATTCCAGCAACGCAAAATATCGGGACAATGAGAATAATCTACTTATACCAGCAGCTGTCACCAGACTAAAGCTGCGGAAATCAAGGACTTCACCTAATGATGAAGTACAAAGAATACCAAAAACTTACAGAACTTCTCACTATACGATATGGAGATAGAAAGATAGATAGATAGATATGAGATGAATAAAGATGAAATAGATAGATATGACAGATAGACATTAGATAGATAGATGGATCTGAGGTAGATAGATAATAGATAGATATGATATAGATAGATGTGAGGTAGGATGGAAACTACGATAAATAGATAGATACCGGTAGATAGATGGACAGAACTGATGTAGATAGATAATAGATAGATATGACAGATAGACATTAGATAGATAGATAGATAGATAGATAGATAGATAGATAGATAGATCTGAGGTAGATAGATAATAGATAGATATGATATAGATAGATCTGAGGTAGGATGGAAACTACGATAGATAGATAGATAGATAGATAGATAGATAGATAGATAGATAGATAGATAGATAGATAGATAGATAGATAGATATGAGGTAGGAAGATGGACAGATTCTATAGTTTGGGCTCTTGATGGAAACTAGGATAGATAGATAATAGTAGATAAATATGAAATAGATAGATATGACAGACAATAAATAGATAAATCGATAATAAATAAATATGATATAGATACATAGATATGAGGTAGGTAGATAGATTCTATAGTTTGGGAGATAGATAGATAGATAGATGGATAGATGGATAGATATGAGATAGTAGATTAATATGAAATAGATAGATAAGTATGACAGACATTAGATAGATAGAACAAACTGATATAGATAGATATACATACTAGATAGATGTAAGATAGTAGATAAATATGAAATAGATAGATATGACAGACATTAGATAGATTAATAGATGATAGATAGATAGATAGATAGATAGATATGAGATAGATATATATGACAGGCATTAGATAAATAGATCTGATGTGGATAGATAATAGATAAATATGATATAGATAGATAGATATGAGGTAGGCAAATAGATTCTATAGTTTGGGCTCTGGATGGAAATGATAGATAGATAGATATGAGATAGATAGATATGAGAGATGGAGAGATGGATAGATAGATAGGAGATAGATAGATAGATAGATATGAGACAGATAGAAAGATAGATACGAGATAGAGAGATAGATAGAAAGATAGATACGAGATAGATAGAAAGATAGATACGAGATAGATAGATAGGAGATAGATAGATAGGAGATAGATAGATACGAGATAGATAGATAGAAAGATAGATACATATGAGACAGATAGATAGATAGATATGTGATAGATATGAGATAGATAGATAGATAGATATGTGATAGATATGAGATAAATATGAGATAGATAGATAGATAGATATGTGATAGATATGAGATAGATAGATAGATAAGAGATAGGCCGCCTGCACACGGCCGGGTCGGATCCCGCTGCGAGAATTCTCGCAGCGGGATGCGAACCCGTGCCCCTGCAGTGGCCTGCGGCTCACCCGCTCCTGGCGTCTTCCGTCTCTGCGAGACCCGCACAGAAATAGAACATGCCGCGGTTTGTTTTCTGCGTGTGTTTTCACGCGGACAAATCGCGGCTGTCTGCATAGGACTGCATTTTGAAATGCAATCCTATGCAGGCGATCACGGACGGAAATTCTGTGGGAAATCCCGCTGCTGAGAAATTGATATAGTTAGTACATTAGCAAATTGGAAAACTTCTCATTACGAAAGAAAGAAAGCAAAAAAAAGAAAAGAAAGAAAGAATAGGGTGCTTCTACTCAGGATGGAATGTTCTGCAACAACGTTACGGAATATACTGTCCTGGAATTCCACACCAAAATCCACACTGCTAAATGCGGATTCTGATGTGGAATTGCCAGTGAAATTCTGCCATTCTCAATCCAAATCCAAATCTGCATTTAGCAGTGTGCATGTTGGTGCTGAATATTCCACAAATTGTAGCAGTATATTCCATCATGAGTGAGAGCATCGATAGATAGATAGAGAGAGAGAGAGAGATAGATAGATAGATAGATAGATAGATAGATAGATAGATAGATAGATAGATGGATGGATGGATAGATAGATAGAGGGATAGATAGAGGGATAGATAGATATGAGATAGATATGATATAGATAGATAGATAATGGATGGATGGATAGATAGATAGATAGATATGAGATTGATGGATGGATAGATAGATAGATAGATAGAGGGATAGATAGAGGGATAGATAGATATGATATAGATAGATAGATAATGGATGGATGGATAGATATGAGAGATAGATATGAGATAGATAGATAGATATGAGAGATAGATAGATAGATAGATATGAGAGAGAGAGAGATAGATAGATAGATAGATAGCTAGATCTGAGATAGATAGATATGAATAGGTAGATAGATAATCAGAAATATTCCCTGATTGCCTCAGCCATCCATGAGGTTCCTACTACCTCTATGTACAGTATGTGCTTGATATAAGGATTGGAAGTTGCTCTGGGCACAGTACATATGTGAATGAATGCATTCTGTATCTATCACTGCAGAATATATCAGGGCTCCTGGGAGCATATGATGTATTAGATCACAGCCGCTCAGTAATTGCAGATTGTCATTTTTAGTGTCTTTTTGGTTACAACATTGACAAACATAAATGATACAAGTTACAAAATGAAGAGCAGCAGATAATCAGATGCGGAACCTCTAGAACAGGATGCTCCAGCCTGACAGTCTAGGATCCAGTCTACCCCCCACCACAGGAAACCGCTGCATGGGAACACTAACAAGGCACACTTCCACACAAAGAACCTCCAACATGTCTCTTATATTCCATTCTGTGCTAAGACTTGAGCCCCTGATTAACCACAGATGCCCAGAGCTGCCTGCCTGTAACAGCCCAAGAGTTCATATAAACTTCACCACACAATGCAACCATCCCTTCCTTTGTCATAAGCATGGTAAAAGTTCCTGGATGTAGCAGAGCTGTGTTTGTCATCTGCCAATCTATTGCAAGCAAATCTAATGCATTATCAGCGATAAAGCCTCCAATGACAAACTCAGCTCTGCTACATCTGCAAATGTAAAGTTTGCATTGAGATGATATGATAGGCCTTTACTGCACATCAAAAGGCTAGGTGCAATCATTACCTTGTCTCCTAGGGGTAATAGCCTTCCTGGAGCAGAGGACAAATCCAATGTAGAAACTCATCAGCAGGAGACGGAACCAGGAGGGATATTTTTGCAAATCCATCTTGTGTGTGCATATAAAAGGAAGAGCTGCAAAGGGATAACTGGGGCTAGAAGAGATGGTGAAAGAGTTTAGTATCCCAACCTCTCTCATGTAGAAGAGTCAGACCCCTAGTAGGAGAGGATGGTCTGAAACCTAGTGGATTTTGCACGTGTGGGAGGGGGAGCCAGCGAGGAGGGGCTCACAGTGAGATTACATCCCACAGCACTTACAAACAGCACAAGAAAGCAATTTACAATGTGTGTGTCACAGAACACCCCCCTCCTTTCCCCAAATTACATACAGCATTTGGAAGCCACTCCACCACCGTCCCCCTCCCTACACATTTCCATGAACTTCTACTCTTGTGTTGTCTATTGCCTCTTTAAAGCCACTTCCAGCCAAATAAAGGACGGTCAGTGGGAGTAAGAGCACAGACTTAAGAAGATAAATGGGAATTAATCTCCCAGATGGAGGGCTGGGATTGCTCCAGCCACTCAGACTAATATAGCAACACAGGGGGATTAGTAGACATGGAGTAAAAGAACTCAAGAGGCGACTGCTGAGAGGCACGCGATGGCCAAGAGGGGTCCTTTTGACATACATGGATTAGAAGACATCACCAGCGAGTCCATAGAGCACCCTGAGAGCTGGTATGGTATATATTGGTAGAAGGGGTGAAGAGAAAGTAGTCGCACCAGGTCCTGGTGCATGAAGATTCCTCAAAGGTCCCTCAGCCACATAAGAAGACATTAGTATTATAAATGGTACATTGTAGTGCAGATTACAGAATTGGAGGCCTAGTATGTTTCTGTGTAGGGGTGTGAAGAGTCATACCTGTGGACCTTCGCCTGTGCCATGTGCAGGTGACCAACTTGTTTAATCAGTGGTTTAGTGTACAGTTTTACTTTACCTGTGCACGAGTTTGTGAGCAAGCGCAAAGAAGCCAATCAATGACATGGGTAACTGGGAGTGGACATGGGGAGCAGTCTGTGTGAGAGAGGGGGCATGGGGAGTAGTCTGTGTAACAGAAAATTGAAATGGAGAACAGTCTGTGTTAAAGAAAGGTGCTATAGGAAGCAGTCTGTAAGAGAGTAGAGGATACTGGGAGCAGTCTGTCTGATAGAGAGAGCGTGGAGAGCAGTCTGTGGGATGGGAGAGGTGCTACAGGGAGCAGTCCATGAGAGAGTAGGGGAGCAGTCTGGATGATAGGGGGCATGGAGAGCAGAAGATTGCTATGATGAGCAGTCTGTGTGAGGTGGGGTGCTATAGGGAGCAGGAAAGGACATGGTGAGCAATCAATGTGAAAGGGGATGCCATAGGTAAACAGGCTGTGTGAGAAGGGGTGCCATAGGGAGCAGTCTGTAAGAGAAGAGGATGAATGGTGAGAAAGCTGTCTGTGTGAGAGGTGTCGTCTTAGGGAGCAGTCTTTATGAGGGGGGTCCTATAGGAGCAGTCTGTGAGAGAGTAAGGGGCATCATAGGGAGTAGTCTATGAGAAAGGATGGAGGATGGGGAGTAGTCTGTGAGAGGAAGAATGGAGACCAGTCTGCATGAGAGAAGTGAGCAGGCTGTTGGCGATGAGGGGCATGGAGAGCAGTCTGTCTAAGAGTATGGGCTATTATAAGCAGTCTATGTGGGAGGGGAATGTCTGTTCATTCTAGTCTCAGTTTCATTTCCCATCTTGCTACAGGGACAACTCTGAACCCTGGAAGGGGTGAGAACGTGAAGCTCACTGTTCTAGACCACCAGGGCTACTAGCATTAACCCATCCACTGCCCTAGACCTCATAATATCATTTAGACAATGCATAGATCACGAAGCATCACCAATGAGACTGCAGAGCATGATGAAAGCTGCTATGGCATATAGAAATAGAAGGGGTGTAGCATGAAGGGGTGGGGAGGAAGCAGCCACATCCAGGACCTAGTTCCTGAAGATGCCCAAAGACCTCTCAGCCATATAAGAAGACACCAGTATTATAAATGGCACTTGATGGGCGGTGGGCCCTGTTGCAGATGTTGCATTGGGGTCCAGGAACTTAATATCACTGAGTAGTGTAGGTGTCCATTCCCTGAAAGTCATTCCTGTGGGCCTTCGCCCTTGCCATAAGCAAGTAACTGACCTTTTACATTGGTGGTTCAATGTGTAATTGTACTGTACCTGGCACTTGAATGAGGTAGCAAGTGTTTGATTTCCCTGCAGTGCCTCCACAGGGGACATGAAGTATTACAGTTCTCGGCAAAAATCATTGAGCTGTTACATAAATGTTCCAGGTCTTCCAGCGTAAGAGACTCATTTATACCCCTCACTGGCTAATAGATGAAGATCCTGAAAATGGGTTTCCTAAACATGACAACCACTGTATGTATACAGTTAATGTACTATAGGCTGCAACATCACATGGGACGACAGGTGTAATCTAAATTGCTCTTGAGGTGACTTTTAGTGAAATTTGCAATAATCACACAGAACCTTTTATAATTGGGGCAGCCTGGAAAAATATACTGTAAAGCCAGCAATTATTGGCCTACCTATTGACCTCAAAATCACTTACAACAGTATTTGCAGCTCACTGACAGAGATTCGCTCTCTCCTGTGATAAGGAGTTCAGAGATCTTGAAAAGGTTTTCAAATAGCAAAAACATGAAGCAGCTTCTTACTGAAGACACCCTATCCATTCATTCTCTGGTCTGGCTGTTTCCTAAAGTGACAGTCTAGGTGAAAAATGACATTGAAATCTGCTCAATGCTACATAGAAACATAACAAAAAGTGATGCTCCCCCCAACTCATCTCCCGCAGCTCCCGGTTCAATGGTGCCCGGTCCCCTGCTATAGTCTTCTTCCAACTCCAGCAAAGACATCCCATTAGAGGCACATGCGACTGCTGCAGACAATTACTGGTTATATGTAATTCAGCGCAGAGGCGTAACTTGAAGATTCGGGGCCCTATTGCAAAATCTGTAACAGGCCCCCGGTGCAACTGCATCCCCTATAGTTACGCCTCTGATTCCGGTTCAACCACTATTCAGCAAAAGTAGTCACATGTCCCTGTGATTTTCTGATCATTGAGGATCTAATTGCCAGTGCTCCCACTGATCCTAAGTAAGGATGAGCAAACATTTGAAAAGTTTAGTTAGGCCGGTTTGCTGAATTTCAGCAAAAAGTTTGGTTTTGTCCAAATTAGTTCGAACTGAATTGGAACTTCACCAATAACCCTAAAACTGGAATACAGCATTGTCCAAGAGCCATACAAGCCCTGTATAACAGAATAAGATAAAGAAGAAGGAAAAATAAATAAGAAAGAGGAGGAAGAGAAGGAAGAAGAAGGGGAAGAGGAAAAAAGAGAAAGAAGGAAGAAAGAAGAAGTTAGAAGAAATAAAGAGGAGGAAGAAGAAAGACGAGGAAGAAGGATGAGCAAGAAGAAAATGGAAGTGGAAGAGCTGGAACAAAGGCTGGTAAGAAAACAGAAGAAATAAGAAAGAGGAGGAAGAAGGAATAAGAAAGAAGGGGAAGAGGAAGAACAAAGACTAGGGAAAAGAAAAAGAACGAAGAATTGAAAGATGGAAGAATATGAAAAGGAAGTGGAAAAGGAAGAAGGAAAATAATTTTAGTGGGTTCGGCAGACATGCCCCCTTACCTCCTAGGGTGGTGTTTGTGGTAAACCAAACTTTTAGCAAAGTTTGACCCGAAAGAAGCTTCACTCAACACCAATCCTGAGATTGGGAGTGCCTTCACTGTTTTTCCCAATGGTGGTGGTGGGGGACTAATACAACTGGGGCTACTATGTGATTCTCTATTACGACTGGGGCTGTATGAGGAAACAGTTACTACTGGGGCCACTATGGCAGACTCAACTATTACTAGGGCCACTATAGGGGATATTATTTCTACTTGGGGAACTATGGGGGGCACTATTACAATGGGGGCTACTATGGGGGACACTATTACTACTGGAGCCACTATAGGGGTCAATATTATTACTGTGGTCCTTAACAGGATCACTATTACTACTGGGGCCACAATGAAGATCACTATTACTACTGCGGCCACTAAGGAGGACACTATTACTACTGGAGCCATTAAGGGAGACACTTACTGTTAGGGCCACTATTGAGGGCCCTATTACTCTGTCATATCAGAGAAGTCTCAATACTTCAAATATGTGTTGGGTATTTTGTGTATTGGCGCTTTCAGTGCCTGTAAAATTAGTGGGGGGTTTTTTGCTGGGGAAAAAGGCATCATTTCACACTTCACCTCGTGGGGCACCCCTGGATTTCTATGTGCACCTCCTATGTGGGCAGCTTATCTGTGAACTCCATTACAGTAAACACATCGTGAATCATCAGATAGAGATCTCAGACATCTTCCTTCTGTATAACAATAGAGTTCATCCATCGGGGGAATCAGCTTTCGCCCCTCGGGGGTATTTACCTCTTTGTTTAATGGGTGGAACTTGTCTTTGATAAGCCAAGGAGAGAATGGGGACAGAAGGAGGCTTTGTCTTACACTTAATTGATAGGAAATTAAAATGAGGTGTAATGAGGCTCTAATAGAGGGTAAGCACATGCAATGTGTCCTCTGGGAAGAAGGTGCAATGAAGGATACTAAGATACCAAGCATTCCCCTCACCTAATGAAGTGTATTGCTATACACAGAGAGGGTGCAATACAGATGGGAGTCAGTGTTATATCCTCCGGGAGAGAAGACAAGATAACTGACACAAGGATGACATTTACTGGAGGGCTTTTACACTCATTGTCAAGAACCAAGCCCTCCCCTAGAAGTTGTCGGAATGGAATGAAACTTTCCCTGTGTGTTTGTAATGCATATAAATAAGTGGTTTCAATATCAGAGCAAAAGCATCATTTATTTTGGAGAACCGACCCCTTGTAGGTAGGCTCTAGTACCCTGTTGTACCGCCTCTAGCTTGGATACAAGATGTGATACGGGTAGGCATGGAGGCTCTAGTACCCTGTTGTACCGCCTCTAGCTTGGATACAAGATGTGATACGGGCGGCATGGAGGCTCTAGTACCCTGCTGTACCGTCTCTAGCTTGGAAACAAGATGTGATACAAGCGAGCATGGAGGCTCTAGTACCCTGTTGTACCGCCCCTAGCTTGGATGCAAAATGGCATACAAGTGGCATGGGGGCTGTAGTTCCCTGTTGTACCACCTTTAGCCTTGATACGGAGGGCATGGAGGCTCTAGTACCCTGTTGTACCGCCTCTAGCTTGGATACAAGATGTGATACAGGCAGGCATGGAAGCTCTAGTACCCTGTTGTACCGCCTCTAGCTTGTATACAAGATGTCACACGGGGGGCATGGAGGCTCTAGTACCCTGTTGTACTGCCTCTAGCTTGGATACAAGATGTGATATGGGCGGGCATGGAGGTTCAACTACCCTGTTGTACCGCCTCTAGCTTGGATACAAGATGTGATACAAGCAGGCATGGGGGGCTCTAGTACCCTGTTGCACCACCTCTAGCTGGGATACAAGATGTGATACAAGCGAGCATGGAGGCTCTAGTACCCTGTTGTACCGCCCCTAGCTTGGATGCAAAATGGTATACAGGTGGCATTGGGGCTGTAGCTCCCTGTTGTACCGCCTTTAGCCTTGATACGGAGGGCATGGAGGCTCTAGTACCCTATGATACCGCCTCCAGCTTGGATACAAGATGTGATATGGACAGGCATGGAAGCTCTAGTACCCTGTTATACCACTTCTAGCTTGGATACAAGATGTGATACAAGTGGGCATGGAGGTTCTAGTATCCTGTGATACCGCCTTCAGCTTGGATATAAGATGTGATATGGGCAGGCATGGAGGTTCTAGCACTCTGTTGTACTGCCACTAGCTTCGATACAAGATGTGATATGGGCAGGCATGGAAGCTCTAGTGCCCTGTTGGACTGCCTTTAGCTTATATAGACTATTTGAGACCTCCAATAAAGGATATAAGTGTTCCTCTGTATAGAGTATAAGTCCACCTATGTAGACTATAAGAGTTCTGCTATATAGATTATGAGTCCTTCTATATAGACTATAAGAGTCCTCCTATATAGATTATGAGTCCTTCTATATAGACTACAAGAGTCCTCATATATAGATTATGAGTCCTTCTATATAGACTATAAGAGTCCTCCTATATAGATTATTAGTCCTTCTATATAGACTACAAGAGTCCTCCTTCTATAAGGACTATAAGTCATTCTATCTAGACTATAACTGTCCTCTTATTCATAGACTATTAGAGTCTGCTTAGAACAGGCGGGTGGGTAGACTTTTGCTGATGACTGTAATACCAGTGGATAGGAAGTCTGCAGAGTTATTTTTCCTTCAGGGTCACATTTGACCTCCTGACTCCCCCTTAGTCATTCTTAACTCTTTCACGGTTGCCCCAGTCTCAGCCTCCTGTGATCTGTAAATGGAGGGTTTAATATGTCCCATATGGTGGAGTGAGATCCAGCATCACCGGTCACAGGATCCTGTGGTGCAAATATTTACTGTTGTCTAATGCTGCAGGCAGACAGATCATCCAGTATAATAGAAGACCTCGGTGAGTGCAGTCACATCAGACTCTTACTTAGAATCTGCATTTCCATGTTATAAAGTTCATATAACATAATACAGTATATACACCAACATTATACAAAAGCCATACAATAGGCATGGCATGAGGATCCCTGCCACCACGATACAGCACCCAGGAGCAACCCAGCTGCCCAACAACACCGCTGCTATCTATCTATCTATCTATCTCTCACATATCTATCTACCTACCTATCTATCTATCTATCTATCTATCTATCTATCTGTAAGCTCTTGTATCCCCCCCATTCTCTCATAGACTGTAAGCTCTTGTGCCCCCCTATTTCCTCATAGATTGTAAGCTCTTGTGCCCCCTATTTCCTCATAGATTGTAAGCTCTTGTGTCCCCTATTACTTCATAGATTGTAAGCTCTTGTGTCCCCTATTTTTTTTATAAATAAATAAAAATAACATTCTGCATTACACACATATAATCATGGATTGTAAGAAAGGTAAAATCACAAACAAGATTTGTGTCTAATTAGCTGCATAAAAAAACTACATCAAATCAACAGACAAGAGAAAATACTAAGGGTGAAAGAAACGTAAAGTTGGTAACAGCATAAAAAGGCTTAGTCGAAATAACAAACTTTGTAATGAGTTAAGTGGAGAGGTGGGCATGAAACTATCAGTACTCTGCAACCAAGTATCCCAATCTCTCTTAAATTTATTTTTTCTATTTTAACCCCTTAGTGACGAAGCCAAATTTTGGATATCTGACATGTGTCACTTAACATAGCATAACTCCGTAAAGGTTTTGCATATCCAAGTGATTCTGACATTGTTTTTTCGCCACATGTTGTACTTCATTTAGGTGGTGTAAATAAACCGTTAGAACTTGTGTATATTTATTAAAAGTGCCAAAATTGGAAGAATTTTGAAAAAATTTAAATTTTTTCACATTTTCAACTGTAATATCTCAAATATGTGCAAACATGCTGTACAAATCTTTGCTAAGATATATATTTCCGTCTGTTTACTTTATTCTGAATGCACATTTGAAAAACTTTTTTTTTTTTTTAAGGAGACGTACAAATGTAACATTACTTTTCAGCATTTTGAGCAACACTTTGTGTTACCATGCGGCAGTTGCTGGTCCTCCCGGGGCGGCGGTGTGCAGGGTCCCACGGTCGGGGCGCGTGCCCCCGGCTTGTTGCCCGGCTGCTGGGGGCGCAAGTGCCCAGCTGGCGTGGTGCTGATGGCACGCGCGCACCTGTCGTGCACGAGCTCCCTTTTATTATGTTCTGTTGGGAGTTGGCAGGGAAAGGGGTTGTGGGTGAGATCTAGGGCACCCTGGCTGGCGTATCAAGGGTAGTACACTGCAACACATTATTTTCCTGCACCAAGCCAAGATTGCAAAGGCTCAGAATGACAGATATCCCCACAAATGACCCCATTTTAAAAACTACACCCCTTAATGTATTTACTGAGGGGGGTCAGGAGTATTTTGACCCCACAGTTTTTTTCAGGAATTAATGCAATTTAGAGGAGAAAAAATAAAATTTCATATTTTTGTAAATATGTCATTTTAAAGACATATTTTCTTTCTATACTGCACATGAAAATAAGGAGTGACATGCCAAAATGGATCCCCCTGTTTCTCCCATGTTCAGAAACATACACTTTGTGGCCCTAATCTTATGTCTCGATGCACAACGGGGCCCTAAATGAAAGGAGTAGTCAGTGGCTTTCAGAACAGAAATTTTGCTTGAAGTCCTTTTAGGCCCCATTGCCCACTTGTAGAGTTCTTGAGCGCCCAAAACCATAGAAAATCCCCACAAATGACCCCATTTTGAAAACTAGACCCCTTAACGAATTTATCTAGGGGTGTACTGCCCATTTTGACCCCACAGTTTTTGAGTGAATTCAAGCAAGGCAGAAGTAAAAAATTGTGATTTTTGTTTTTTTGGCAATTCATTGGATAGCGCCGATCACATTGCCGGGAAAGACTGCCTGCAGCCCAGGATGACAGCTCCATGCTGTCGGCTACCTGAGGGCACTGACAGCAGGGAGCTGTCACGTCCTCAGCCAAGAGGGCTTTAATCCAAAGAGGATGCATGTTTTTACGTCCTCTAGGATTAAAGCCCCCTTAGCTAGGATGTAAAAAAGCAATGGGGCCGTCACTAAGGGGTTAAGGCACAGGCGTTCATATATACTCGAACCAGCTATTTTTGTTGACTGAGTTCATAATGCTAGAAATAGATGGGATAGAGGTACCGGACCAAAATTGGGTAATGTTCAGTTTGGTAGCAATGAAAATATGAATTAAGGAATACGTATAGTGTTAGGAAATTGGTCTATATCTAAGTTTAGTAAGGCTAACGCCAGGTCAGGTTGGCTTTGTATGTTACTGATATTAGACATCAACTGGAAGGCCCGGTTCCAGAGTTCCCCCTATTACCTCATAGACCGTAAGCTCTTGTGTCCCCCCTATTTCATCATAGACTGTAAGCTCTTGATGCTGGGGATTTTCTCCCCAGCAGTATTGGGACTCCTTGAGGGAGCTCCAGTCGGTGCATTTTGGACTGGGTGTAGTCTCAGCTCTCTGTGTGGGGGGATACATCTTGGCAGTTTGCTGCCAGAGGGCGTTCTGAACTGAGAGGTCCAGTGGCTGCTCTCTTTTAGTGGGCTCCACCTCCTGGGGGCGGTCCTGGGTTGAGAGCCAAAGTTCTTGGATGGGGGTAGTCCTCCCCACTACTTTGCGGCTAGCCAAGGCAGAGAATTCTTGGCGAGAAACTTTTGGCAGCAATTTCTTGGCGGGAACACCCTTTGAAGAAGGAAGAAGACAGGGTGGCTGGGCGCCATTTTAAGCAGCCATGTTGAAACTCACGTGGGGCTCTGCAGCAAAGTCCAGTAATTGCACATGGTCCAACAAATATCAGCACCTTCTCTCTCTCAGCGTAGTACTTCTTTAAAATTGCAGCTTGAGAGGAACTTTCCTGTAACACGGTTGTAGACATGGCGGAAACTTGACACAGAAGATTCTCTTCTGTGGTAACGCATGTACAGAGGCATTTTATCCTGTTCGTGATGCCA